>NW_024870711.1:10057500-10412500 GCF_019054845.1 Dipodomys spectabilis
CCCGCCTGGAATCCTAGCTGCTCAGGAGGCTGAGATCCGAGATGGCGTTCCAATGGGGCAAGGGCGTCCAGGAGGCTCTTCTCTCCCGTAAACCACTAGAAAAAAACTGCGAGTGGCACTCAAGCACCAGCCTTGAGAAGTTAGAGGCGCAGAGACCCCGCCCAGGCCCTGAGTTCAAGCTCCAGGACCAGCCAAAAAAAAGGAAACTAATGGAACAATAATGGAACAAAATAATGGAACAATAACAAAATTAAACAATGCCATTCCATGGAATCATCTATAATGAACTATTAAATTATTTGAAATAAACTTGTTTAAAAAACAGAATGCGAAAGTTTATGGGTTTTGTTTTTTGTTGGGTATTTTGGTCAGTCCTGGGACTTGAACTCTGGGCCTGGGCACTGTCCCCTGAGCTCTTCAGCTCAAGGCAAGCACTCTACCACTTGAGCCACAGCACCACTTCCAGTTTTCTGATGGTTCACTGGAGATAAAGAGTATCACAGCCTTTCCTGCCCTGGCTGGTTTTGAACCATGATCCTCAGATCTCAGCCTCCTGAGTAGCTATGATTACAGGCTTAAATCACTGGCGCCTGGTAGTTTATGGTTTTTATTTTCACTGTAGTATAATTCTTTTCAAATATCAAAATTCTACATGTTTCAATACCAGGGCTTTGTCCTAATTAAATTCATTTGTGAACACTCAGAAACTACCTATTTAGCACAGATATTTGCCAAGCAAGATGAGAACTCAAAGCTTAACCTCCCCCCCCCAAAAAAAAAAACTACATGGAAAAAATCATTTGACTTCCTTCACTTCACCAGTTTTGTTTTTATGCCATTCCAAGAGGGTACAAATGAAGAAATGACAATGATGTATTAGGTATATCAGAATCTTGTCAACAGTGAGATTAATGAAGTACTATTGGCCTTAATTAACTTATCACTTCCCTCTCTTCCCTTAAAATCCTAAATGTCATCTGCAAGTAGGCAAGAAAAGTCAAGTATTTTGTGAAGGCTTGGGGCTGCTCTTATTTTGGTGTTGCCAATATAAATATTCTGGGAGAAAAAGGCAAAGAAAGAAATATAGAAAATGTGAGTAACAGTAAGTAAGAAACAACTAATCTCCTTAAGTCACATTGTTTATCTGTGACTCAAAAATTTATCAGACTCAACAGGCCAGGTGTTGGTGGCTCATACCTATAATCCTAGCTACTCAAGAGGTTGAGATCTGAGGATAGTGTATGGTTCAAAACCAGCCTGGGCAGGAAAGGCCTTGAGACTCTTATCTCCAATTAACCACCAGAAAACCAGAAGTGGCTCAAATGGTAGAGTGCTATCCCTGAGCTGAAGAGCTCAGGGACAGCATCTGTGGTCCAGAGTTCAAGCCCCACAACCAACACACACACACACACACACACACACACACACACACACTCACCACTCTATCACTTTTCATTAAGGTTATGAAATAATTTCTCCATATTTTCTTGATAAGAGGCTAATTATGCATCAGAACTTACTACAAAATTAATGAGTGACACCATGTTTAAATTTTATTTCTCTGAATAAAAAAAAAAATGCTAAACTTTTCCAAAAGCTGACAATACTCATTTGTTAAATGTGCTTAAAGAAAAAAAAGTCACTACACAAAACGTAAGTATAGGGGCTGGGAAGGTGGCTCAGTGGTAGAGCACTTACTTGCCTTGCATGCATGAAGCCCTGGATTCGATTCCTCAGCACCACATAAGAAAAAAGAAAAAAGCCGGAAGTGGCGCTGTGGCTCAAGTGGTAGAGCGCTAGCCTTGAGCTGAAGAGCTGAGGGACAGCGCCCAAGCCCAGAGTTCTGGCCCCACAACCGGACCCAAAAAAAAAAAAACAAAAAAGTAAGTATACATCATAAAAACCTCAAATTAGCAAAGAGTCATTAAGCACACCATGTCAGGGCTGGGACAGTGGCTCCATGGTAGAGCGCTTGCCTTGCCTTCATAAGGCCCTGGGTTCCTCAGCACCACATAAGTAGAGAAAGCTGGAAGTGGCGCTGTGGCTCAAGTGGTAGAGCACTAACTAGCCTTAAGCTCAAGAGCTGAGGGACAGCGCCCAGGCCCGGAGTTCAGGCCCACGACTTACAAAAAAAAAGAAGAAAAAGAACATTTCAGCAGGGCACCATAGCTCAGGCTAGTAGTCCTAGCTGTTCAGGAGGCAGAGATCAGTTCATCAAAGTTAGGCCAGGCAGGTCTATGAAACTCTTAACTGCAATTAACCAAAGAACAACAACAACAAAAAGCCAGAAGTAGCCAGAAATAGAGGTGTGGTTCACGTGGTAGATCACTAGACTTGAGCAAAAACCCTCTGAGATAGTGAGGAGGCTGAGTTCAGGCGCCAGGACTGACACAAAAATAAAAATAAAGACTGGGAATGTGGCTCAGTGGTAGAGTGCTTTCCTAACATGCATGAAACCCTGGGTTCCATTCCTCAGTACCACACACACAAAAAAAGCCAGGAGTGGAATGTGGCTCAAGTGGCAGAGTGCTAGCTTTGAGCAAAAGAAGTTCAGGGACAGTGCCCAGGCCCTGAGAACAAGCCCCTGGCCTGTTAAAATAAATAAAAATAAAACAAATAAGTAGCAGGGCGCCAGTGGCTCACGCCTGTAATCTTACCTACTCAGGAGGCTGAGAGCTGAGGATTGGGGTTCAAAGCCAGCCTGGATTTGGCCAGGAAAAGTCCAGGAAAGTCCTGAGACTCTTATCTCCAATAAACCACTAGAAAACCGGAAGTGGCGCTGTGGCTTGAGCTGAAGAGCATAAAGACAGTGCACAAGCCCAGAGTTCAAGCCCCATGACCGACAAAAACAAAAAAACAAAAAAAAGTAAAAATTTTAAAAAGAATGTTTCAGAAAAGGTAACACTGATTAAGGTGCAATGTACTTAATAAAATGACACACTGAATTAAAACCCCTTGGTACAACATAAAGAAAAATTTTTAAACAAACTCTAAAGCCAGCACTAGTAATCCTAAAAGGCTGAGATCTGAGGCTCTCAGTTTGAAGACAGCCCAGGAAGAAAGTCCAAGAGAATCTTATCCTAAGTAAATCACAGAAAAGGCCAGAAGTGGCACTGTAACTCAAGTGGTAGAGTAATAGCCTTGAGCAAAAGGAACTCAGGGACAGTGCCCAAGCCCAGAGTTCAAGCCTCAAGATAGGCAAAAAATAATAATAATTAATTTAATAAATAAAAATAAATCTAAGCTGGGTGCTTGTGGCTCATACCTATAATCTTAGCTACTTAGGAGGCTGAGATCTGAGAATCATCAGTTAGAAGCTAACCTAGGCATGTCAGTTTATGAGATTCTCTTTCTCCAATTAACCAGAAAAAAACAAAAAACAAACAAAAAAATCCTCAGGAAGTAGAGCTGTGTGGGTGAAGTGGTAGAGAGCTATCCTTGAGCAAAAAAACTCAGGGACAGGGGCTGGGAAGGTGGCTCAGTGACAGAGTGCTTGCCTTGCATACATGAGGCCCTGGGTTTGATTCCTCTGTACTACATAGGCAGAAAAAGCCAGAAGTGGTGCTGTGGCTCAAATGGTAGAGTGCTGGCCATTAGCTAAAGAGCTGAGAGACAGCGTTCAGACCCCCCCAGACCAACAACAACAACAAAAACCCTTAGGGACAGCACTGAAGCTTAATTTCAAGCCCCAGGACTGGTGCTCATATGCATGCATGTGTGTGTGCATGTGAGCGCACACGCACACATACACATACATAAGTTTTAGTAATCTAGGAATAAAACATTAGCAGGTGATCTATAAGGAATACAAGTGAAAGCTGGGTGCTAGTGGCTCATGCTTGTAATCCTAACTGCTCGGGAGGCTGAGATTTGAGGACTATAGTTCAAAGCCAGCTCTGGCAGGAAAGTCTTGAGACTACCTCCAATTAAGTGGAACTGGCGCTGTGGCTCAAGTGGTAAAGTGCTAGCCTTGAGCTAAAGAGCTAAAGAGCTCAGGGACAGTGTAAAGAGTTCAAGGCCTAGAAGGAAGGCAGGCAAGTGAGCTGAGCACTGGAGGCTTTACACCTATAATCCTAACTACTCAAGAGGCTGAGATCTAAGGATCCTGGTTCAAAGCCAGCTAGGACAGAAAAGTTTGTGGGACTCTTCTCTCCAATTAACTACCAAAAAGCCAGGCTGGGAAGATAGCTCAGTGGTAGAGTGCTTGCCTTGCATGCCTGAGGCCCTGGGTTCAATTCCTCAGCACCACATAAGCAAAAAAGAAAAAAGCCGGAAGTGGCGCTGTGGCTCAAGTGGCATAGTGCTAGCCTTGAGCTGAAGAGCTGAGGGACAGCGCCCAGGCCCAGAGTTCAGGCCCCACAACCGGACCCCAAAAAAAAATTTAAATAAAACTACCAAAAAGCCAGATAGAGGTGTGGCTCAAGTGGTAGAACGCCAGATGTGAGTGAAAACACCAAATGACAGCAGAGGCCCTGAGGGAGTTCAGCGTTCAGTTGAAACAGTTCAACCAGCATACAAAAAAATAAAGTACGAAATACAAGTGGTAAAAATTTTAAATGTTCAATGTATTACTAATCACGTAAAAATTTAAAACTAGAGTACTGTTTTTCAGTTATTAATGAGTAAGATAAAGTTCGGACAAAGGTGCAAGGAAACTATCACGGAGGGCTAATGACACTATAAACGGATACGTTCCTTTGGCATGTATTTCAAAACTTCAATAAAAGTAAGTTTATATTAACTAGAACTTACCTAAACATTAGTAATACACACTAATCAAGCAAATGAACACTAGACACCATTCATCTATCACAAAAAAAAAAAAAAAAAACACCTTAAAAGACCCTGAATGAAGAGCAATAATTTGAAATAAGATGGCTATATATGACAGGGGCTTTTTTGAAATGAAAATTTAAATTAAAAAAAAATAAAAAAGAACCAAGCGCACTTATGGCTCCCACCTCAGCTACCCAGGAGGCTGAAATCTAAGAACTACAGTTCAAAGCTAGCCGGAGAAGGAAAATATATGAGACTTTCATCTCCAATTAACCACCAAAAAGCCAGAAGTGGAACTGCTGATCAAGTGATAGAGCACTACCCTTGAGCTTAAAAAGCTCAGGACAACACCCTGACTTCCAGCCCCAGGACCTACACCACACACACACACACACACACACACACACACACACACCCCTCTCAACCAAACACACACACACACCCCTCTCAACCAAACACACACACACACACCCCTCTCAACCAAACACACACACACACCCCTCTCAACCAAACACACACACACACACCCCTCTCAACCAAACCAGGACCTACACCACACACACACACACACACACACACACACACACACACACCCCTCTCAACCAAACACACACACACCCCTCTCAACCAAACCAGGACCTACACCACACACACACACACACACACACACACACACACACACACACCACACACACACACACACACACACACACACACACACACACACACACACACACACACACACACACACACACACACACACACCTCTCAACCAAACCGGTAAGTAGAAAATATCAAGAACTGAATTAAGATAAGAACAATACTAGGATTGAGAAGTATAATGAAATCTCATAGACAAGCATTTGATATGGCAATAAGGAAAGCTCAGAAATAATTTTTTTTTCTTTTTTTGGGTCGGTCGTGGGGCTTGAACTCTGGGCCTGGGCGCTGTCCTTCAGCTCTTCAGCTCAAGGCGAGTGCTCTACCACTTGAGCTACAGCGCCACTTCCGGTTTTCTGGTGGTTTATTGGAGATAGGAGTCTCACAGTCTTTCCTGCCCGGGCTGGCTTTGAACCGCAATCCTCAGATCTCAGCCTCCTGAGTAGCTAGGATTACAGGCGTGAGCCACCAGCGCCCGGCTAGAAATAATTTTCTTAATTCTGAAATGATACTTAAACTCTTTATGATCACTGTTTTCCAAAGGCAGCATTGAATGGTTAACAGGACGCCAGGGACTTGGCACCTCTGGGCAATGCTAATACAGACCAGCTATTTCAAGTCATGGGGCTTGAACGTTGGGCCTGGGCACTGTCCCTCAGCTCTTCAGCTCAAGGCCAGCGCACCACCACTTGAGCCACTGAGCCACTTCTGGTTTTCTGGTGGTTAATTGGAGATAAGAGTCTCAAGGACTTTAATGCCTGGGCTGGCTTTGAACCATGATCCTCAGATCTCAGCCTCCTGAGTAGCTAGGATGACAGGTGTGAGGTGCTGGTGCCCAGCCACAGACCAGCTATTTCTAACTGAACCATTCTCCCCTGCCCTGGGAAGAATGAAGCAAAAGGTAGATGGAAGAATAAAGGAGTGATGAGAAAAAGACTCAAGAAAAATGAAAAGACAAGCAGGGAACCAGTGGCTCACACCTATAATCCTAGCTACTCAGGAGGCTGAGATCTGAGAATCAAGGTTCAAAGCCAGCCCAGGCAGGAAAGTCCATGAGACTCTTTATCTACACTAAACCACCAGAAAACCCTAAGTGGCACTGTGGCTCAAGTGGTAGAGCACTCGCCTTGACCTGAAGAGCTGAGGGACAGCGCCCAGACCCAGAGTTCAAACCTTACAACTGCCCCCCCCCCCCAAAAAAAAGAGAAGGTCATGATAAGAAAAATAAAGGGAGAGCAAGGCATCTATGGCTCCCACCTAGAATCTTGGCTATTAAGGAGGCTGATAATTGAGGATCAAGGTTCAAAGCCAGCCAGGGCAGAAAAGCCTGTGAGTCTTATAACTCCAATTAACCACCCCAAAAGCTGGAAGTGATTATGTAGCTCAAGTCTTGGTGGGCAAAGTGAAAGGAAAGCGCCTTAACCCTGATTCAAGCCCCAGTACTAGCATAAAAGAGAAGGTGGGAGGAAGATAATTTCTGATATGAACGACTTTGAGAGGAAAGGAAAAAAAAAAAACTCGGGCTGGGAAGGTGGCTCAGTGGTAGAGCACTTGCCTTGCATGCATGAGGCCCTGAGTTTGATTCCTCAGCACCACATAAGCAAAAAGAAAAAAAATCCAGAAGTGGCGCTGTGGCTCAAGTGGTGGAGCGCTAGCCTTGAGCTGAAGAGCTGAGGGACAGCGCCCAGGCCTAGAATTCAAGCCCCACAACCAGACCCCCCCACAAAAAAAAAAAAAAAACACCTCTACAATTCTACAATTCAAGCTGGGCATTAGTGGCTCATGCCTTGTAATTCTAGCTACTCAGAAGGCTAAGATCTAAGGATCACTGTTCAAAGCCAGCCTGGCCAGGAAAGTCTGTGAGATTCTTATCTACAATTAACTACTAGAAAACTAGAAGTGGAGTTGTGGCCCAAAGTAGTAGAGCACTAGCCTTGAGTAGAAAAAGCTCAGGGATAGCACCCAGAGTTCTAGAATCCCAGGAAAGACACAGACACACACACAGACACACAGACACACCGACACACACACACACTCCCTCCACAATTGGATCCAACCCATCCTTCACTATACTTAAAAAAAAAAAGTGTGTGTGCAATTCAGTTTCTAGAGACACAGTTAAAAAATACAGTCACCAAGTTGCTAGAGTAGCTCACAGTATTATCTTCCTTATCAGAACTCTAACTTAATTTGTAAAAATCTTTTATAAAATGGCAGTTCCTAGTTCTTAATATTGCAACATAAAGTTTTTCCTAAGTATTTTCCTTTGTTTTCCTTTTTTTTTTTGGTCAGTCGTAGGGCTTGAACTCTATGTTTGAGTGTTGTCCCTCAACTCTTCAGCTCAAGGCTAGCGCTCTACCACTTGAGCTACAGTGCCACTTCCAGTTTTCTGGTGGTTTATTGGAGATAAGAGTTTCACGGACTTTCCCGCCCAGGATGGCTTTGAACCATGATCCTCAGATCTCAGCCTCCTGAAGAGCTAGGATTACAGGTATGAGCCACCAGCGCCCGGCTTCATAAGTACTTTCTTATCAATTATACTTTAATACTGAAACTTGTGAAAGTTTAGTTGAAAAGAAATTAGGACAATTTGTCAGTTATGAGGCTTGAACTCAGGCCCTGGGTACTTGAACTCAGGACCTGGGTACTGTCCTTGACCTTTCTAAGCTCAAAGCTAGAACTCTGTCAGTGGAGCCACGCACCATTTCTGGCCTTTTTGATATTAAGTGGAGATAAGAGTCTCATGGAATTTACTGTCCAGGCTGGCTTCGAACCTCTATTCTCAGATCTCAACCTCCTTAATAACTACAATTACAGGCATGAGCCACCAGCACCCGGCTTATGATTAGCCTTTCAGCAACCTCTCCTCTACTCATTTGCACCTCTCCTCAACATGCCTTCGTGTATGCATCCACAGAGCATACTTGTGAACACACATCAGTCTTCAAATACGAAGATACCCAAAAAAGAATACCTTCCTGCTGGCCCTGCTACTCTGGTGAAGGCTTGCTGGGTTTCCATAGTTTAGAGAATCAGTTGGTCTGCCTCAAAATTTCATTTCCTTCCTCACACCCTTTACCCTCCCTTTCAGCTTAAAGTACAGTTTCACAGACCAGGTATTTCAAGTCATGGGGCTTGAAGTCTGGGCTTGGTGCTGTCCCTGAGCTCTTCAGCTCAAGGCTAGCACTCTACCACTTGAGCCACTGTGCAATATTAAATGCAATATTAAATTCAGAATAATTTTCTCGAATTAGGAACCTGAGCAGTGTTATCCAAAGTAAAAATGGAGCTTAAGACTCTGCTACGGGGCTGGGAAGGTGGCTCAGTGGCAGAGTGCTTGCCTTGCAATGCATGAGGCCCTGGGTTCGATTCCCCAGCACCACATAAGCAAAAAGAAAAAAGCCGGAAGTGGTGCTGTGGCTCAGTGGTAGAGCGCTAGCCTTGAGCTGAAGAGCTGAGGGACAGCGCCCAGGCCCAGAGTTCAGGCCCCACAACTGGACCCCAAAAAAAAAAAAAAAAAGACTCTGCTACAGTTCAAACAGAGACAAATCAAATGTTTTCCTTAAGGAAGTCCAGAGTCATAGGAATTCTGTCTTCTACACTACAAAGCAGCTCTCTCTGTTGTTTATTGGTAACTTTAATAAAGGTCATTTAAGAGTGGAAGTTTTTAAGCACTCCCAATCTGAGACTTAAAACAGCCCTTTTTGAGGACAACAATTCCATATATCTATTTATATTGTGTGCTCAATTATATTCTGATGTATGCTATCTGGTGTTTGGGGAAAATGGAGATGACAAAATCTGTACGTTAGGCTAATAAATACGTCCTACTTTTTGTGTTTAAAAAAAATACCTTCTCCTTGAACTTCATCTGTTTTGTATTTGGGTTTTTGTTGTTTTTTTTTTTATGGTCGGTTGTGGGGCTTGAACTCTGGGCCTGGGAGCTCTTCAGCTCAAGGCAAAGAGCTCTACCACTTGAGCCACAGTGCCACTTCCGGTCTTCTGGTGGTTAGAGATAAGAGTTTCACCGACTTTCCTGCCTGGGCTAGCTTTGAACCGTGATCCTCAGACTTCAGCCTCCTGAGTAGCTAGGATGACAGAGCCCAACTATTGAACTTCACCTGTTAAGTACTTTATAGAAGAAAAGAATGATGATATGTTTGCTTTCCTAATTGTTCTCTTCAAGAATCCAGCTTTGAACAGAAAGAAATCTTTATCCCTTCCTTCTTCAAGATGGTTTCCATCACAGGTTATTTTCTTGATTTGTTTTATGTTATTGTAACTAGCTAAGCAGGCACTTTACCATTTGAGGCACACCTTCAGCCCTTTGTACTTCAGTTTTTTGGTTTGGATCTCACATTCTTCCCTTGCTAGCCTGGGCTCATCTTACCGCACAGCTAGGATGACCAGTGTATACCACTACACCTCTCTACTGACCAAGATAGGGATCTTTTTGCCCAGTCTGGCCTCAAACTACGATCCTCCCAATATCTGCCTCCCAAGTAGTTAGGATTACAAGCATGAGCCACCATAACTGACCAGAAATGGGATTTCCTTAAAACCAAGGCCAGAGTCAGACACACCAGTACTCAAATCCTAATCCTCTTACCAAATAACTATGTTACTTTCCTGAAACAGCTCCTTTTTTTTTTCTTTTTGGCAGTCGTGGGGCTTGAACTCTGGGCCTGAGCACTGTCCCTCAGCTCTTCAGCTCAAGGCGAGCACTCTTACCACTTGAGCTACAGCGCCACTTCTGGTTTTCTGGTGGTTTATTGGAGATAAGAGTTTCACGGACTTTCCTGCCCAGGCTGGCAGATCTCAGCCTCCTCAGATCTCAGCCTCCTGAGTAGCTAGGATTACAGGCGTGAGCCACCAAAGCCCGACTCAACAGCTCCTTTATCTATAAAACTGCATCTCATAATCCTGCTATAAGTGATTACAAGTATCAATTAAGGTAGTTTCTGGTAAGTACTGAAAGTGTGTAATCAATATCAGCCAACTACTAATTTTTTTCTTTCTGGTCGGTCGTGGGGCTTGAACTCTGGGCCTAGGCGCTGTCCCTCTGCTTTTCAGCTCAAGGCTAGTGCTCTACCACTTACTTGAGCCACAGCACCACTTCCGGTTTTCTGGTGGTTAATTGGAGGTAAGAGTCTCATGGCCTTTCCTGCTTGGGCTGGCTTTGAACCTTGATTCTCAGATCTCAGCCTCCTGAGTAGCTAGGATTACAGGCGTGAGCCACCTAGTGCTCAGCTGAAGTACTAATTTTTTTTCCCCCATCTCAACAACTTGTTCTCTTCAGCAGAGTTTATTTTCATTCTTCAAGACTCTCTGAGGCCAGGACCACTGACTCCCACCTGTAATCCCAGCAACAGAGGTGGCAGACATCAGGAAGCTTTAAGTTCAAGGATAGCACAAGCAAGTAGGTTAGAGAGATCCCACTTCAACAAATAAGCCAGGCACAATGGTATGTAATTGTCAATTGAGCTACATGGGAACATCGTAATCCAGATAGATCCAAGTAAAAACATAAAAGCCTATCTGAAAAATAAATGTGGCTTAAGTGGTAGACTTCATGCCTAGCAAGCATGAAGCCCTGAGTTCAAAACCCATTAATGCCAAAAACAAAGACTCCCTCAAATTATTAGTTCTCAGAATTTTGTATAATCTTCTATTTACAACACATCCTTTTGCATTACTTTCACTGACTATACAGAATTGGGAGTCTTGTTTTACTCCTTCTCTTCAATATTTACTATATAGTGAACACTAAGGTGATTTTACCAAACATTTTCCCATGGCAATTAATAAAAAAACAAACACGTATATCCAACTGAGACTAAAACATGTACTTCAAGAACATAGTTTGAAAAACAACAGATTTTAAGTCACCTATGATCTTACTACATTACAAACAATTTTGCTATTGGATTCGCCCCTTCCATGTGGGTGAGAGAAAGACAGCATAGAATCAAATCAAAACCCTTTCTATAGTTGCCAGGTGGCTCACGCCTGTAACCTCGCTACTCAGGAGGCGAGATCTGAGGATTGCAGCTCAAACCACCCTGGGCAGAAAAGTTGTAAGACTTTTATCTCCAATAAACCACCAGAAAACTGGAAGTGGCTCTGTGGCTCAAGTGGTAGAGTGTTAGCCTTGAGCTGAAGAGCTCAGGGACAGCTCCCAGGCCCAGAGTTCAAGCCCCATGACTGACCAAAAAAAAAAAAACAACTATAGTTCCTGGGCTTGGAATTTGGTTTAGTGGTAGAGTGCTTGCATAGAATGCATGAAGCCCTGGGTTCAATTCCTCAATACCACATAAACAGAAAAGGTTGGAAGTGGAGCTGTGGCTCAAGTGGTAGAGTACTAGCCCTAAGCAAAAGCAGCTCAGGGTTGTGCCCAGGCCCTGAGTTCAAGCCTCAGGACAGGCAAAAACAAACAAACGAACAAAAGAAAAAACCATAGTTCCTATATTATTTTTGCTTACAAAATTATTTTATACTTAATAGTGTATTATATATAATCTTAATTGTGGTAATAACCGTAATCTATGGATCAAAACTAATCACAGGTAACAAAACACACTCCTAAACCAAATATGAATTTTGGGGCTAAAAACAGTGTTACCCTTTGGTGTTAACTGTAGTTCCTCACCAACTATTTCCAGTTATCTCTCCAGAAACATAACTGGATTTTACTTCCGTGTTCTCTTGAAGTTTAGGTGCTGCCACTTGACTTCCTCTGACCTATCAAATATAAACAGAACTAGCATATGAGCACTTCCAGATAATACATTTAGAGCCAGAGCACAATCCACCAGTCTTTCCCTGCCTGCAATGGTGGAAGGACAGAAGTGCACCTTCTTTCTCTCTGGATGCAGAGTTCCTAGCCCAATCCGGGATAAGCACACTGAATAAGCAAGGAATGCACATTTGACTAGAGCCACTAAACGTTAGGTTTGTTATCACAGCACAATCTAGATATTCTGACAGACGGAGGAAAGTTTAGAATCTCTCAACATTGTCAGTCTTAGGAATGTGCTACACAAAGCAGAAACTGTGGTTTATTAACAAACATTTTAAATCTAGAATGCATGTAGGCTACTCTTAAAAGCAGAAAGACCAATGATCAGCAGAGTTGAATTTTTCAAAGAAAGGGTTATAAAACTTCAACTACCTGCACATAAAAAAAAAAACAACAAGCCCACAGAGGGACCTAGCCACAATATTGTTCATACCTATAATCCCAGCTACTGAAGAGCCTAAAGGTAGAGCACTGTAAGTTGAAGTCCAAACTGGACAACACAGCCAAACCCAAATATCCTTAAAACAAAGAGAGAGAGTACATAAATTAAGTGTATATCATTACTTCTCTCTCTTCCCCAAAATATACTTACCTTACTTCCTTCACTTTGCAGAAGTTTAAAATAAGGGGAAGGAAGGTGCTAGGGAAACAGCTCATTGGCAGAACATGTGCCTAGCATGCACGAGGACCTGGGTTCCCTTCCTAGCATCAAAACAAAAACAAATGAAACAATAAAGGCTCAGGACTCAACAGAACACTGAAAGTAGTCAGAGCCAATCAACTGGGGTCTGGTCCTGGGTATGAAGTCAACTGCCAGCCCAAGTGGTTCAGTATCACTAATTCACACATGAGAAAGCCAATGCCTAGAGATATAAACTGCTCATAGTGGTGAGGACTGCATTAGCCAGGCGCTGTCAGTAAGTACACTCTGAATCTGTTCTAAGCAGCCATCTTCTCAGCTGAAGGACTACACTCCCAATCTTCTTTGCAGCTACACAGGCCATGCGATCACTGTGACTTACGTTCCAGGCAGTTGCACACAAGCTAAACATATGGTGCTTCTTAGAGAAAAAGAGTCTGTCTTGGCCTCGTCTCTACTGTGTTTCATGGGACACAGATTAATGACTGAGGTTCTGTGGCCATCATGGAATCATGGCAAAGGTCATTCCCAGCTGAGCAGTGAGGTACAAAGCATTAAGTACCTAGTGACTTTGCTGTACAGAGGGTCCCATGCCAGCATTTCTTCTAAGCTCTAGAATTTGACATGAAAGAGAAATAAACACCACTTCAAGTTACTATTTCTCTGGAGCTTTCTACCACATCAGGACAAACCTAATCCTTATTGACATACCCAGGTGTTGGCACATGAACCAGAAATAGAATACAGGTATTCCTACAGAGTCATAATACTCAAGTATAAACATTTTATCTAAAATCATCTTCTTAGAGTTGATATTCCTAAGTCTTTCTTATTGTATTATTAGTGTTAAGATGTTGTGCAGGAAACCAGTGGCTCATGCCTGTAATCCTAGCTACTTAGGAGGCTGAGATTGCTTTCAAAGCTAGCCCAAGCAGGAACATCCATGAGATTCTTACTCCCATTAATTACCAGAAAACCAGAAGTGGCACTGGCTCAAGTGGTAGAGTGCTCGCCTTGAGCTGAAGAGCTCAGGGACAGCACCCAGGCCCAGAGTTCAAGCCCCATGACGGACACGGACACAGACACAGACACAGACACAGACAGACAGACAGACAGACACAGACACAGACACAGACACACACACACACACACACACACACACAAGATATACAGAGGGGTTACCATTTCATAAGTCAAGTAATGAGTACATTTGTTTTTTCTTTTTTTTTTCTGTTGGTCGTAGGGCTTGAACTCCGAGCCTAAGCACTGTCCGTGAGCACTTTTGCTCAAGGTTAGCAATTTATCACTTTGACCATAACTCCACTTCCAGATTTTGAGTGGTTAATTGGAGGTAAGAGTCTCAAGGGGACTTTGCTCAGGCTGGCTTCGAATCCTGATCCTCAGACCTCAGCCTCTTGTGTAGATAGGATTACAGGCATGAGCCACCCGCATTATCTGGGTATATTTCTTTTTGAACAATGTCACCCCTTCTTTACTTTCTCCCTCCTATCTCTGTCCACAAGCACATAGTTCATTTTCCATATACAGGATATTCATAATTCTTTTGCCTACTACATACTATCTAATTATAGTCCAATCTATACTGATAACTGCATTTTTAAATATCACTTAAGTGTCTTAATAATAATAATCCAACGCCGGGCCCTGGTGGCTCACGCCTGTAATCCTAGCTACTCAGGAGGCTGAGATCTGAGGATCGCGGTTCAAAGCCAGCCCGGGCAGGAAAGACCGTGAGACTCCTATCTCCAATAAACCACCAGAAAACTGGAAGTGGAGCTGTAGCTCAAGTGGTAGAGCACTCGCCTTGAGCTGAAGAGCTGAGGGACAGCACTCAGGCCCAGAGTTCAAGCCCCACGACCGACAAAAAAAAAAAAAAAAAAATAATAATAATAATAACCCAGGGGCTGGGAAGGTGGCTCAGTGGTAGAGTGCTTGCCTTGCATGCATGAGGCCCTGGGTTCGATTCCTCAGCACCACATAAGCAGAAAAAGCTGAAGTGATGTTTGTGGCTCAAGTGGTAAGGTGCTAGCCCTAAGCTGAAGAGCTGAGGGACAGTGCCCAGGCCCAGAGTTCAGGCCCCATGACTGACAAAATTTTAAAAAATAACAATAATAATCTATCTCCATTTCAAAATACCTTAGAGAAATAATGGCTGAAGGTAATAAGGACCTGAGCAAAACATGTTTGAAAACAGTGATGACTTTTATTGTATATATCATCCCACATTTATTGTTCTTAGAGTCCCTAATTCATAAAACCATCTATTTCCATTAACTATTCTATACAACAAACACCAGAGAACAGATTAAAAGCACCATTTATTTATGATTTTACAATCCGCCCTAGGCTCGGCTGGGTGGTTCGTATGCTGCACTAACCAGGTGGTCACTTCTGTGGTTTGTGTTCAATCAGCAAGTCAAGTAGGGCCTGAACTCTGTTGAGGCACTGGGATAGTCAGTCTCTCTGTCCACATTGTCTGGGAACCCCTCCTTCTCCTCAGCTTCTCCAGCAGAGTATGACTTGGCTTCTTACATGGCAGTAACTGAGGGCTAGGCTACCAAGAATGCAAACGCACAAGCTGCTGAACCGTCATCAGGATTACACCCAAACCTAGCCAAGTATCACATGTACCTTCTACTAACTGAAGTATATCCTGTACTAGCCAAGATTCAAGGTGAGAAGACTACAGTGGACAACCATCTCTTTCTATAGTTATTATATACATATGACACATTCTTTTGCTCTCTGGAGCTCAAACTGCTATAAACACTGAAAGGTTAAATATTCTTGGAGCCAAGCACCAGTGGCTCACACCTATAATCCTAGCTAAGAAGCTAAGACCTGAGAAATGTGATTTAAAGCCAACCCAAGCAGACAAGCAGAACTCTTATCTCCAATTAACCAGCAAAAAGGCAGAAGTGGAGGTGTGGCTCAAGAGGTACAGCACCAGAAAAAAAAGCTCAGTAAGAGTTTGGGGTCCTGAGAAAATAAACAAATAATTTTTTTTTGGAGTTCTCATCTAACTCTAAGTATATGAGTCAAATATGAAGAAAACCTTGGCCATACTAACCAAATGCTTCAATTCTACTAGAAAAATGCAATGATAACAGCTTCCAGGTAAAAAATACATGGTTTTGTTTCATTTTACATTTTGTATATAACAGACTGCCTACTCTAAATATACAAGAATGACAGAATCCCAAAGACAAGAAAATAGAGGATTTTGCCAGGCTCTAGTGGCTCACGCCTGTGGCAATCCTAGCTACTCAGGAGGCTGAGATCTAAGGATCTCAATTCAAAGCAGGCCTGGGCAAGAAAGTCCATGAGACTCTTATCTCCAATAAACCACCAGAAAGACTGGAAATGGAGCTGTGGCCCAAGCAGTATAGTACTAGCCTTGAGCTGAAGAAATGATGGACAGCAGAGGCCCAGAGTTCAAGCCCCACAACCAAAAAAAAATTGAGGGAAGGAATAACCAGGTTGACAAGATGACAAGAGATGAACTCATTACCTCACTTAGGTAACTGAAACCCCTCTGTGCATCTCCTTGACAATTTTTGAAAAAAGGGCAGGGGAGGAATTTTTTTTTTTTTTCCTCTGCTAGGCTGCACTGAAAGATGGGATTAAGGACAAAAACCAGATATCCTGCCAGGAGCCAGTGGCTCGTGTCTATAATCTAGCTACTCAGGAGACTCAGATCTGAGTACCTCGGTTCAAAGCCTGGGCAGGAAAGTCCATGAGACTCTTATCTCCAATTAACCACCAGAAAAACTGAAAATGGTGTAGTGGCTCAAGGGGTAAAGTGCTAGCCTTGAGCTGACGAGCTGAGGGACAGCACCCAGGCCCAGAGCTCAAGCTCTTGACCAACAACAACAATATCCCTTAAGACCAACAACTACATTGTTTCTAATGTAAGTGAATTGCAATGAGGTATTAAGCATGAAAGTAGAAAAGATTCATGCCTATAATCCTAGCTACTCAGAAGGTTGATAACTGAAAATTGAAGTTCAAAGCCAGCCCAAGCACGAAAGTCTGAGACTCTTATCTCCAACAAACTAGGGGGAGGTGGAGGCAGGAGATAGTGGAGCTGTGTCTCAAGTGATAGAGCACTAGCTTTGAGCAAAAATACTCAGGGACAATGCCCAGGCTCTGAGTTCAAGCCCCAGGATCAGCACACATGCAATGCATGCCATATAGACACACAAAGATATAAAAAACAAACCATTTTAAAAGCACCTAATAATAAACCCATTTAGAAAAATTAATCAATAAAACCCTGGTCCAGTTACAGTGTTAAAAACTCCATCATATGGGCTGGGAAGGTGGCTCAGTGGTAGAGTACTTGGCTTGTAATGCATGAGGCCCTGGGTTCGATTCCTCAGCACCACATAAGAAAAAAGCCGGAAGTGGCGCTGTGGCTCAAGTGGTAGAGCGCTAGCCTTGAGCTGAAGAGCTGAGGGACAGCGCCCAGGCCCAGAGTTCAGGCCCCACAACCAGACCCCCCCCCAAAAAAAAAAACTCCATCATAACATTACAAAGTTTTGGTAATGAAAATTTTAAGTCATTATGTAAGAATATTACTGCATATACAACTTCTAGGGAATTAACTTTGGCTGTTTATCTTAACAAAAAAACATTAAATAAGATTTTTGCTGGGCTGGGAAGGTGGCTCAGTGGTAGAGCGCTTGCCTTGCATGCATGAGACCCTAGGTTCGATTCCCCAGCACCACATAAGCAAAAAGAAAAAAAGCCGGAAGTGGCGCTGTGGATCAAGTGGTAGAGCGCTCGCCTTGAGCTGAAGAGCTGAGGGACAGCGCCCAGGCCCAGAGTTCAAGCCCCACGACTGGACCCAAAAAAAAAAAAGATTTTTGCTGACCTAGCTTTATCTTTCTCCCTTTTCTTTACATTAGTGACATCTGTACAGAAAAGAAATCATTGCCCTCTGGTCTAACACAAGTTTCCAGCCTCTGTTGAAAAAAATCAATGAATTACAGAAACAGAATCTTACACAGCAACCACTAACCAGAATTGAGTAGCAACTGCACCCTAGGAAAAGCACAAAGCTGCTGGGGGTGGGGCGGGCGGGGCTGCCGCATTCTCCCTACTCATCAGTCACACTCAAGATCTTACAAGTGCCCTTTAATTCATTTCAATTGCATACCTAGTCCCTATAAGCAGCTGATAACCCTAACCAGAGGATAAAGCCAAACTCATTAGACTGTCATTCAAGAAGCATCACAGCTTGGTCCCATCCCTGCAGTAAGCCTCTGTTGTAGTCCCACTCCACTAGGAAAACATCTCCTAACTTTCCTCCTCAACGATTTTATTCTCACTGCTCACCCAAACACTCATTTTCTTCTCAATCTACCTTAGATCCCACCATCCTCCCATCCTTCAAGGCCTAATTCAAGTTATTACTCTCCACAAATTTTTGAGGACTTCCTTTGACCAAAGTGAATCTTCTTACAGTTGACTGTCCATTCTAGCACGCATTCAGCACTTACATGCTTTGTGAGGCCAAGGGAAAGACACAGAGGCAGCAAAACCTAAGCCTCCGTCAGCTGAAAACATTACAAAGCAGCATCATACGGAACAACTCCTGCCATCACACAACAACAGAAGCAAAATGAAACGACAGTCCTATCTTTTCCTTATATGAGACACTTTCTAAAATATTACAAGTCTAAAATAAGCTGTGTCATTCTCTTAATATGTGCTCCTAGGGTCCACAAATACTGCAAATAAAGATATTTACACTTCTGATTCTTAATTCAAGATTTGTCTTTCTACTGAATTTTTCACAATAACTACCAGCATATATGCAAGAGCCATTATATATATTTTTTTTAAATCCTATTTCACTCCGTAACTTCTGCAATTTATCTTGGCAAGAAGTTCTGAAAATAGCCACTGCAACATAAACCTGATAAAGAATCTTTTTAAAGGAAGGATTAATCAGCTTGCTGAAATTAAAAGATAAAAACAGGCCAAAACAATATGGAAAATAACCTTTAAAAACAAAACATACACATACACATCAAGCCAAGTATATTCCAGGGTAGGGAATATAGCTCAGTTTACAGAGAGGCTCAATTCAGCTGCGGCAATGTGAAGAGGGTTGGGGGAGTTCAGAGAGGGAGAGAATAAAGAAAACTTCCATGGCAGGTAAAAATTATATTCAACCCAAGAGATTAAAATTGAACTAATATTCTATCCAGTGTCCATCACCCCTCTCCAACTTCAGAGAGCATCTTTGTACCTAAAACATGACTATTTTTACTTTGTGAAGTTCCACAGAGACCCTCAGTTCTAAGTTTTAAACCAAGCTAGGATTACAGGTTTGAGCATGTGGTTTTCAGACCTTAACTTTTAACTGTCTTACAAGGTACGTGATTGGACAGACCACTACCTGACAGAGAAACTGGCTATGGCCTAGAGAGCAGAATGTAGTTTTATTTTTAAAAATTAAAAAAGGAGGGAATAGCTGGTACTAAGCAAAAGGAAAGAAATTTACATATCACCCAATTTGTTAAAAAAAGGTTTATTTTTAAAGGTTATAGTTCATAAGCAATATAGATTAAGATAATGATGACTATCTCTGTGACCCTGTGATGATTAAAAGGTGTTTATGACTTTAAAAAAAAAAATAGGCCTGAAGTGGGTGGCTCACACCTGTCATCTTAGCTATGCAGGAGGCTGAGATTTGAGGATCACAGTTCAAAGCCAGCCCAGGCAGGAAAGTCCCTGAAACTCTTATCTCCAATTAACCAACAGAAAACTAGAAGTGGCACTGTGGCTCAAGTGGTAGAGCACTTGCCTTCAGCTGAAGAGCTCAGGGAGAGCACCTAGGCCCAGAGTTTAAACTCCATGACCAAATAAATAAGTTTTTTAAAAAAGAAGGGTAGGGCTGGGAAGGTGGCTCAGTGGTAGAGCGCTTGCCTCGCATACATAAGGCCCTGGGTTCGATTCCTCAGAACCACATAAGCAGAAAAAGCCGGAAATGGCGCTGTGGCTCAAGTGGTAGAGCACTAGCCTTGAGCTGAAGAGCTGAGGGACAGTGCCTAGGCCCAGAGTTCAAACCCCACAATCGGAAAAAAAAAAAAAAAAAAAAGAAGGGTAGAGCAGTGTGGTTTCTTTCCCAGAAAACTGACTACAAATCTGATATCAAGGAATTAAGATAATAAAATTTCATAAATTACAATGTCCAGAATAGAAATTTAAACTGTGATGATGCTTAAATGTACAAAGAAATTCATACATATACTTGAGTGCCAGTGGCTCATGCCTGTAACCCTAGTTACTCAGGCGACTGAGATCTGAGGATCACAGTTTGAAACCCCAGGTCAGGAAAGTCCATGAGACTCTCTCTCCAATTAACCATTAGAAAACAGAAAATGGTGCTGTGGCTAATAGTGGCAGAGTGCTAGCCTTGAGTGAAAAAGCTCAGAGACAGTGCCCTGAGTTCAAGCCTTATTACTGAGAAAAATAAACATTTTAAAAATAAAAATAAAAACATCATAGGAGTTGGATGTGTAGCTCAGATAGTAGAGCACCAGCCAATGAGCAAATGCAATTGATCGTCAGACAGCAAGTTCAAATCCTAGTGTGTGTGTGTGTGTGTGAGACACACACACATGCACACACACACACATACACATACAAAGAAAAAAAAGGAAAAACATCATCATCTAAAATGTTAGAAATTCCTGGAAATAAGACAACAGTAAACTACAGTGATGTCAGGTCAGAAAACCCTTTCCTGACAGAAGAGCAAAGCTGGCGATATTGACCATAGAGGGAGGCTGACAGTATTGACCACCTTTTCAACTAAAACATTTTGGTGTCTGTATGTGCCAAATACCAGTAACCACCAAAACTCTCCATCTAGAAGTAGAAGTGTAACTCCAGTGGTAGAGGGCCAGCCATAGGTGAAAAAGATAAGCTAGATCAGAGTTAGTCCCAGTATCCACACACCTCCATTTATCTAATCTCTTGAGAAAGAGTACAAGAGCTGGGCACTGGTGGCTCACGCCTGTCATCGTAGTTACTCAGGAGGCTGAGATCTGAGGATCACGGCCCAAAGCCAGCCCAGGGAAGAAATACGCATGAGATTCTTGTCTCTAAGTACCAAAAAAGCCATAAATGGAGCTGTGGCCCAAGTGGCACATTGCTAGCCTTGAGCAAAAAAGTTCAGGGACAGGGCTCAGGACCTGAGTTCAAGCCGGAGTACCAGCACAAAAGAACACACACATACACAAAACAATAAGAATTAAGAATTGTTGGACTGGGAATGTGTCTTAGTGTTAGAGTGCTTGCCTAGTGTGCATGAGGCCCTAGGCTCGATTCCTTGGCACCACATAAACAAAAAATTAAAATTAATAAAGTTAAAAAATAAAGACAGGCAAACTCTTAAAAGAAAAAAAAAAAAAGAATTGTTAAGCCTGGCAGTAGTGGCTCACATCTGTAATCCTACAAGGAGGCTGAGATCTGAACACTGCAGCTCAAAACCAGCTGTGGCAGAAAAATCAGTGAGACTCTTATTTCCAATTAACCAGCAAAAACTGGAAGTTGAAGATTGGTTTAAGTGAGAACTCAAGGCCCTGAGTTCAGCCCCAGTAGTAGCATACATATACAAAAATTACTATTACAGCGGGGCGCTGGTGGCTCACGCCTGTAATCCTAGCTACTCAGGAGGCTGAGATCTGAGGATCGCGGTTCAAAGCCAGCCCACGCAGGAGAGACCGTGAGACTCTTATCTCCAATAAACCACCAGAAAACCGGAAGTGGCGCTGTAGCTCAAGTGGTAGAGTGCTCGCCTTGAGCTGAAGAGCTGAGGAGGGACAGCGCCCAGGCCCAGAGTTCAACCCCCATGACCAACCAAAAAAAAAAAAAATTACTATTACAAAACTTAGAAATATGCATTATCTCAAAACGCATCAGCAATACTAGAGTAAAATCTTTTTAGTAAATTGTATATATTTACTACTAAAAGCAGGTTTCTAACATTTGTCAAGTTTGCAGCTGTAAGAAATTGTTAAAGGGGCTGGTAAGGTGGCTCAGTGGTAGAGCGCTTGCCTTGCATGCATGAGGCCCTGGGTTCGATTCCTCAGCACCACATAAGAAAAAAGAAAAAAGGCGGAAGTGGTGCTATGGCTCAAGTGGTAGAGCGCTAGCCTTGAGCTGAAGAGCTGAGGGACAGCGCCCAGGCCCAGAGTTCAGGCCCCAGGACCAGACCCCCCCCCCCCCAAAAAAAAAGGAATTGTTAAGAGACCCATGTAATTGTCACCCCTCTGTACAGTATTTTCACAATAAAAAAATAAATAAAAGAATTTACACACAAAAAAAAGAAATTGGGGCTGGGAAGGTGGCTCAGTGGTAAGAGCGCTTGCCTTGCATGCCTGAGGCCCTGGGTTCAATTCCCAGCACCACATAAGCAAAAAGAAAAAAGCTGTAAGTGGTGCTGTGGCTCAAGTGGTAGAGCGTTAGCCTTGAGCTGAAGAGCTGAGGGACAGCGCTCAGGCCCAGAGTTCAGACCCCACGACCAGACCAAAAAAAAAAAAAAAAAAAATTGTTGAGAGAAAGGCACTGCAAATATAAAATAGCAACAGACATCAACTCTGTAGCCATTTTCGCTGGTCCCTTGCATGACACTGCAGGATGTGCCTAATTTCCCTTAACAATACCACTCAAGGTTGCCTCTCTAATAACTGTGTGATGAAAGCAAAGTTGTTCTGGGTAAAAGGGTCAAGGAAAGACAGAACCCTATCCCCACCAACTACTGACTACAACACCACCCTAACACCAATTTGGTAAACTCTTTCCTTGGCTTTCCCATTTAGTTATGCTGGTCTAAGGACAAGTCAATGAAATCTAAGCTTCAGGAAAGTGTCCTTAACAGAAAAGCAGACATGTAGATGTGCAATACTATGCCCAGAATGCTTCACCACTGGGAAGATTTGAGCCTATGGAAAAGACTGTGAGCTACTCCAAACAACCAAGTAATCAGAGTCTTGACAGGTAAGGAGGGCTTCTAGACAAAAGTAAATTTCACTGTTCTATCTGACATTTGTACAACAGGAAGTCCCTATCTACATACCTGCGTTTCAAACTGACTCTAAAAGTAACAGCTTTAGTTAATAAAAAAAAATGTTTTTTGGTCGATTGTGGGGCTTGAACTCTGGGCCTGGGCGCTGTCCCTCAGCTCTTCAGCTCAAGGCTAGCGCTCTACCACTTGAGCCACAGCGCCACTTCCAGCTTTTTCTGTGTATGTGATGCTGAGGAATCAAACCCAGGGCCTTGTGCATGCGAGGCAAACACTCTACCAGTGAGCCACCTTCCCAGCCATTAAAATTCTTAATTTTAGGTAATAAAGGTAATTTTAAGGTAACTGTAGTTAATGTAAAACCAGTAACTACACACACACACACACACACACACACACACATAATTACCTACCTAGAACTATAAAACAAGAAAATTCATTTATCTAATTATGAAAAGCTCAAACATAAGGAGAATTAGCAGGCAGGGCATGGCTATGTAATCCAAAGACAAATTCACAAATCTACTTTTTCTTCATTTTTTCCACCCACCTATCCTGAGGCTTGAACTCAGGGTCTGGGCATTGTCCCTGAGCTTCTTTTGTAACACCACTTTACCACTTGAGCCACAGCGCCATTTCTGGCTTTTTCTGTATGTGGTACTGAGGAATCAATCCCAGAGCTTCATACATGCTAGGCAAGCACTCTACCACTAAGCCGCATTCCCAGCCCTCACAAATCTACTTTTTAAAAACAGCATTATAAGACATCATCTCTAACTCAACCCACTAAATTAGCGCAATTGATCAATTTTTGTTGTTGTTGTTATAGTCCTGGAGCTTGAACTCAGGACCTGGACACTGTCTCTGAGCTTTTTTGGTCAAGGTTAGTGCTCTACCAATTGAACCAAGGCTCTACCTCCCTCTTTTTGGTGGTTAATTACAAATAGGAATCTCACAGACTTTCCTACCTGGGCTGGCTCTGGACCTTGATCCTCAGATCTCCGCCTCCAGAGTAGCTAGGATTACCTGTGTGAGCCACTGGCATCCAGCTCATGGGAATTTTAAAACCTTCATCTCCATTACATTTCACAAATACTCATTTTCATCTCTTCAGCATTGTTTAATTTCACATTATTTCATTGATTACAAAACTAAATTACAGGGGCTGGGAAGGTGGCTCAGTGGTAGAGCGCTTGCCTTGCATGCATGAGGCCCTGGGTTCAATTCCTCAGCACCACATAAGCAAAAAAACAAAAACAAAAAAAGCCGGAAGTGGCGCTGTGTCTCAAGTGGTAGAGTGCTAGCCTTGAGCTGAAGAGCTGAGGGACAGCACCCAGACCCAGAGCTCAGGCCCCCGACCGGACCCAAAGAAAAACCTAAATTACATTTGTTGCAGGTCAGTTTCACTTTCAGTGTGCACCAACCAAACTGCTGTCTTTTCCACATGGAGTCTACTACCTATAAAGATACAAATGGAAGATCGGGTCCTTTGCTTTCTGTCCCACATGTAAGTGTCCACTTGTGTGTTTCTAAAACACTTGGGAGAGCCCACTCCCTTCAAAAGACATTTAATTTAAAGAATTCATCAAAGCTGCCAAGAGGCTTCTCTCTCCTGTAATGAATGTACTAGTGTTCACAACTACAAAAAAAAAAAAACAACCTAAGACAGAATTGTCCAAAACACTTCCCAAAGTTTTGATGTTGTATATTGTTAATTATACTGTCATTTTTTTCTCAAAAGGACCCCTTTTCCTTGTTCATAATGAGATAAAAATAAGGCAATTCTCCACAACAACCTTTCTTCCGGTGAACACACAGTTGCAGTAATACAACTGAGCTCATTTCAATAGGGGAAGACTGGTGTGCGCGCGCGCGCGTGCACGCGTGTGCATGCATCTGGGACCAGGGATGTGACAACAGACATGTCTACTCTAACTAAAAGGATTTAAATGCAGACCTAAGGCATACAGTAATCGCTAAGGTTCAGAAAGCAGTGCTTTGCCAGTGTGACAATGGGAAGTCATCTGAAAGACCCTAATATGGCTTGTTCGTTGTAGGTTTAAGAAAGGATACAAAAAAAAAAGTGGCAAAGTCTAAAGTTACTTAAAACTCCACCTTCCGATTCCAATTCAGGCCTGGTGGCATTTTACACCACACGCTGTGTTTCAATGTAAGTGGCATGAACCACACACACACCACGCGAAACTTTGTATCACAAAGAGACTAAGGCGATCATGGACACCTCCTGCACGCCCTTCTCTTCCCACTTCTTCCAGTTACGGACTGGCAATAAAACACCGAGGCAACGGAAGGCCCTGATTCTTTTTCACAGTCAAAAGGTAGCAAAGCAAAAGCGGGCACATTCGGTGAGAGCGCAATGGGCTCGAACCCCAACGCCAGCCGCCCCGCCTCGGCGAGCACGGTCGGCATTACGAATCGCCCGAGCTGGCGTGGACGAGTCCGGGCAGGCGAGCCACGCCAGCGCCCGGCCTGTCCGGGACGCCGGCCTCCGCCGTCCCGGCGCAACCTGCCACCACCACCGACGGCGCCCCGGAGAACGCCGTCCACTGCGGCGAGCGAGCGGCACACGCCATTCCCAACTTCCACGACGGGCGCCAGCCTCCTGCGGCCGCCCGCGCAGCGACCAACCGGCCGGCCGGCGCCCGGTCACCGGCAAAGTTGCCGAAGAGCCACGCTGCCAAACACACGCTCCGAGGGCTCGCCTCCGGCGGCCCGCGCAGCCCGGACCCAGTCCCGGCCCAGGCGGAGTCCAAGTTCCGCGTCCAGCCACCGTCCCCCCGGGCGAAGAACGCTCGGAAACTCGGGGCCGCCCGCACCTGGGGCCGCACCTGGGGAGCGGAGGTCCCGGCCGGGCGCCGCGGGCCGGCGGGGGGAGGGGAGGCGGCGAGCGGCCTCGGCGGACACCCCCGGGCGGAGGAAGCACAGGTTGGAGGTCCGGAGAAGTTAAAGGGGCCCCGCGCTGACAAAGACGGCCCGCGGGACCCCGGCCGGGCCCGGTCCCCGCACCCCCGCCCCGCGCCGGGACCACCTGGCCGCCGCGTTTGACAGCTCGGTCCTGGCGCCGCCCGCTTCACGGCTCCCGAGCAGCCCCGTCCCGGGCGCCTCCCGGCCGCGCTCCGCCGCCGGTGCCCACACGCCCGGCTAGGCCACTGCGAGCCGACGGGAAATTTCCCGGAGGAGCGAAGCTCGGCGCGGACACCGCCAGGGCCGAAGTAAAAGTAAAGTGCGCGGCGCGGGCCGGCGGGGCCGGCGGGGCCGGGCGGGAGGGCGGGCGTCCGCCGGGCAGGACCCCCGCGCCGCGCCGCGCCGCCCCGCCCCGCCCCCACCGGGCCGGGGGCGCGGGCCGGGCCGGCCGGGGGCGGGCGCCTGACAGCTCCGGCCCGCGCCGCCGCTGGCCGCCGGCCTGGCTCCCTCGCGCTCAACTTACTTCTTTCTGGCTCTCTGGAAAGGGGAAGCGCCATCTTTGCGAGGCCGGCCCCGAGGTCTTTTGTCTGCGGCTGCGGGGCTCGGGGCCGGGGCTCCGGGCTCCTCGGGGGGTGGTGGCGGCGGCTGCGGCTGCTCCGCGCTCCGGTCCTCCTCCGACGACATCCTAGTCACCAGGAAAGACGCATGGATCCCGGTCCTCCTCCTGGGGGGCTCCTCCCGCCGCCGCGGCCGCCGCCGCCGCCGCCGCTGCTGCTCGGGTTGCTCCTCCCCGGCTCAGCCTCTCGCATTTCCCGCAGCCCCGGGAGCAGCAGCAGGTACCGGGAGAGGCTGCACCACGGAGCGAGCAGGACACGCACTCACACACATCGGCGCGGGCGCGCGCACTCGGCGCGCAGGGGCCGGCGGGGGGCGGCCGGCGGCGGCGGGCGGGGCGGGGCGGGCGGGGCCGGCGGCGCGGGGCGGGGCGCGGCGGGGGCGGGCGGGGGCCGGCGGGCGGGGCGCGGCGGGGCGGGGCGCGGCGGGGCGGGGCGCGGCGGGGGCGGGCGGGGCGGGGCAGGACGGGGAGGGGCCGGGCGGGGCGTGACGGGGCGGGCGGCCTCGGGGGTGGGGGGGGGGTCCTCCGCCCGCGGCGTGTAGACAGGGCCGCGGCGGGGGGCGCCGGCCGGGCCGCCCGGGCGGGGGTCGCGCCCCGCGGCCCTCCCCTCTCCGCGCCGTCCGCCCGCCGGGCCCGGGCGGCGGCGGCGGCGGCGGCGGCGGCGAAGTTTTGACAGCTGCCCCAGTTGTGGTGGGGGTTCCGGGGTGGCGCGCGCCGGGCCTCGCCCCCCCTCACACACACACACACACACACACAGTCGCTCGCTCACACTCGCACACGCACTCGTCACTCTCACGCACGCTCGCCCGCTCGCCCGCCCGGAGCTGGTGAGGAGGAAGTTTTGCAGGTGTGCGTTCACCACCCGGACAGACACGGCCGTCGCCGTAGAGCGAGGTCCGCGCCCGGCTCCCGCGGGGCGCCCCGCACCGCCGACCCCCTCAAACTCGCCGCCGTCTCGCCCCCACACACGCACGCACGCACGCCAGCGGCGGCGGCTCGCGCCCCCGCTCCGGCCCCCGCCCGCCCCCTGCGCGCCGCTGTCACTCACGGGGCTCGCGCTGCGCATGCGCCCTGCCGCCGCGGCTGACCTCACCGCCCCTCCCCCGCCCGCCCCTCCCGCTCTGACGCGGCGGCCGCCGGGCCGGGGCTCGGGCTCCGGCGACAGTCAAGCTGCGGACCTGAGAGTCCGGGACCGGGATCCGGGCCGCGGGGGCCCCCCAGGAGGGGGGGACGGGCGTAAACACTCCCGAATGTACACAGTCGGCGCGAGCTGCGTGCCGTGCGCGCACGTGCGTCCCCGCGCCCCCCGCGGGCGCCGAGCCCCCACGGGCCGCCTGCGCTCGCGCTCCCGAGTCTCCGGTTAGCCGAAGAAATGGGGTGCAGCTTGGGTAGACCCGACCCCAGCTCGGGTCCGGTTAGAAGCCCCAGAGAGGGCTTCTCGAGCTGGAGGCGGAAGGCGAGCGCGCTCTGCTCCACGGCGAAATAAGCCCAAAAGGCCCCGCGCCCGGGCGTCCGTGGAAACGTCTCCGAGCCGCCTCGTCGGTGGTTGGCGGCGAGCGAGCAAAACGGGGGCTCGAACTGGCGGGCGGGCGCGCGGCGAGGGCCGGGCGCGCAGGTGGAGAGGCGGGGGCCGCCCGCACCCGCGGCCGCGGGGCCCGCGCCGCCCCTTCCCCACCCGCAGCGGCCCAGGGCAGGCGCGCCGGGGCCGAGCGGGCGGCTCGGGCGCACCGTCCCGGCGCGGCCTCCCCGGGCCGCCGTCCCCCGCCCGCAGGCGCTTTCGTAGCGGGATTCCGCCCCGCTCCAGGACGCGTGCAAGGTAAAAGTGCGCTTGCTTGCTTTTCTTTCTTCCTTGTAGAAATCTTGTTGGCTTTCCCTTCCTCCCAATAGCCAGGGTATTAATTAACACTGAGCTGTTTCCTGTGTGGACAAACCTTGGTTTCCAGAGCCTGCGCTGTCTGGAAAGATCGTTTGTGAAATGGCTGAAATAAGGAAACAGTTAAAATTGTCATTTGAATTCCTTCAGGGCTTAATCTCTAAGGACTTTTTCTGGTTTATTAAATTTACAGCCAAAGGATGTTCCGGATTGAGAAAGTTGGTATAGTAAGCACAAACTATAAATTGGGTGTGGGGGGAAGTATCACACACAAAATGCAAGATGTACATAATTACATAATTATACAAATCCAAAAACTCACCCTTTAATTCTCCCTGCACATTGCACTTTAAATAAGTACACCGAAAATTGAGCTATTAATCCAAATGTCAGTGTCTCCAATATTCACTTAAAATATGAGTTTTCATAGGTTTCCCCCCTCCAAGTATTGGAATTACAGGTACGCACCACTACCTGTCCTAAATGTGCATTTTTGAAACGTAAGCAAATGTGAAAAATAAGTATTCATAACAAGGATTGTATTGGAAGGAACTTTTACTTTATATATGTTTTTGTAAAGTATTTCATTAATTCACTTTTAATCGTAAATAAATATGTGTATTTGAGGAAAGCTAATAAAAATTGTTATCTGTGACAAAGACAAGACATAACTCAGGAAGCCACACAAGGAAGATTCTCTTAGAGTCTTGCAAGTAAGTGACAATGGGTAGAAATTTATAGTGCAGTGCTGGGACTGTGGTTAGTGATAGAGTGCTTGCCTCACATGCATGAAGCCCTGGGTCCCATTCCTCAGTTCCACGTATCCACGTAAACAGTAAAAGCCGGAAGTGGTGCTGTGGCTCAAGTGGTAGAGTCCTAGCCTTGAGCAAAAGCAGTTCAGGGATAGTGCCCAGGCCCTGATTACAAGCCCCAGGACTGTAGAGGGAGGGGGGGATTCATAGTGCAGATGCATTCTCACTAACTGAAGCCCTATGAAATGTCATTGGATGGTTAGAGTGCAATCTTGTTCTTCCTGTTAGTAATGCAAAAATGTTCTTGCTGTCAGGTGCCAGTGGCTCATGCCTGTAATCCTACCTACTCAGGAGGCTGAGAGCAGAGGATCACAGCTCAAAGCCCGCACAGGAGGGAAAAATCTATGAGATCCTTAGCTCCAGTTAACCAGCAAAAAAGCCAGAAGTGGAGCTTGATTCAAGTGGTAGAGTGCCTTGCCTTAAGCAAAAATATTCAAGGACAGTACCCAGCCCCCCTGAGCTCAGGCCTCAGGACCAACACACACAAAATTCATGTGGCTATTCTACAGATTCATCACTAAATATTGTCTTCTGTTTTCCCATAGGTCCATGTCTTAAAATCCTTGGGGTTGTTTGCTCTGGTGATGGTAGCTGCAGTTTTGTTTTTAATTGTTTAGTTGATTTTTTAAACAAACTGTCAATTGTGGAAAGCTCACTGAAAACTTGAATTCTAGATCTTCTCATTTTTTTTAATTTTTATTTGTCGGTCATGGGCCTGAACTCTGGGCCTGGGTGCTATCTCTCAGCTCTTCAGCTCAAGACTAGCACTCTACTACTTGAGCCACAGTGCTACTTCTGGCTTTTTCTGCTTATGTGGTGCTGAGAAATCAAACCAGGGCCTCATGCATGCAAAGCAAGCACTCTACCACTGAGCCAACTTCGCAGTCCTAGATCATCTCATCTTTGTGTTCATCTTTTACTATTTAAGTTTCACTTCACTATAAGTGTAGCTCGGTGGTAGAATACTTGCTTACATATGGAAGACAGTGGGTTTTCACCATGAGGTAGAGGGGGGGAAATGGGAGGGGGGGGAGATTGTTTGCTTTGCTTTCTATATACCTGGAGTAGTTGAGAAGGAAACTGATAGCACAATGGTCTTCAAAGGCACTGCGTGTTTCCAGGTAGAAGCAGAAAGGGGAGGGGTTTGCAGCACCCTTGACAAAGATGGGATTCTTGCCCTGGGGGGGGGGGTCTCTACTTGAAGCTGGCAGCACCACTTAGCAAGAGAAATACCAAAAGGACAACAGGTATCTAGAAAATAAGCATGGCAAAAGTCGGAGTGGGAAGATTAAATATTCACATGCGTTGTGTACAGACCATGGCTTCTGGGGTTTGGGGAGGGCAGGTGCCTGGCCTCTTCAGAAGAGGGCGGCACACGGCATTCTGCTAGCATGTGTACACAGCAGGCATAAGCAAGTGGCAAGGGAGATTATGGTCATTGTGGAAAAGGTCTCTTGCTCTCTTCCTCTCCCACATCTTTCTTGAGGGTTTTTTTTTTTTCGTTTTCTTTTGTTTTTTTTCGATCAGTCATGGAGCTTGAATTCAGGGCCTGGACACTGTCTCTGAGCTCTTTGTTGCTCAAGGTTAGCACTCAACCACTTTGAGCCACGGCGTAACTTCTAGTTTTTTGGTGGTTAATTGGAGCTAAGAGTCGCATAGATTTTTCCATCCTGTACTGGCTTCAAACTGTGATCCTCAGATTTCAGCCTCCTGAGTAGTTAGGATTACAGGCATGAGCCACCAGCACCAGCTGGATTCATCTTTAGAGACAGACACAACCACTGTATCAGATTCCTAGAGCTATCACAGGAAGCACTGGGTAGCTCAAGTCTCTAGAAATTTAGTCTCTTCCTGGGAGCTGGTGCTGCACAGAATAGAGCCACAACTGTTACCTTATTGAGTAAGGAGTAGCTGAATGCATGGTGGAATAGACATGGGAATGCATGTTAGTGTTAGGTATTAGAAAAGGCAAAAATGATGCTTACAAGAATGTTTAGGGGCTGGGAACGTGGCTCAGTGGTAGAGTACTTGCCTTGCATGCATGAGGCCCTGGGTTCGATTCCTCAGTACCACATAAGCAGAAAAAGCTGGAAGTGGCACTGTGGCTCAAGTGGTAGAGCACTAGCCTTGAGCTGAAGAGCTGAGGGACAGCACCCAGGCCCAGAATTCAGGCCCCAAAACTGACCAAAAAAAAAAAAATCAAGAGTTTGAGAACAACTTAGTGCAATTAATACACACTAGAGGGAGAGTGAATGAGAGTGAATATGGACACTGCACTTTATTTGCTTGTATGAAACAAAACAGTGAAACCTGTTGACATGGTTTTAGGAAGGGGAGAAGGCTAGGGGAGATGAGGTTGGTGAGATACAAGGTATACTTGTGTGGAAGAGTTACAATGAAACCTCCTGTGTACAACCAATGTATGCTAATTAAAATCTGAAAGTCAATTTGAAAACAGAATGGGCTAAACAGTGAAACTCTTGTCTCAAAACAGTGTTGGGCCAGCTGCTGGGCAGCTAGTAGCTCACAAATCCTGGCCACTCAGGAAACTGGGAACTAAGAGTTGTGGTTCAAAGCCAGCCTGAGAAGTAAAGACTGTGGGACATCTCTAGTTATACAGCAAAAAGCCAGAAGTAGAATTGTGCCCCAAGTGGTAAAGCACCAGTCTTGAGTGGAAAAAGCAAAATGAGTACAAAGCCCTGAGTTCAAACCCCAGTACACACACACACACACACACACACACACACACACACACAATATAAATAAATATCAAAAGGATGTCCACAGTCTTCAGATACAATAATAACTTCTTAGAAACATTCTCTGAGCCAAAACAATGTTAAGAGAAAAAGATTATAAAATAGCATATATGTTTCAAATAAAATTCTGTAAGTCTGTATCTGTGTATATATGTTTAAAGTGATAATGTTCGTCATAAACAATGATTATCTCTCAGTTGCATTTCCAAATAACCTCTACTTTCTATGCACTTTTCTTTCCAACTTTATGATGAATGTAATTTTTACAAAAATAATCCAGTTGTTTTTTTTTCTTTTCTTTATTTATTTTGTGAAAATACTGTACAGAGGGGTTACAATTACATGGGCAAGATAATGAGTACATTTCTTATCAAGCATTGTAGCCTCCTTTGTTTCCCCTTCCCATCCCTGCCCATCCTCCCCCCCCCCCCCGACCCCCACCCAATCCCCCCCACCAAAGTTCCAGTTGTTTTTTTAAATTAAAATGTTTTTCCCCTCCAAAATCTCCTTTTATAGCCTCTATTACATTTTATGCTCACTATATTTTCCCTTTTTCTTTTACAACTAGCCCCTCTGTGGAAATATGAAAACAATGCCCACATCCTGTCCTGAGTCCTGGCTGCAGTTGTCAGTCTGAGTTCTCTTTCTCTTTGGGATATCTGTTGTTAAGCCACCAGGGCTTTTTAAATGGCATTGCCCTGACTTTCCCCTAATCTCAACTGACATGTTCATCCTTTCCACTTGGTACCTGGTTTGCCTCCTGTTAGATGCTGGCTCCATTTGGTACAAATCTGTTCCTACACCAGTTTCTAAACTCAGGCTCTTTATTCCGCATTACTCTGAACCCGGGGTGTTCAAGAGATATGTGTTAAGCTAAAGCAGAAGCATCATTATTCTGGTTGGCTCTTTAAGAAGAAGGGAGAAAAAGGACTAAAGGAGCGTGGAAAGAAGGGACCTAAGCTCATTGTCTCCATTTTTGTTTTATTTTGCCAGTACTAGGATTTGAACTCAGGGTCTCGTGCTTGCTTGGTTGGCGTGCTCGCTCACTTGGTGCTCTGCCATTTGAGCCATGACTCGAGCTTTAACTTTTTTGCAAGTATTTTTTTTGTCGGTTGAGGGGCTTGAACTCTGGGCTTGGGCGCTGTCCCTGCGCTCTTCAGCTCAAGGCAAGCGCTCTACAGCTTGAGCCACAGCATCACTTCCAGTTTTCTAGTGGTTTACTGGAGAGTCCCATGGACTTTCCTGCCCGGGCTGGCTTTGAACCTCGATCCTCAGATGTCAGCCTCCTAAGTAGCTAGGATTAAATACAGGCGTGAGCCACCGGCGTCCAGCTTGCTAGTTAATTTTTTGGAAATGTTTTTGGAACTCTGTGGCTTTGAATCCTCCAGATCTCAGCCTCTGAATTAGTATTACAAGTGTGAGCTCCCTTAGCCTGGCTTTGCGTCCAATTTCTTACATTGCTTTTGTGCTTGCTGTATGAGGGGTGGGACCCCGTGTTCCAAGCTCCCCGAGCCTTCTACACTGAGCCTACCAGGGGCTTGAGTTCTAAGAGTAGAGGTGTAGGGTGGGAGGGGGGTTAGTATTCCAACCTGGAGCGCCTCCCACCCCCACCCCGGCCCTCGGTCTTCCTTCTCTGCCGCTGGGAAGCCCTTGTCTTCCCCACCCCTCTGGGTCACTTCTATCTGTCTGTAGACTGTCATCTTCCACTCTTGTGCCTCGTCCTTCCTCTGCCGGCTCCGGGATAGCCCTGGCATTGGGAGCTGTTGCACAGATATGGACGTGTGTAAGTATGTGTGCATGCTTGGATGCGTGTATGTATATACTGTGTGGCCTCCTACGCCCGCAGCCTGAAAAACCGAAAGACCCACGAACTCCAAATAGACACAAACTGGTAAAGCGGCCACAAAAGCAAAGAGGGAGGCAGATACGCCACACGGCCAGCACTGCACAGCACTCCAGAACAAACAGGACAGTTCCCACCGTGAAGCAACAGACGCGGGACCCGGTGCCAGCGACATGGCACAGCCCAGGCCAAGCGGGCAGAGCTCAGAAGGAGCCTGGGCTGGTGCAGGGACGCCAGGGCCGAAGCTGGCCTCTGCCCGGCCTCTGCAGCCTCCGGCCCCGGCCCCTCTGTGACCTCATTCCCGGGCACCCCCCCCCCCATCTGCTGCTTTGTGATTTCATCAGCCACCCCCTTCCCGCCTCTCCACGGCCCAGTTCCCGCAGTCGGCTTCGGGACGGTTCGGGACTGTTCCGCGCAGGTGGCCCTCGGCGGATGGGCCTTGGCTTCTTTGTTCCCAGCGGTCCCCGGAGCGCCCGCGATCGGTGTCCCGGGGCCCCCAGCCGCCCTGGCTAGAGCGCCCGCCTGGCCTCCCGCGCCTCCCCGGGGCCGGCCATGGAGAGCCGGGTTCCCTCCGCCCTCACGCTGCCCCAGGTGCTGGAGCCGGAGGCGGCCTCGGGGCGCCGGGCCGGGCCTGGCCGCCGGCACCTGCTGCGGAGCTCGGCCGCGGTGCAGGCCCTGGCGGCCGTGGTCCGGCCATGCTATGGCCCCCTCGGCCGGCAGAAGTTCCTGGTGGCCGACAACGGAGACGCGGTGTGCACGGGCCAGGCGACCGCCATCCTCAAGGCCCTGCGGCTGGAGCACCCCGCGGCCCAGCTGGTGCGGGAGGCCGCACACGCGCAGGCGGAGGAGAGCGGGGACGGCACGGCCTTCGTGGTGCTCCTGACCGAGGCGCTGCTGGAGCAGGCCGAGAACCTGCTGCGGGCCGGGCTGCGGCGCGGCCAGGTCCGCGAGGCCTACGCGGCGGCCGCGGCCGAGGTGGCGACGGCGCTGCCCTTGCTGGCCATCCGCTCGCTGGGGCCTCTGGAGGACCCGGTGTGGGCGCTGCTGCCGGTGGTGAACACGCACTCCGTGCCGGACGCGAACCTCCTGGCGAAGCTGGTGGCGCAGGCGTGCTGGGCATGCCGCCAGCCGGACGGCAGCTTCCGGCCGGAGCGCGTAGGGGTGTGCGCGCTGCGCGGCGGGACCCCGGACGCGTCCTGCGTGCTCCCGGGGCTCGCCCTGCCCGCCGCCTGCTGCGGCCGGAGGAGCTCGGTGCTCGCCGGCGCCAGGGTGGCCCTGTTCGCCTGCGACTTCGCGCCCGCCGAGCCGCGCCTGCCCGCCACCGCGCGCCTCTCCGACCCCGCCGACCTGGCCGGGCTGCGGCGGGACAGCGACCGCGCGCTGGAGAGGCAGCTGTCGCAGCTGGCCGAGCTGGGCATCAACGTGGTGGTGGTGTGGGGGGACGTGGACGAGCTGGCCGTGGGCCTGGCCGACCGGCTGGACATCATGGTGGTGCAGGCCCGGTCGCGGAGGGACCTGGTCCACCTGAGCCAGGTGCTGGACACACCGCTGCTGGGCCAGCTGGTGCCCCCGCGGCAGCCCGGCTGCTGCCAGCGCGTGCAGGCGCGGGAGCTGGGCGACGGGCACGCCGTGCTGCTCGAATGGCAGCCGGCCGGCTGGCCCGCACTCACCTTGGTGCTGCGCGGCGCCTCAGCCGAGGGCCTGCGCGGCGCCGAGCGCGCGGCCTACCGCGCCATCGACGCCTTCGCCCAGCTGTGCCGCGACCCCCGGCTGCTGCCCGGGGCGGGCGCCGCCGAGATGGCGCTGGCCACGACGCTCTGGGCCAAGGGCCACACGCTGGAGGCGCCCGACGGGCCGGCCTTCCTGGCCTTCGCCCGCGCGCTCCGGACGCTGCCCAAGACGCTGGCGGAGAACGCGGGCCTGGCCGCATCCCGCGTGATGGCGGAGCTGAGCGGGATCCACCAGACCGGGAACTTCGTGGTGGGCGTGGGCCCCGAGGGCTTGGTGGACGCGGCCCGCGAGGGCGTGTGGGACGTGCTGACCACCAAGGCCCGGGCGCTGCAGATCGTGGTGGACATGGTGATGCAGCTGGTGATGGTGGACGAGATCGTCCTGGCCAAGAGCGGCCCGGCCTACCAGCCGGGGCCCGACACCCGGGAGGCCGGCCGAGGGCTGGCAGCCGTGAGGAAGAAGTTTCTCGGGAAGTATTAGTGTCTTCGGTCCTCAATAAACGGGGTGGTGGGCCGGCGGCCAGCGGCCAGCGCCCCGCGCCCGCGATGCTCGCTCGCCTCGCTCACTTCTTCCACGCCCCTGACTCTCAGCTCCGTCAGACAAGGACGCCAAGGGCTACCCGTTCTTCCGGCGGACCTCCTTCCAAGGCCTGACCTTTCGCCTCCGGTTTCTCTCCACCACATCGGTTCATTTCTGCAATAAGAGCGGCATTATTCTCCCAACATTTTTTTTTGGGTCTGGCCTGGGACTTGAACTCTGGGCCTGGGCGCTGTCCCTGCGCTCTTCAGCTCAAGCCCAGCGCTCCACCGCTTGAGCCTCACCGCTACTTCCGGCTTTCAGGTGGTTCATTGGAGGTAAGTCTCAGGGACTTTCCCGCCTGGCTGGCCGTGAACCACCGGCGCCGGCTCGTAAGCTTTCTTTGAGTGTCTGCGGATAAAAAATAAAGCGCAGCAATCCCTTCCCTGCCACGTGTACATTCCCTCTGCGATCCCCAGATGCACGTGGATCCAGATGACCTGTCAGTGTAGCGCCCTGAAACATCAATCCCAGATGAGTAGAGTAGCCAGACGTTCTTAGGGAAGAACGAAAAGAAAAGGAAGGGAGAAGAATGGAGACAGAGAAAACAAAAGGAAAGGAAGAGGAGGAAGAGAAAAGAAGGCTGTTACGAGCAAGGGAAGGAAAGGCACTGGAGTCAGACAATTTCATTTTTATGTGTCAGGTGAGGGAATTATGGGTAAGAGGGTGTGGTGGAGCGACTGCCCAGTTTGCACACGGCCCTGAGTTTTGACACCTAGCACCGCTTAAAGACTTAAGAAGGGCCAGGCGCCCATGGCTCAAGCCTCTGATCCTGGCTACTCAGGAGGCTGAGATCTGAGGATCGCGGTTGCGGTTCAAAGCCAGCCCGGGCAGGAAAGACCATGAGACTCTGATCTCCAATTCACTACCAGAATACTGGAAGTGGTGCTGTAGCTCAAGTGGTAGAGCGCTCGCCTTGAGCTGAAGAGCTGAGGGACAGCGCCCTGGCCCAGAGTTCAAGACCCATCACACACACAAGACATACAGCCCCTGGGTTTAGAGAAGGGAAGATCAGCCCCTGCTTGGGAATGTGCTGTGGTTCTGGAAGGCAGGGGCAGGGAGAGAGCGCACACACCTTGTCCACCAGAACCACCTGTTTCTTTGTCCACAAATTGAACCAGAACTGGGGAGCAGAATCTAGGAAGTAAGCAGCTACAATCTCTTAGAATGGTTAAAAAATAAATAAAAAAAACTTTAGGGCTGGGAAGGTGGCTCAAGTGGTAGAGTGCTAGCCTTGAGCTGAAGAGCTGAGGGACAGCACCCAGGCCCAGAGTTCAGGCCCCATGATCAAAAATAAATAAATAAAACAAAACTTTAAACTTTTGGAAAGAATGGGACTCAAGAAACACAGCACTCCTGATCACTATTGCGAAGCAAGACAACTTTTAAAGAAAACCCTGAGAAGTCTTTAGTGAGCAAAAAGTGATAAATGGAAATGAACAAACTATACTCATTGTTCCCAATTTGGAAATATAAGATGAATTATAAGGATGCTTCATTTGTTTTCATATTTTAGTGATGATAACTAAGTGCTTTTGTATTCATTGTCTTCAAATTTCCTATTCTCAGTCTCAAGTTCTATAATAGTGGATGATACAAATAGTTAATTTTTCAAAGCAGCTCAAAGGCACTTTCCATTAATTTTATTTAACCATCAAAACAAATTTATGAGAGAGAAACTTGATTATTTCTCTGTTGCCAGAGCAACAGTTACTGCACGTTAGGAGAATTAATTGCCCAATGTTAAGTAAAAGAAAGAAACTCAAGCTCTTGTCATTTTATCATCCCAGTCCTAAGTTCCACTATGGTGGATATTTCCAGAGACATATCCTGATGATCAGGGAGAAAGTCATAAAAAGAGCCCTTGAAGGCTGGGGGCATGGTTCAAGTGGTAAAGCATATGACTTTGAAGCTCTTGATTCAAACTCAAGATTTAAAAAACAAACAAACAAACAAAAAAAGGTCCTTTAGCCAGGCATCTGTGACTTATGCTATAATCCCAGCAACTCAGGAGGCTAAGATTTGAAAATCACTGTTCAAAGCCAGCCTGTGTGGGAAAGTCCTTGAAACTTTTATCTCTTTTTTTTTTGGGTCCGGTCATGGAGCCTGAACTCTGGGCCTGGGCACTGTCCCTTAGCTCTTCAGCTCAAGGCTAGCGCTCTACCACTTGAGCCACAGTGCCACTTCCGGCTTTTTTCTTCTTGCTTATGTGGTGCTGAGGAATTGAACCCAGGGCCTTATGCATGCAAGGCAAGCTCTCTACCACTGAGCCACCTTCCCAGCCCCTGAAACTTTTTTTTTTTTTTTGTCAGTCATGGGGCTTGAACGCTGGGCCTGGGCGCTGTCCCTCAGCTCTTCAGCTCAAGGCGAGTGCTCTACCACTTGAGCTACAGCGCCACTTCTGGTTTTCTGGTGGTTTATTGGAGATGGGAGTCTCATGGTCTCTCCTGCCCGGGCTGGCTTTGAACCGCGATCCTCAGATCTCAGTAGCTAGGATTACAGGTGTGAGCCACCAGCGCCCGGCTTCCCCTGAAACTTTTATCTCTAATTAACTACCAAAAATGCTGGAAATAGAGCTGTGGCTTCAGTGGTAGAGCATAAGACTTGAGCAAAAAAGCTTATACAGTGCCCAGGGCCTGAGTTCAAGCCCCAGGTCGGCCCAACCACAACCACCACCAAACAAAAAACCAACCAAATGATCTTTTAAATATCCACAGCATGCTATGTAAGAGCCTTTTTAACTTGGGAGGAGGAAGACTGCATTTCATTCCCATCTCTCCTAGAAACTCGCATGTGTGCATGCATACGCGCGCGCGCACACGCACACACACACACACCCCACAACGGAAGTATCCAGCCCATCGCCAGATTCTTTCGGTGCAGGTGGGGCTGTCTCCTGCCAGTGAGCCTTTACCAGAGCAGGCAGCATTAGTGTCATTGGCCACACAGACTCTCAGGTGTCCCCAGCCTCATTCCATGGAGTTGGCACACAGCTCAGAGCGTGAGCTGCATTCGTGTCTGCATTCGAAATGCCCTCATGATGCCTGGAGCCAAAGCACTGGGTGGACCCCAGGGTCCTACTCTCTGTTGCTTGAGTTACCACATCATCTTTGAGTTTCCAAACACAGGAGTCAGACATTATTTTTTTTCCTGGGTCCTGGGGCTTGACCTCAGGGCTGTCCCTGAGCTTCTTTTGCTCAAGTGTAGCACTTGACCACTTGAGCAACAGCTCTAATTCTGCATTTGGGGAGGGGGTACTTTTAATTGGAGATGAGTCACCTGGACCGTCCTGCCCGAGGTTGGCTTGATTACAGGAATGAGCCACTAGTTACTGGCTTGATGCCAGTGTGAGGACCCTGCCCTGCAAGGCCTATAGATAGAAAAGGCAAGGTTCTAAAGAGGAGCAAAGTCCTCCAATCTGAATGGGAGGATAGGAAAAGATAGGGCACAAGAACCCCACCATTCCATATGGGAGTCAGAAAGATTCTCCCATTTTGTGGGGTACAAGGTCTCCCTTTATAGCCCAGGCAGGCCTAAAATTACAATCGGCCTGCCTTTATCTCTTCAGTGCTGAGATTACAGGTATGCACCAGCATACTCAACTCCTTTTAGCAAGACTTGCTTGTGCCATGCGCCAGTGGCTCATGCCTGTAATCTTAGCTATACAAGAGGCTGAGATCTGAGGACCATGGTTCAAAGCCATCCCAGGCAGGAAAAGCTGAGAAATTCTTATCTCCAATAAACCACCAAAAACTGGAAGTGGCGCTTTGGCTCAAGTGGTAGAGTGCTAGCCTTGAGCTGAAGAGCTGAGGGACAGCGCCCAGGCCCAGGTTCAAGCCCCATGACCAACAAGAACAACAACAAAAAGGCTCGCTTGTATCCCTAACACCACTTCTAGTTCTACTCGAGCCTTTCTAGAATTGTGACCAACTACAAGTGAAGCCTCCTCCTAAGTGTGATTGAGGAGCCATAGTTTAATATTAAGTGATGAGCTCTCTCCCTCCCCCTGGGATGGACTGAAACCTCCCCCTTACACTCAGTTACCTAGCTAAGCGGCTGCCACTATGTGGAGAAGAGGCTGCCCTTGTGACGTCCGCCCCTGCAGGTGACAAGGAGATGCTCACAGAAGCTGTGCTGTGCCAATACCAAGTCCCCTCCCAACCTCCCATGTGCGCATCATATGTGCGCAGGCTGCCGCTGCCCCGGAGCAGAAGCAGACAACAGGAAGAGAACAAGGGGGAAAAGCCTGCCAGGCTCCCAGAGGCGTTGGAGCAAAGACAGGAGGATCACAGAACCTCTGGGAAAGCTGGGAGTCTGAGGACTGAGGAAGTGCTTGGGTTCCAGTTTGGAACTTTGGGGCCTCCTAGGGCGCTCACCGAGGTAGAGAAGATCCAGGGGAGGAGGGCAGCAGAGGGCAAAGCAGGTGCCAGAATGTTCTCTCACTCCAAGCAGCCTCAGACAGCAGCAGGGTACCTGCAGAAGGCAGTGCCAGGTTTTGAGAGTAAAGCCCCTGGATCTTGAGGGCATTTCAGTTCTGATGACAGCTAAGAAAATGAACTTTAGAAAAGGCCAGAGAAAGATAAAAAGAGGTTCTGGCCACGGGATACTAAGGAGACACACCGGCTGTGCATTTGGGATTAAATGGCATCAATGAAGGACGCTGGGATCAAAACTTGACTTAGTTATATCTCCACAACTGAGAAAAAAAGATTTAAGGTTAAGGTTTGGACTGATCCAGAAAAACCACAATGAGGATAAAGGGATAATAGATATGTGTGCTATGTGTGCACATGTGTGACTATGTCAGAATTTGAATGTCCAAATATGAATGTGTTAACATGAAACCCCTTAATTTGTAAAATGAAGAAGGTCAGGCACCAGTGGCTCACACCTGTAATCCTAGCTACTCCATAGAAGTCGGTCAAGAGCATCAGAGTTAGAGACCAGTCTGGGCAAAAAGTTTGTGAGGCCCCCATCTCAACAGTAAGAACTGGGCATAGCTGTACCAATCGGTCATCCCTGTTATTCAAGAAATGTAAATAGTAGGGTCTTGGTCTAAGACATTCAAACAAAAAAATGAGACCGTATCTCAAAATTAACCAGAACAAGGACTGGAGGCATGGCTCAAGAAGTAGAGACGCCTGCCTAACAAGCACAAAGCCCTAGGCTTGACTCAAACCCCAGTACCACAGAAAAAAAGAAAAGAACAAATACAAGAACCACAAAAGGACTGCCTAGCTTAAATATTCTACCATCAAGCAGTAACGGTTCTGGATATAGAAACCCTACGATTACGTAGTGTTATAGCAAGAAAGAGTTCAAGCCTTGCAGATTCAGTCTGGACACACGAGTCCTGTACTCTGTATGAATTCAGCATCCTCCGCACTGCCACATGACATGACACTACTCAGAACAGACACTAACATTCACTGAGAATCATTTCATAACAAAGCAATACTTCCAGATGCAAGGTTAAACACTTCGTTTTTGTTTTTTTTTTAAATGGCTCTTGGACAGGGGTGTGTTGCTCAATGTCAGTGCATTTAATCAGCATTGTTGATCCAATCATCTGGCGTCGGAGGTTCAATCCCTAGAACTCCAAGTATTTGAATATATAATGTTATTATTATTAACGTGTTCTAAGTCAGCTTTCCCCCTTGTTTCCCCCCTCCTATCCCAGCCACAAGGTACATAGTTCCTTTTCCACATAGTGTCTACTGAGTACCATGCCTGCATTTGTTCACCTTTCCTCCATTTTTACAACCCTCCTTTGCCCCCACTTAAAAAACCCCAAAAGCAACACCAAAAAACAACAACACATGCTTCCATGTTTATATATCAATAAATAATATGAACTTTTTAAAATTACAAAGGTCTGTATAGGGCTGGAAAGGTGGCTCAGTGGTAGAGTGCTTGCTAGTATGCATGAAGCCCTGGGTTTGATTCCGCAGCACCACATAAACAAAAAATGCTGGCTCAAGTGGTAGAGCGCTAGCCTTGAGCAAAAGAATCTCAGGGACAGTGCCCAGGCTCTGCATTCAAGCCCCAGGACTGACAAAAAATTGTTTTAATTTAAAAAATTTTTAAATGTTTCTATAGAAATTTCTTCTAGGTTGGGGCTGGGAAGGTGGCTCAGTGGTAGAGCGCTTGCCTTGCATGCCTGAGGCCCTGGGTTCGATTCCTCAGCACCACATAAGCAAAAAGAAAAAAGTCGAAAGTGGTGCTGTGGATCAAATGGTAGAGTGCTAGCCTTGAGCTGAAGAGCTGAGGGACAGCACCCAGGCCCAGAGTTCAGGCCCACGACCAGACCCAAAAAAATTTTTTTTTCTTCTAGGCCAGGTGCTGTCTGCTCATGCCTGTAATCCTAGCAACTCAGAGGACTGAGATCTGAGGATCACAGTTTGAAGCCAGCCTGGGCAGGAAAGTCCATGAGCCTCATCTCCAATTTACTACCAGAAAACCAGAAGTGGCGCTGTGGCTCAAAGTGCGGAGACAGTGCCCAGGCCCTAAGTTCAACCACACACACAAAGTTTCTTCTAGCTCAACAGATGCATCTGAGATGAAAGGTGCGTCTCAGAGAGCTTAGGGAAGATGTGCCTCTCTAGAATGAAAACTTTCCATACCCAGGTTGTTTGTTGTTTGTTGCTGGTCTTGGGGCTTGAACTCTGCTTTGGGCATGTCCCTAAGCTAAGCTTCTTCTGCTTAAGGCTAGTGTTCTACCAGTTGGGCCACAGCTCCATTTCCAGCATTTTCTGAGTAGTTCTTTGGAGGTAAGAGTCTCATGGATTTTCCTGCCCTAGCTAGCTTTGAACCCAGATGCTCAGATCTCAGTCTCCTGTATAGCTACAGGTGTGAGCCACTGGCACCCAGCCAGATTAATCTTCATTTTTTTTTTTTTTTTGGGTCCAGTCATGGGGCCTGAACTCTGGGCTGGGCACTGTCCCTCAGCTCTTCAGCTCAAGGCTAGCGCTCTACCACTTGAGCCACAGCGCCACTTCTGGCTTTTTTTCTTTTTGCTTATGTGGTGCTGAGGAATCGAACCCAGGGCCTCAGGCATGCAAGGCAAGCGCTCTACCACTGAGCCACCTTCCCAGCCCCAGATTAATCTTCATTTTAAAAAACATGTTAACACTTCTGTGTTTTGGCTCTGTGCCTACAGACTCCAGAACTTACCAACCCCCAACCTTCCCCCACAGGCACCTCAAGTTCTGGACTAGCAGTTCTCAACCAGAAGAAAACAAGCAAAGACCCATGAACTCACCCACACCTAATCACATGTACACACATGATCCTCACATACCATTATTTATTTGGAGTCAAGTACACCTTCCCTTTGAATATCTCCTCCTCCTTCTCCCCCTCCTCATCCTCCCCCTCCTCCTTCTCCTCCCCTGGTGGCTCCCCCTCCTCTTTTCCCTCTCTGCTCCTCTGTTTTTGGTCAGAGCTGGCATCTAAAGTCAGGGCTTTGCTAGCTAAGTGCTCTACTCTAGCCCATCTTTTTTAAATTATATTTTTATTAGCATACATTAATAGTATGAGGTTTCATTGTGATGATTCCATAGATGTATATAAGCTACTTTAAACAAGCTCACCTCTGTTATATTCCTTTAGCCCCCTCCTCCCCTGCCTATCTTTTCTTAATAAGTCATCATTACATCACTGTAATTACATACAAATAAGATGCTTTTCATAACAATTGCTTCTTTGGTTACTTTCCCAAGTCCTATATATAAACATCAGCTCATCTGATCCTCATAGCAATCCCAACAGGCTCAGTGTTACTATCATCATTATTATTATTATTATTATTATTACGTCAGTTGTGGGGCTTGAACGCAGAGCCTGGCTGTCATCCCTGAGCTTTTTGTGCTCAAGGCTAGTGATCTACCATTTGGAGCTACAGCTCTATTTCCAGTTTTCTGTGGTTAATTGGAGATAAGAGTCTCATGGACTTTTTCCTGCCCTGGCTGGCTTTGAACCTCGATCCTTAGATCCTAGCCTCCTGAGTAGGTAGGATTACAGGTGTGAGCAATGGCGCCCAGCTAAGCTCACTATTAATCACCTTCATAGAGAAAGAAATTGAGATACTATTCTCTGCTGGGATCAGTCTCTAAGTCTGCCCCAGAAACGACTGAATCCCATGACTTTTTTCTTTTTTTTTTTGTCAGTCATGGGGCTTGAACTCTGGGCCTGGGCGCTGACCCTCAGCTCTTCAGCTCAAGTCGAGTGCTCTACCACTTGAGCTACAGAGCCAGTTTTCTGGTGGTTCACTGAAGATAAGAGTCTCATGGACTTTCCTGTGTGGGCTGGCTTTGAACCGTGATTCTCAGATCTCAGCCTCCTGAGTAGCTAGGACAGTCATGAGCCACCGGTGCCTGGCAAATCCCATGACTTCTAAAAACTCTTCCACCTTTAAAATAGTAAAAATGCCATGAATATCTGAACTCATAAAGCTGTAAGCTCATAACACTGGGACAAACGATAGCACCAGGCTGACCGTGCCTCGCGCTTTACAGCTGCCCCTGTGTGCCAGGCCATGCAAGGCGCTTCTCGCACCTGAGCCCAGCCAAGTATCAGCTCATCACCACTCCTCCTCATTCAGTACATCCTCAGGCCCCACCAGCCCTGCCCTGCCCCATGGGTGTGCTGGGGGAATTCTAGTGCTTTTGGGAACTCTGGCCTGGAATGCAAGAAGAGAAGAACCTTTTAGGGCTGGGCTGTAGCTTAGTGGAGAGCATTAGTCTAGCATGCACAAGGCCCTGGGTTCACCCCTAGCACAGGTGTGTGCGCGTGCATGCATATGTGTGCATGCATATGTGTGTATGCATGTGTGTGTATGTGTAGCATATTATTTCCTATTAGTCACAAATTAGGAAGCATTGGCTGCTATTGCTCTCGCCAGCTTTCTGTGGCGTAGGGGCACTACAATATTCTGGTTCCAGATGGAAAGTGTTTTAGCAGCTACAATCTATACCCCTAAAATGATGAGCAACTTAGGCAAAGACAGCTGAGGTCACTGAGACACAGAGAGGTAACTAGACTTCATGCGGCTCACATTGCAGGGCTACATTTCACTCTCCAGAAACTGACCCACCTTCTCACCTCAGCAGAGAGCACATGGGCACCAAGAAAGACTGGACAGGTCTGGGTGCTGCACAGAACTCTTAAGCAGAAGGAACAAGAGGAGGAAGAGGAAGAGGAGGAGGAGGAGGAGGAGAGGGGGGAGGAGGGGGAGGAGGAGGAACTGGAGGAGGAAAGGCAAGGGCAGGACCGGGCCCTCCTTCCAGCCAGAGCCAGCCAGTGTTCCAGGCCTGCAGGGTGACAATTAACTACCTCAGGGCTACAGTTGGACCCTTCCCCCACTGCACTCTGGCAGCACCAAGCCTTGGAGCAGGAGCGACCCTGGGGGAGGGGGCCGCCAGCCAAGTACCTGCCCACCCCGGCCAGGGCCCAGGGCCAGTTCTGTGAACAGCTGGAAACAAAGTGGGCAAAAGGGTGGTTCTGGAACACAAGCCTTGTTTCTCACTCTCCTGGTAAAGGAATAGCAGGAAGTACAGTAAGAAATCAAAGAACATAAACGATTTACAAGGAGAATAGCCATTTTCCCCAACTCTTACAGGCACATCTATGTAGGTTTGGCAGAATCTAACAGGAAGGACAGCTTGGATCGGAGCTCATGGAGCCATTTGTTTGCTCATCAATCATTTGTTAAGCTCCTACCCAGTGCCCTGGAGACACATCCATGGAAAACTGAAGAAGGGTCCTGCCTCCAGGAGTCCACCTCTTAAAGGGGAGCCGAGTGCTTCATGAGCCAGTAAACAACACTACTTCACACAGTGATAAAAGCCTTCAGAAAGCAACCACCTATGGACAGCTCACACCTGTAATCCTAGCTACTCAGGAGGCTGAGATCTGATGATGGTGGTTCAAAGCCAACCTGGGAAAGTAAGTCCCTGAGACTCTTATCTCCAGTGAATCACCAGAAACCGGAAGTGGCGCTGTGGTTCAAATGGTAGAGCACTAACCTTGAGCTGAAGAGCTGAGGGACAGCGCACAGGCCCAGAGTTCAAGACTCACAACTGGGAGAAGGAGGAGGAGGAGGAGGAGACCACGTGACACGACAGAAGGTACGCTGTGAGGGCCACGGAGGGGATGGACTTTAGAAATGGTTCCTTGAGGTGATTTAGGAATTGAGCTAGATGAGAGATCTGAAGACAAACTGATCCAGATTAGCCAGAAAACAGCAGGGCAAAAGCCCTGAGGTGAAGTGGCTGAGCAAAGACCAAGAGTTCCTGACTGCAACTAGTGTTGCTGGAGATCTCAGCAACCAGGATTCCACAAAGCAGGGCCTGGACGGTAGGGTTGAGTCCTGCGATGAGGAGGGCGAGTGGTAGATGGGAAGACAGTCAGAATAGCCAGTTTTGCCATTTTTTCTGGATGTATGAATGAGTCTCCAAGGGTCCCACCTCTGGGGTGGGAGCTGGGTTTGCAATGGAGATCTCTCGCTTCAATAGCCGTGGTAAACTTACTTGAGTTTCCTTTTTTGTATTGATAATTAAGCTTTTATAACTTCATTATATTATTTTATTATGATATTATTTATAGTTACTTAAACTTTCCCAGGCTAGGTCTGTGTAGCCCATAGTGGCCCGAACTTGGGATCCTCCTGCCTCAGTCTCCCTCACACAGGGATTTCAAGTTCTCTTTTTTGAGATAGGGTCTCTGTAGGGTGTCAGATGACTTCTAGCCCTCAGCCTTGTCATTTAACTTTCCCTTACACGACTGGTTCCTACCTAAGACGCAGCCGCGCGCGCACGCGCCTGCAGCGCGCACAGTGGAAACCAGGCTCCCCAGGGAAAGTGATTTTGCTGAGCAGCCAACAGTCCCGTCGGGCTCGCTCCCGGTCCTGAATCCGGGGGCTCCGGGGGTCAAAACCGCGAAGCGTGTGGACGTCGCCGTTCACCGCGTCTGCCTCCGCCCGCTCCCGCGGCGGGGAGGTCGGCTCGGCCCGGCTGGGGACGGCGGGGACGGCGGCGGGCCCAGGCCCGGGGCGCCGCCCGGGTGCACACACCTGGGGACGGGGACGGGGGGCGGGTGGACACGAGGAGAGAACGCAGGGATTCGTTCTCTGCCTTCAGGAACGGAGCGAAGGGGCAAGGGGCGGGCGGAGCGGGCCTTGGGGGCGGTGGGCGGTGGGCGGCGCCCAGCGGGGACGGAGGGCAGGCTCGGCTGACACTGCAGCTAGGCCCCGGAGCTCGGGCTCCCTCCCTTTACCAGACGAAGGGGGAAGAGACGTGGAGGAGAGCGGAGTGGGAAAGCAGGAAAGCGGCGGGACCCGGGGCGGGGCGGGAGGCCCAGACCAGGAAAGCCCGAGGGGACGGGGCGAGCGCTCAGCTGGGGAAGATCCCCGCGGAGGGGCGGAGAACCAGGCGGGGCACAGCCAATGGCCGGCTTGGAGAGGGCGGGGAGCCAGGCGGCAAGAGACCAATGGGAGAAGGAGGTTGGGTGCTGCAGGGCGGGGCGGGCGTCAGGCAGTGCCAGTCCAATAGGAGAGCACTCTGAGCTGGGGGTGGGGCCCCGGGAGGGGCGGGGCCAATGGGAGGGCGAGCCCGGAGACTGCAGCGCGCAAAGGGTGTGGGGAAGAGGGGGAAGGGAGACGGACCCGGAAGGCGGTGGGGGCGGGGAGCCAGCCGACAACCTGTCAAATCCACTTCGGGACGAACTAGGTCACGCGCCTCCCCGCCGGGGCGCGCCCGCCGCGGGGCCCCGAGAGGCCAGGCGGGTGGAGGCCCGGCGGGTGGCCCCGGTGGCCCAGCCGGGCTCTTTTTCCCCTTCTTGCGGGCGGTGGCGGGGCGGTCACGGGCACCTGCCTCCGCCGGCGCGGCCGCGGGGACGGCGGGGACCCGGGCGGCCGCGCGGCCCTCCGGCCTCGGCCCGCTCGCAGCCGTCGGCGCCGGCCGAGGCTCCGCGGCCCGGCGTGCGGAAGCCTGCGGGCGGCGCACTACTTGGCGCGGAGGGATCTCGGCCGGGCGCCGCGCGGCGCATGGTCACCTGTTCCGCGGCGGGGGACGGGCGGCGGGCCCGCGTCCTGCGGCCCGCGTGAGCGTGCGCGCGGCGGCCCGGCCGGAGCCCCGCCGAGCGGCCCCGCTCGGGGCTCGGTCCGCGCGGACGGAGACCGCGCGGCGCTTTGTCTCCGCGCCGGGCCAGGCCGCTGCCCCGGGGGCGTCCGGCTCGGGCCGCAGGTGACGCCGACGCCGCGGCCCGGACCGTCCCCCGGGGGTCGCGTCGGTCAAATGCTAACGCTTGGAGGCCGCGTCCGATCTGGAATGTTCCCTGGCCATTCCTGTGACCGTGGAGGGGGGCAAATAAAGCTGGTCCACTTTCGTTCTGACACATTGTTTTCAGCAACAGATATTTCCGGTACGTTTGTGCGGACTGTGCTTAGAAAAGTAGAGACGCCACCGAAGCGTATTTCATCAGAAAGCAGTTTCAGCCCAGCTCCAGGCAGCGCTGCGGGGGGGGGGGGGGGGCGCGTGCGGCGCGCGTGGATGTTGGTTCTGCACATTTGCGTTTTTACTCTTGAAGTATCATTTATGTTCAACATAAAATCGAACTTGGTAATTACTGTTTATCGGAGAACTCCCGTATTTATTACTTTACAGCGCATAGGATGATCAATAAAAGGCAGGAATGGAAATCTAGCCTTATTAAAAATTAAAATACGTGGGGCTGGGAAGGTGGCTCAGTGGTAGAGCACTTGCCTTGCATGCCTGAGGCCCTGGGTTCGATTCCTCAGCACCACATAAGCAAAAAGAAAAAAGCCGGAAGTGGCACTGTGGCTCAAGTGGTAGAGCGCTAGCCTTGAGCTGAAGAGCTGAGAGACAGCGCCCAGGCCCAGAGTTTAGGCCCCACGACCTCCAAAAAATTAAAATACGACAAAGCAGATCTATGTGGTTATTTTCCCAATGGCCACGTCCTCACCGCGGCTATTTCACCAAAGGGCGCAGCTGCTCTCTTCCCCCAGCACTTGGCAACTCAAGAGTCAGAAACTCTCCATCCATCCTCCACAGGTATAGACACTCCATCCATCCTCCACAGGTATAGACACTCCATCCATCCTCCACAGGTATAGAAAAACTGTTACTTGTTTTTTGTTGTTGTTGTTTTTTCCATTTCCACGGTCTTGTTATCTATTTGTACTGAAGGCTGTTCTCCCCTTTTCCTCCTCATTCTTCTTTCTTTTGGTCACGCTTTAGTGTTAATAAAGCAGACAATAAACCCACAAGTAGTTCTCTTCTACAAAGAAAACCATGTTATTGGGGCTGGGAAGTTGGCTCAGTGGTAGAGCACTTGCCTTGCATGCTTAAGGCCCTGGGTTCGATTCCTCAGCACCACATAAGCATAAAAAAAAGCCGGAAGTGGCGCTGTGGCTCAAGTGGTAGAGTGCTAGCCTTGAGCTGAAGAGCTGCGGGACAGTACCCAGGCCCAGAGTTCAGGCCCCACGACTGGACCCCCCCCCCAAAAAAAAAAAAACCAACAAAACCATGTTATTGCCAGGTACCAGTGGCTCATGCCTATCACCCTAGCTACTCAGGAGGCTGAGATCTGAGGATTGTTATTCAAAGCCAGCCTGATCAGGAAAGTCCATGGGTCTCTTATCTCCTCCAGACCACCAGCAGAAACCTGGAAGTGGCTCTGTGGCTCAAAATGGTAGAGCGCTGGACTTAAGCCAAAAGGCTCAGGTACACTTGATTGCCCAGGCCCTGAGTTCAAGTCTCATAACGGACAAAAAATAAATACCATGATACTGTCAATAACTGAAAGTGGACATTATCAAAACATGAGAATGAACTGAGTATCACTGGCTGGGATTTAACCACTACCTGTATTTGTTGTATTAATAAATAAAATTAAATTTAGTTGGGTGCCGGTGCATGTGTAGTTCTAGCTACTTAGGAGGCTGAGACTTGAGGATCGCAGTTCAAAGCCAGCCTGGACAGGACCATCCATGAGACTCTTTAAATAACCACCAGAAAGCTGGAAGTAGAGCTGTGACCCAAGTGACGAAGTACCAGTTTTAAGTTCCTTTTTTTTTTTTTTTAGACAGTGTCTTGTTAGGTAGTCTAGGCTGGCCTGGCGCTGTGGATCCGCTTGCCTCTACTTCCTGAGTTACAAGATAACAGATGTGTAGCACCATGCCAGGCCTAATGTATAGGTTGCATTTTAAATACCCCCCAGCAGCTGTATGTGTCAAAGGCCTGGTTCTAGTGTGTGATGTTACTGGGTAATGGGTCTTTAAGCCATAGGGCCTAATGGAAGGATGCCGGGTCTTCGGGGGAAGACCCTTGAAGGAGATGTTGAGACCCTGTTTCTCTTTTGCTTCTGGATTGCTGTGAAGTGAATGGCTTTGCTCCACCACACTCTTCTCTATAAAGTCTCCACACTGGCCCCAAAACAACAGGGCCAACAGACCACACACAGACAGAGAACTCCAAAACTAGAAGTCAGGATGAATCTTATCTCCTTTCTCAGGTAATTTATCACAACAGTGGAAACCCAAGGAACATTTCTCTGGGACATTAGATATCTGGCTATTTCCTGCATGGGTTCACACTACTATAGCTGGTTGCCTGCTGCTCTCTAGACAAGGTATACACGCTGCGCACACGCTTGATGCAGTCCTTGGTTTTAGACACCTGGCCACTGCAGGCACTGAGTTTACAGTCTTTAGTTTACATAAACTTGTGAAAGACGGTTGCAGAAAAGGTACACTTGAGAAGAGATGCTCTTAGGAAACGAGAAGTTTCAGGGAGGACACAAACTATACATCCCATGCTTTCCTTTCCCAGACTCAGGTATGTCCAAGGAAAATTTCAATAAAAGCCAGTAATAATGTATTTGTGTTTTACTTTCTACTTAGAAAGTCCTTGCCTTGGTTCAAATGAACATTCCTGGAGGTCTTGATTAGAAGAATGCAACAGTCAACTGTGGACAACTGCACAGGGCCACAAACGTGATGGGAACGGTGAGAATAAATGATGGTTGCAAGGCTTCACCATGGTTGAACCATGTCCCATGTGCTCCAAGTACTTCACATAAGCTAATATATGTCACTGCATCCTGCCTTATTTGTTTTCATTTTGTGTGTGTGTGTGTGTGAGAGAGAGAGACAGAGAGAGGGAGGTCCTTGTGTGTGTTAAGTATTCTATCCCTGAACAACGTCCCAGCTGGAATTTAAGTTCCCTATTTGCTGTCTCAACGTTTTTTTCCCCCTTCATCTTAGAACCCTACAACTCAGGCCAGGGGTGGGTGTAATAATATGTCTTAGGGAAGCACAGCTGTTGTCTCTGATTGGTCCTAACAAGCACTTGCATGTGCTTTCTTTGGTCTCCTGGAGCTCATCCTTCTGGGGCCTTTGTTGCAGTGGGCGGTTCCTTTTTCTATTAGCCTCAGATTTCTCACCTCAGCAAGAAATGCAGAGCCTGGGCATCGGTGGCTCATGCCACTATTCAGGAGGCTGAGATACAAGAATCGCAGTTCAAAGCCAGCCCAGGCAGGAAAGTCTATGAGATGATTAGCTCCAGTTAATTACCAAAAAGCCGGAATCTGTGCTGTGACTCAAAATGGTACATCACTAGCCTTGAGCACAAAAGCTCAGGGACAGCACCCAGGCCCTGAGTTCAAGTCCCAGACAGGCAAAAAAAAAAGAAGAAGAAGAAATGAATTCAAGAGCATGGTATCAGTGCCTCACACCTGGAATCCTAGCTACTCAGGAGGCTGAGATCTGAGGATCACAGGGCAGGAAAGTCCGTGAGACTCTTATCTCCAATAAACTACTCAGAAAAATCCGGGAGTGGCTCTGTGGCTCAAGTGGTAGAGTACTAGCCTTGAGCACAAAGAGGCTCAGGGACAGAGTTCAGGCCCTAAGTTCAAGCCCCAGGACCAGAAAAAAAAAAAAATCCTAGAAATGCAGTATTCTTTTTTCTTGGCAGAGGAAAGAATCTGCCAAGTTGCTGCAACAAAGGAGAAAATGACATATGAAACAAAGACATTAGATAGTCTAAGAGGAGATGAATGTGATAGACACTTTAGCCAGCCCTCCCCTCCCAGATCACCAACAAAACCAATGGAAGCCAGTGGCAAGCAGCACTTGAAAAGATTACAGGTTTGTCCAAATGATTATCCAAGGTGAAGACCAGGAGAAGAGGGAAGTAAACTCACAGTCACATCCCATTAGGACCCAAGTACAACCCACAGGGAAGTTCTTAAATAATACATGTACTTCCAAATAATAGAACATTTGTGAAAATGATTCAATAAAATGATCTATTATCATGTACCACATGAAGAGAAGGAGAAGCCACTAAAATTATGTACAGAAATATACTTAAGAGTTAAGTCATACAAAAGAAACCAACAAGTTTTTACCACAACTACAGATGTTACTAGCTCCAGATTTAAAAAAGTTTTCCAGGGAGCTAGGAAGGTGGCTTAGTGGTAGAGCGCTTGCCTTGCATGCATGAGGCCCTGGGTTTGATTCCTCAGCACCACATAAGCAAAAAGAAAAAAGCTGGAAGTGGTGTTGTGGCCCAAGTGGTAGAGCACTAGCCCTGAGCTGAAGAGCTGAGGGACAGCGCCCAGGCCCAGAGTTCAGGCCCCACGACCGGACCCCCCCCCCAAAAAAAGGGTACTTCTTGGGGCTGGGAAGGTGGCTCAGGGGTAGAGCACTTGCCTTGCATGCCTGAGGCTCTGGGTTCGATTCCTCAGCACCACATTAGTAAAAAGAAAAAAGCCCGAAGTGGTGCTGTGGCTCAAGTGGTAGAGCGCTAGCCTTGAGCTGAAGAGCTGAGGGACAGCGCCCAGTCCCAGAGTTCAAGCCCCACGTCGGGACCCAAAACAAACAAACAAACAAACAAAAAAAACAATGACAAAAAGTTTTCCAGAGGCTGGGAAGGTGTCTCAGAGGTAGAGCGCTTGCCTTGCATGCCTGAGGCCCTGGGTTCGATTCCTCAGCACCACATAAGAAAAAAGCCGGAAGTGGCGCTGTGGCTCAAGTGGTAGAGCGCTAGCCTTGAGCTGAAGAGCTGAGGGACAGTGCCCAGGCCCAGAGTTCAGGCCCCACGACCAGACCCCCCCCCCAAAAAAAAAGTTTTCCAGTCATCTCAAGGGGACTGGCACAGCTGGCTGAGCATAACAAACTTTAGTGCTAGGGAGGGAAATCAAAGCACATGTCACATGCAGATAGGTCTTGAAGCCTACCAGTGCTGCCTTTCCACAGAGGAAGTGTATCTGTGTAATATCCAAAGTATGGAAGAAGCTATTCCATTGGCTAGTGAATTACCCAGAGCATATAAGAAGCTATTCCATTGGCTAATGAATCACCCAGCGCATATAGGAAGCTGTCATTGGCTAGTGAATCACCCAGAGGATATAAGAAGCTAGTCCACTGGCTAGTGCTGCTGTAGCACAGCATCAGGGACGATTTAAACAACAGAAATTTATTTTCTGTGAATTCGGGAGACCAGACATCCAAGATCAATGTGTTAAGAGGGTTGGTTTCTTTTTTCTTTTCTTCCTTCCTTCCTTTTTTTTTTTTTTTGCCAGTATTGAGGTTTGAATTTAGGGCCTCAAGCACCCATTTGGCTTTTTTTCCTCTCCATTCAAGGCTGGGGCTCTACCACTTGAGCCACACCTCCACATTTATTTTTTTGCTGGTTCACTGGAGATAAGAGCCTCACAGACTTTGCAGCCTGGGCTGGATCTCAGCTTCTTGATCCAGGATTACAGGTGTGCACAGGATTGGCTTCTCCAGCAGCCCTCTTCCCACCCCATCCTCACATGATGTGATGTGTCCATGTCTGTGTCCAGTGTTCCTTTTCCTGTGAGGACACGGGTTCTGTTGGATGAAGACCCATCCTAATGTTTTCATTTCACTCAACTGCCTCTTTAAAGAGCCTGTCTTCAAATGCAGTCCTGTTCTAAAGCAGCGGGGTTAGGAGTCAAGCACGTGATTAGGGAGGGCACGAATCTGCTCCTAACCTGGGCGCTGGGGGTTGGCTGGAGGAAGCAGCTTCTTAGGTGCAGTTATATGGATGGAGGCACTTGGGCTATTACCTTGAACTAGTAAGCAGGAGTTTAGTGGGTGGACTGCAGTGGGGAGGTGGGAGGGCAGGCAGTGTCTCCAGGGAGTTGGGAAAGAGGGTGCAGCCTGGCCTCAGGGAACTGGCTTCTCAGAAACTTTGGGCCCTGAACTCAAATTCCAGAGGACTGAGGAAAACCATTTAAGACCTGCTTCTAGACAGAGCCATCAACAACTGTGTGGCAACTTACGTAAAAGAGCATTAGCACTGGGACAGGAGATGTGCAGGTCTGCTGAGGACCCTGTGGCAACTTCCAAAGAAGGGGGAATTCCACGGTGCCTACCAGGGCTCGCTTAGAAACACATGTATTCTGCCAGCTAACAAGTATGATTTCTGACCAACACAGACAATGCCTAGCAGAGTGACTTCTGAAGACGTGCAAAGCAAAGCCATACACTGTAACAAATCTCTCTCTCTTTTTTTTTTTGGTTAGTCGTGGGGCTTGAATTCTGGGCCTGGGTGCTCTTCAGCTCAAGGTGAGCGCTCTACCACTTGAGCCACAGCGCCACTTCCTGTAACAAATTTCTTTCATTGCCCATCGTGGAAGATGAAGTCCAGTCGTGGGAAGGTAAAATAAAAACTGAGAGGCCCAGCCACATATCAAGCAATGATCATGAAACAAATTCCGGATTTTTCTTCAGCATGAGAATTCTGAATTTAAGCCAAAGAAATTTGTCTGTTTCACTTGTCGACTAACCCCAGTCCCTTCTGGAAAAGGTAAAGGCAAATATAATGAATAAATAATAGTATATTTGCCTCAGTAGGAAAAAAAACCCACCAAGGCTGTGTGCGTGTGTGTGTGCGTGCGCAAGCAACATTCTTTTCCTTGTTTCAATGTTAAATTGCATACTTGGCTTAAAGCAAAGCTTTAAAAATAAAAAGAAAGGATGAAAAGAAAAAATGGCTTGACATCCGTATGGGTTAGCAGAAACTCAAAGGAAATCATTCTGCATAAGCGAGGGACACTGGGCAGAGAGTGGCCTTTCCTTTCCTGGCCTCCTTTCTTCAGGTCTGTAGGGACTGATTGTGTGCCTTCCCCAGCCTGGTTCCTAACCGTCTGCCGCAGCTTCCCGCAGGTCTTTAGCAGGTAACTGGGGAGCATGAGGGCACAGGGTGTGGCCTCCATGCTGTCTTTCTCTCTCTGCTAGTGGGGACACTGACAGGTGGCTGTAGTCATTCAAGCTACCTTTATCATGCCTTAAACTATTAACATGTATGTTATCTTGAAAAATAATGACTATTTTGAAACATAACTAAATGTGCCCACATTGTAAAGAAGTGATATTAATTTATATAAGCATTAGAAGAATAAAGCAACTTTTCTTAGCAGGGAGCATAGGAGGAGATTTAATAGGAAGGAGAATAGTAATTACAGAAATCAAGTTACTAGAGTTAAGCCCCTCCCCCCAAAAATCAATGATGTGTTTACATTTTTCTACCAGGAAGGATAATTTCTAGTAAGAGAACTGTTGTGTGTTTTGTTTTGTTTTGCTAGTTCTGGGGCTTGAACTCTGAGCTCTGTCCCTGAACTTCGCTGTGCTCAAGGCTAGTGCATTACCACTTGAGCCACAGTGCCACTTCCAGCTTTTCTGAGTAGTTTATTGGAGATAAGAGTCTCAGGGACTTTCCTGTCCAGGCTGGCTTTGAACCTTGAGCCTCAGATTTCAGCCTCCTGAGTAGCTAGGATTACAGGCGAGAGCCACCGACGCCTGGCCTACTGTCACTTTCGTCAGAGTACTTGAAAGTGCTCTGGACTGGGAGCATGGCTCCATTAATAGTGCACCTGCCCATTAAGTTCAAAGCCAAAGACACCAAGGTCAAACCCCAGTACCACCACCACCACTAAGGAAAAAGAAAAGGCAAGAAAGCTGGTGTGTTGCTTCCTTGTTGATTCCCCTTGCTTGCTCTGCTTGGCAGTTGGCCTCCTGGGGCAGAGCACAGGGCAGCAGCAGGGCAGGTAAACACTGTCTGACAATGGCAGCACTAACTTGGATGAGTGAAAAGGCCTGGGGACCCTTCCATTTTCTCATCACAGAGAAGGCCATTTATTAAGTGGGGACAAGTAGAAACTATTTCTAACCTAGACTAGGCAATTAACCTATTGATCCAATCAGCTGCTGCTATCTTGAGCTGATTTTTCTATTTCACTCAAAACAGGTTCAGACTCAAAAGACTCTCTTTCCAGGGTGCCATGGGTTCCACTTGTTAACCAGTGATGACAGTGCTTTCCATGTGCATTGTGACAGAGGGACAGGGCGTGGACCCAGGAACTCTGCTCTGTAATTAGAGGTTTCCTGTCAACCCGTTGCTTAGGCGCTGTCCTTGGAGCTTTTTCACTCAAGGCCAGTGCTCTACAACTTGCCACAGCGCCACTTCCAGCTTTCCAGTGGTTAATTGGAGATCTGAGTCTCATAGACTTTCCTGCATAGGCTGGGCTTTGAACTGTGATCCTCAGATCTCAGCCTCCTGAGTAGCTAGGATTGCAGGTGTGAGCCACCAGCATCTGGCTAAGTTTTCAACTCTTAAACCGTGTGTGTGTGTGTGTGTGTGTGTGTGTGTGTGTGTGTGTGTGTGTGGCCTCAGCTTTCTTGCTCACGGCTGGCACTCACCACTTGAGCCACATCCCCACTCCAGGATTTTATTTTATTTTATTGCCAGCCTAGGGCTTGAACTCAGGGCCTGGGTACTGTTCCTAAGACTCTTTGTGCTCAAGGCTAGTGCTCTACCACTTGAGCCACAGTGCCACTCCCAGCCCAGCATTTTACTGATGAGTTGGAGATGGAATCTTAGGGACTTTTCTGCATGCAGCTAAGGTTGAAGATGCTTACCCAGCCTTGAGCCATCTCCAACCCTGCCTGCAACCAAGCAGTGGATGTTCATGCCACACCTTCACCCCAAAGGAAGCTCAGGTGTCTAGCTGTCTACAACTCTTCCGAACGTTGCCTAGCATGGTCTCAAACTCCCCTGATCCTCTTGCCTGTGCCTCCTAAACATGTGGGACTACAGAATGCTCTGCCATGCCCAGCTTGTGCACTTGTTATGATAACCAACATCAGCTGCTTGCCCCTTCCAATACCTGCCCTGAGTGACTGCTGTGTGCCTCTGAACATGCAGCTTCTGACCCCGAAACTCCCTTCTTCACATGTCCATGTCCCGCAGTCATCAAGCTGATCCTTCCAGCTAGGAATAATCTTTCTCTTAGAACTTTCACATACGAGGGCCGGAGTGTGGCTCAGTGGTGGAGTGCTGGCCTAGCATGCATGAGGCCCTGGGTTCAACTCCTCAGCACCACATAACACAGAAAAAGCCCGAAGTGGCGCTGTGGCTCAAGTGTTGGAGTGCTTCTGGTTTTCTGGTCTTTAGAGATAAGAGTCTCACGGATTTTCCTGCCCAGGCTGGCTTTAAACTGTGATCTTAAGATCTCAGCTTCCTGAATAGCTAGGATCACAGGTGTGAGCCACTGGCACCTGGTGCTTTTGTTATTTTTCAAATATAGTATAACTCTTTTTCCTCCTGCCCATGTAGTAGAGATGGGAAAGGGGCCACCATGCCTAGCCCCTCTCCATCTTGATGGAGTCTTGGAGACGTTCCTGCTTAGGCTGGCCAAAACCCAGAGTCTTCCTGACTAGCTAGAATTGTGTGGAAACCCAGACAATAAAGGAATTCTGGGACAGGAACTGCTATGAAGTAAATGGGATTATTAGCTAGCATAACTGGGATGGCCTGGGGAAGGTAACAGGATTTGGGAGGCAGAGGATTTCCTTTACTGTTTGGCTTTCCACATGATCCATACCTTCCTGCTCCCCCGCCATGAAAAAAGGCTACCATCTTAATAAAGATGAGATCTTTGTTATGGGCAATGGCATATCCATGTGCCTACCTTCCATTCAATAAAATAGTGGAATACTGAAAGAAACAAAAAGATTTGAATGACTATGAATTTGAGGTTATCTAGGCTACACAGCAAGACCTTGTCTCAAAAAAACTGAAGAGGGGATTGGGAAGGTGGCTCAGTGGTAGAGTGCTTGCCTTGCATGCCTGAGGCCCTGGGTTCGATTCCTCAGCACCACATAAGCAAAAAGAAAAAAAAAGCTGGGAGTGGCGCTGTGGCTCAAGTGGTAGTGCACTAGCCTTGAGCTGAAGAGTTGAGGGACAGCGCCCAGGCCCAGAGTTCAGGCCCCATGACTAGACCCAAAAAACAAAAACAAAAACTGAAGAGCTGCAAAACCAGACAAGGATACAATACAGAGAATTAGAATTAGAATTAGTACAGGTGTCTCATTCTAACTACTCAGGAAGCTGAGATGTGAGAATCACAGTTCGGACTAGCCTGGGTGGAAAAGTCTAAGAGACTCATCTTCAAATAATAATCAAGAGCAGAAGCACGCGCCAGTCCCGCGGATCTGTGTCTTGCTTCAACAGTGTTTGGACGGAACAGACCCGGGGACGACTCCTTTCCACCACCAACTGCCTCTCCACTCACCACCTCTGACCCTTATCTTCTCGCCCGTCGCCTGCTTCCAGGACCAACCAACGCCAGTTTTTTTCTGTGGTTAGCTCTGTATTGACGACCAGCCAGGACCTCTCAGATTCGTCAGAATTATTCCACCGAGGTGGAGGCTGCCGTCAGCCACCTGGTCAACCTGCATCTGCGGCCTCCTACACCTGCCTCTCTCTGGGCTACTATTTCGATCGCGACGATGTGGCTCTGGAGGGCGTGGGCCACTTCTTCCGCGAGTTGGCGGAGGAGAAGCGTGAAGACGCAGAACCAGCGCGGCGGCCGCGCTGTTCCAGGATGTGCAGAAACCTTCTCGGGATGAGTGGGGTAAAACCGTGGAAGCCATGGAAGCCGCCCTGGCCTGGAGAAGAGCCTGAACCAGGCCATTGTGGATCTCCATGCCTTGGGTTCTGCTCGCACAGACCCCCATCTCTGTGACTTTCTAGAGAGCCACTTCCTGGATGAAGAGGTGAAGCTCATCAAGAAGATGGGCGACCACTTAACCAACCTCCGCAGGCTGGGGGCGGCCCCTCAGGCCCAGCTGGGCGAGGATCTTTCCGAACGCCTCACCCTCAAACACGACTAGAAAACTCCAGAGTCCGGCAGCCTTTGAGGGGCCATCTCTGCCTCACCAGATATCAGGGTTTCCTCCCGAGCTTCTGCCTCCAGCCATTGGGAAACTTCCTAACTTCCTAAATAAAGCTTTTTGCAGCAAAAAAAAAAAACAATAAGCTAGAAGTAGAGGTGTGGCTGAAGTGTTAGAGTACAGGCAACGAGCAGAAAAAGCCCACCTCGCCGGGTGCCGGTGGCTCACTCCTGTCATCCTAGCTACTCAGGAGGCTAAGATCTGAGGATCACAGTTCAAAGCCAGTCTGGGCAGGAAAGTCCATGAGACATTTTTTTTGTTGTTGTTGTGGGCCTGAACTCTGGGCCTGAGCGCTGTCCCTCAGCTCTTCAGCTCAAGGCTAGCGCTCTACCACTTGAGCCACAGTGCCACTTCTGGCTTTTTCTGCTTATGTGGTGCTGAGAAATTGAACCCAGAGCCTCATGCATGCAAGGCAAGCACTCTACCACTGAGCCACCTTCCCAGCTCCCATAAGACTCTTATCTCCAGTTTACTACCAGAAAACCAGAAGTGGTGCTGTGGCTCAAGTGGTAGAGCGCTAGCCATGAGCTGAAGAGCTGAGGGACAGCGCCCAGGCCCAGATTTCAAGCCCCACGACTGACCAAAAAAAAAAAAGAGAGTGTGAGGCCCTAAAGTCAAGACCTAGAACTGTCTCTGTCCTTCTGTCTGTCTACCTATCTGTCTGCATGTCTCTCTCTCTCACACCACACACACAGATTGTGAACCAATCTCTTTGATCAACACATTTGAAAGATCATACACAATAATAAAGTTAGTTTTACCCAGGGATGTAAGTACAGTTCGATATATATAAATCAATAAATGTAATACAGAGGATTGTGGTTCAAAGCCAGCTTGGGCAGGAAAATCTCTGAGACTCTTATTTCCAATTAATCACCAGAAAACTGGAAGTGGTGCTGTGGCTCAAATGTAGAGCACTCACCTTGAGCTGAAGAACTCAGGGACAGCAAGCAGGCACAAAGTTCAAGCCCCACGACCACCACCGCCAACAACAAAAAACCCAAAATATAATATAGATAAACAGAATCAAGAACAAATATCATATGGTCATCTCAATTGATAAGAAAAAGCCTTTGAGAAAATTCAACACCCTTTCTTGATAAAACTCTGAAGAAATGGGAACAGAAGGAATGCTCCTGAGTATAATGAAGGGTATATAAGACAAACTGAAAGCCAACCTCCTACTAAACAAGAAAAAGCAGAATAATTTCCTCTAATGTCAAGAATGAAATAAAGATGTCCACTCTCCCCACTCTAATTCAATATGATACTTGAATTCCTAGCCAGAGCCATGAGGCAAGAAAAAGAAACAAGAGGGATTCAAATAGGATAGGAAGAAGTCAAATTATCCTATTTTCCAGTGACATGACCCCAAACGTAGAAGACCCTGAAGATTCCACAATGAACCTCATGGATTTGATAGTTTTGGTAATGTAGGAAGATATAAAAATCAACACTCAAAAATCAGTAGCTTTAGCGAAATGCTGGTGACTTGTATCCATACTTCTAGCTACTCAGGAGGCTGACATCCAGAAGAACAGTTTGAATCTAGCCTGGGTAAAAAAAAAAAAAAAAAAAAAAGCCCATAAGATTCCATCACCAAAATAACTAGCAAAAAGCCAGGCTGAAGATTTGACTAAGTGGTAGAGTTCCAGCCAAGCAAGCATGAGGCATGGGGGGGGGGGGGGCGGGGAGGGAGGAGAAATAAATCAATAGCTTTCTTATATGGCAAGAACAAACAGGCTGAGAAAGTAATCAGGAAAACTATTCCATGAACAATAGCTTAGAACAAGTAAAACAGCAAGCTATAAACTTAACCAAAGAGGTGAAAGACCTCTATAACATCTTGAAGGAACGGGCTGGGAAGGTGGCTCAGTGGTAGAGTGCTTGCCTTGCATGCATGAGGCCCTGGGTTCGATTCCTCAGCACCACATAAGCAGAAAAAGCTGGAAGTGGCGCTGTGGCTCAAGTGGTAGAGCACTAGCCTTGAGCTGAAGAGCTGAGGGACAACGCCCAGGCCCAGAGTTCAGGCCCCATGACTGACAGAAAAAAAAAAAAAAAAGATCTTGAAGGAAGAAGTTGAAAACAAGAAACTAGATTTACGGATTGACAGAATCAGTATCATGAAAATGGCCACATAGCCAAAAACAACGTACAGGTTCAATAGAATTCCTGTCAGAAATCCCAATGTCAGTCTTTACAGAAACAGAAAAATCAATACAAAATATGTATGCATATATGTATTGTATCTGCACATATAAATAAAATACATATGCATACACACATATGTACAAAGGGTGAATGTGTATACGTGTGATATATATTCATCACATATGTTTATACACTATACACATTATAGAGATAATTGCACACACACACACACACACACACACACACCCATGCTAGGGACCAAGACTGTTACAGTTTGAATCTGTTCATGCGTTAAATGCTTGGCTTCCCATTTGGGAGGTCCTAGAAGCTTTAGGACACCACACCTTGGTGGTGTCCTGTTCCTGATCCTTGTTTCTGTGTTTCTCATCGGATGTGAGCCGCTCAGCCATATTCTCTGCGGCCTTCCTCCCTAAAGTTGCTCCTGTCAGGCATTTGGTCACAATGACATAAAGAAAGTAGTAGGGCAGAGCTGAACCCCGTCCCCACAACCATATTTTATATAATAACGTAGCTCTGTTTCATTTGGCTGCTTAAGAACTATGGATGATGCTTTTATAAGTATTGAGAGGCACAGAATTTCCCAACTCCCTGCTGCTGTAGCCTCGGGCTCTTGCACGAAGGTGGAAGGTGGTGTTCTCCAGGTGTCTTCACGCTGTGCTGCAGGCCAGCCTCGCTGACAGCTTGTTTTCTCACACAGAGTTCTCAGAGTATGGTCTGAGGACCTCCGGGATCCTGGAATCCCTTTCAGGGGGTCTGTGAGACCTCCAGCCCTCTTCCCAACTTCCAGTCTGTGTGAGGCCATATTTTCTTTCTCCAGTCCAGTGCGCTGTCTCTCTGCTGTGGGCTGGGTGCAGATAGGAAAGCCCAGCTGTCTTCTATTAGATGAGACCACAGTGATGTACAATTCTGAACAATGCCACTTCTCCATTTTCTGTTTTGGAAAGTGTAATTATTTTTCATGAAATTTGCTGTATGAATTAACATGATATGGGATTTGAGTTTCTTATTGTTTTTTTGTTTGTTTTGTTTTGTTTTTGGGTCCGGTCGTGGGGCCTGAACTCTGGGCCTGGGCGCTGTCCCTCAGCTCTTCAGCTCAAGGCTAGCGCTCTACCACCTGAGCCATAGCGCCACTTCCAGCTTTTTTCTTTTTGCTTATGTGGCGCTGAGGAATCGAACCCAGGGCCTCAGGCATGCAAGGCAAGCGCTCTACCACTGAGCCACCTTCCCAGCCCTCTCATTATTCTTTTAAAACACATTAATATATGCTTTTTAAAATTTGGTGGTGATACTGAGGTTTGAACTCACTGCCTTACATGCTAAAATGTTCTACCACTTGGGACAGACGTCCAGCCCTTATTTTTTGTGCCCGTCCCAGGGCTTGAACTCAGGACCTGGGCACTGTCACTAAGCTTTTTCTCTCAAGGTTAGTGTTCTGCCACAAGCCACAGCTTCACTTCCAGCTTTTAAAAAAAATTAATTGGAGGTAAATGTCTCATGGACACTCCTCCCTGGGCTGGCTTCAAACTGTGATCCTCAGATCTCTGCCTCCTGAGTAGGTAGGATGACCGGAGCAAGCTACCTGCACCGGTGCTTTTCATATTCTTAAGAGTATAAAAGCAGGCTGCAATGCTTGGTAAGAAATGTATGCATTATCCTGCCCATGTAATTGTAACCCCTCTGTACAGTATGTTCTCAAATAAAATAAAATTAAATTAAAAAAAAAAGTATAAAAGCATCCAGGAACCCCTAAGCCAGAAACCATTATGCTGAGAACTTCTGGCTGCTGCAGAATCATACATCCACTGAACGGTCCTCACAGTGCATGGGAAGGAGCCAACACTGATGAATTTCTCTCTGCCTTCGAAGCTTGTCCTATGACAGTGGAGCACACAGCCTTGCAAATGTAGCCAGCTATGTACTGGGCATAAATGCGGAGCCTCCTGGGGCAGACAACTCTGACCTACTATTTTTCTGTCTGGTTCCAGCTCTGCCATGCAGCCAGCCCTGCTGGGGCCTAAGCGACTGTGTGTCCTCCCAGGACCTCTCTGTCCTAGGAGGTCCCTGTCCTTACTGGAGCCCCTCTGTGGTAATCTTCACTTATCTTGACTCCTTCCTTCCCTGCCCCACCCCCTTTCCTGGACTTTGCTCCCAGGGAAGTGGAATTGCATGGCCTCCACGTCAGGCTCCAATCCCCGGGAAGCCAGAGTGGGCTAGAGCCTCAAACAGATGATGGACCTGTTACATCAAAAACAGATAAGGATAATAACAATTAAAGTAGCATCACCGAAATGCTGGGGAAATTTTAGCATTTCAGAAAGGTTTACAACAGCATAGTCTTCTGAAGAAAGAAAGACAGAGAGAGAGAGAGAGAGAGAGACAGACAGACAGACAGACAGACAGAGACAAAGGAGAGAAAGAGAGAACGAGGAAGAAAGGAAGAAGGAAAGAAAAGCCAAGTCTGCTTCATATATACAAGTTGTGTCGTATGATTACAATGCAGACTAGACCTTTGAGAACTTTCAGCTCAGAACTTCTAAGTCAGCAGGACCAGCCTGTCCTTTTACAGTTCTGGGGATGTGTTCCAAGGAATGTTTAATTCACTGGTCCCTTATTGATGGACATTGGAGCATTTCCCAATAGTTTGCCATCTCGAGGATGCAGTGAACATCTCTGTACAAGTATCTTAGTGTGAACTCAGCAGAGGAATTCTGGGTCAGGGTATGTAGTTCTGAAGCCAAACATGGTGGTGTATTCCTGGCATTCCTGCACGAAAAGTACATACATTTCCCATCAGCCCAGCCCAAGAGAACTCAGAGGGGGAGTGAGCCTGAATGCAGCTGAGAGACAGCCTTCACCAGCCATGAGCAGGGGACGGGGCACTGGGGTGAGTGAGCTCAGGAGGCAAACACCAGCATGCAGTGGAGTCAGGCAACAGAAGCCCAGAGCAGCATGTCAGCAGCCGGCGGAGGGGAGGAGATTCTGGATATGACAGCTCAGGCCTGGTGCCCGCTGTCTAGGGGGAAGCTCTTGCCGTCCTCCAAGTCCTAACCCTCACCTCTGGGCTTCTATCATCAAGGTTCCCATCTGTCTGCTGTCTCCAGGCAGGGAAAGGGCAAAGGGGGCTGCGTGCGGGTGAAGGCTGCAGGGCAGGTAAACAGCCTGCCTCCTCTTTCCCGTCAGTCCTGGAGCCTGTCTCCAGGTTACACAAAATCCTGTCCTGTCACCCAGGTGGGAAAAGTTAACTGCCCTCCCTCTCCCTTGGACAGATCCTGGCAGAAAGCTGTGTCCTCAGCTGGAGTCTCTATTCCGAGGTTGCAGGCCATTCAGAAGCTTGGGAGCTTCATGGAAATCCATGGCTGGCCGCGGTGACTCCACTCCGCAGTGGAAGTGCTCCCTTCACCTGCAGGCTGCTCAGTGATCATATCCATGCCCTGACACGCAGCCCTCCTTGGAGGCTCTGCTCGTTGGCTCTGCTGAATTATCAACCTCCCCAAGCTCCCTCCTACCACGTTCTCTGCTCCACAGGTATCTCTGTCAACCTCGGACTCCACACACAGTGGATGAGAATCAGACTGTCTTCGTGTTCTCATCCAGAGGTGGTAATAGGGCTATGATCCAAACTAGTGCTCAAATCATAAAGGAGCAATCACTGTCTCCTAACCACCACGTGCTCTGTGATGCCTTACTGGTGGTGGTGGTGGTGGTGATGATGATGATGACGATGACGATGATGATGATTTTGTAGAAAGGGATTACAATACCATGTCAGGTCATTAGTACAATGATTCTTGGCTAGTGCCATTCCTATTTTCATTCTCCATTTTCCCTCTCCTGTTCCTACCCTCAAGTTACAGTTTGTTTTTGTGTTGTTGGTTTGTTGTTGTTGTTGTTGGTCATGGGACTTGAACTCAGGGCTGACACTGTCCCTGAGCTCTTTGGTTCAAGGCTGGCACTCTACCACTTTGAGCTATAGCACCACTTCCAGTTTTCTGGTGGTTAATTGGAGATAAGAGTCTCATGTCTCTCGGGATTCTCAGATCTCAGCCTTTTGAGTGGCTAGGATTACAGATGTGAGCCACCAGCACCCAGCTCATTAATTACATTTAAGTTACATCCTTTCCTGATGCAGTTTAAGACTTTCTTTGATAAACTCCTTGATTTTTAGTTACGCTTCAGAACATGAACCTGAACTCAGTTAATGTGAGCAGAGGGGTGGGGCTTGCTGTATTAGAGATGAAAAGGAGCACCTGCCTGCTTTCTGTGTCTGACAGATTTTTGGCTGATGGACCACCGTTCTGCAAAAGCAAACTTTGCCTTGCCTGTTCCTTTCGAATTGGTGTCCTTATTCCGACACCACACTCCAACATCCCAATATCTAACAAGAAACAGTCCATCAGTTGTTCAGAGGAGTAGCGTCTTTGGACCCGCCTATAGTCAGCTGTGTGGAAATGCATTGAGCTGTTATCACGCAGAGCTCTATGTGAGATCTAGCTTCCACACATGACAAAATGTGTGACATTTGTCCCTGTGAGCCTGGCTTACTTCACTTAACAAGATTTGTTCTAGATTCATGTGATGTCTAGTTCGGGGAGGAGTACAGAAGGGGAATGCTCTGCACCACTTCCTGGCCACTCTGCACACGGCCCTTACTAACTCAACTTTCACCACCACTCCCCTATTCATGACAGCATGCTTCCTTTCCAAATTTTATCTATGTCTGTCTGTCTATCTGATGTCTGGAGCTCAGGGCCTGTGCTTAACAGATGGGCAATCTACTTCTGATCCCTACCTCCAGCCCTTCTTTCACTTTTATCTTTGAGATGGGGTCTCACTTTATCCCTAGAACCATACTTAGACTAATATCTTTCTAATTCATCCCTCCTGCCACAGCCAGTGACAGGTACATGTCATGACACCAGACTTCTTCCACGGATGCCCTCCACCCCAACTGAGCTGGCCTTGAACCATGATCCTCCTGCTGGCTGCCTCCCGAGTAGCTAGGATTTGGTTCTGAGCCACTACGTCCGACTTGAAATTTCTTTCTTTAACATTTGTTAACATTGGCTGTTAATGGAACCTTGGTCTGTAGAAATCAGTTATTTCAAAGTTGTGCTGACCGATAATCATAATGGTGGAGTGCTGGGTGACACGGTGGGTTGAACACTAGGTATTTATCCTTTGTTATCCAGGCCACTGACCTCTGAGACTCAGGGAAAGAGGCGAGGGGCTCAGCAATTCCACACAGCACTGGGATGAATGTTTCTGCATCCGCAGTTCAGTCTCAGGCATTGGCTCGTCACTCCTGTCTGCCTGACCTCACTGCCCCATGCTCACACACGGCGGCTCTGAAGCCTGTTCACACGGCCCCTCCGTGTGCAGCTGCGTTCTTCTCCACCAATCATGTGACTCCATGCATGCACAAGCTGAATATTGCTCTAGTCCAAGCCAGGAGTCCCCGGCGCACACTCCAAACCCTGGAGGAGCCGAGGTTGCACCCAGCCCACCTGGCTGAGGCTCCAGCGAGGCCTCCAGGGGGTCTCACTAGTGCTCCCAGCCCAGATGCCTCTCCCGCCTCCCAGGCCGCCAAGGTCATAGTGCATCTCCCCGAGCAGAATTCCTAAGGAGCCCACGGCTGGAGCTTTCTGGATCCGGCTAGTTGGGTTGCTCCCCGAGGTGGGTGGTATTTGTGAGTAACCTGTGCACCTGTTCCCACAATTCCACGTACCTCTAGGCCTGAGGGTTGGTAGAATGTTTACCCAGCGATCTGAGAACTGTAAGTCATCGCTAGGTCACTGGTAATGTTGCAGAGCAGCCTCTCCGCAGCATGATGGGTAAGGATGGGGAAAGTCTGCTTGCACAGCGCAGACCCTCGTCCCAACCCTCAACATGTGCCCCAATGCAAACTCTGCTGGCTCGAGGCCTGCAGGCCCGAAGCTGCACCCTCCTCTCTCTGGGGTTTCTTTAATGCCACTGCACCAAGGAGGCTCCAGGGAGAGAATGGAGCTGCCCCCCTCCTCCCTGCCTCCGTCCTCTCCTGCCCACCGAGGCAAATGTGGGAGCCCTATCCTGCCCCTCTGTGCACACCCTCCCCTGTGCCCCCTGTCTGGGGTGAGAAGCCAGCCATACAAGCTATGGCAGACAAGAGACCTGCCAACTTGACCTGGGTGCCTCCCATACCCTGTCTGTGGCCCTGGGTGGTGTGGGCTTGACTGGTGGGGAGGGGCGACCGGAAGGGCCAGGAGCCTGGCGGGTGCTCCGCTGTCCTATGCAACTTCCCCGACAAAGCAAAGGTCAAAGATAAAAATGACGACTTAAAAGACACTGGCCAAACACAGTCCCTCCTGAGCACCATGTTGCAGGCTCGGTTATGTGTCCCTAAAGCCAGCCTGACCAGACTTCTGTAGGGTTTTTTCATCATCATAGCCAGCCTGTAAAGATAGGTGTCACTTCTGCGTCTGCATGTGCAGATAAGGAAGTCAAGGCACAGAGAGAAAATGGCCTGTCTGAGGTTGCTGGCTGACCGAGTTGGAAGGACAAGTTTCCCAACCCATACTGGAGCTGGAATCCATACTTTTGCTCCAGTCTGGGACTCTTGCAAAATATCTGCAGACAGGGCCAGGCTTGGTTCAAGTCTGTAACCCTAGCTACCGTGGAGGCTGAGATCTAAGGATGGAGGTTCAAAGCCAGCCCAGGCAGGAAAGTCCATGGGATTTTCCCAGTTAACGGCATGCAGACAGGTCTGCGAGTGGAGCTGCGACCTGAGTGGTAGAATGCTAGTCAGGGACAGTGGCCAGGCTCTGGGTTCAAGCCCCAGGACTGACAAACAAAAGCCCTTGCCGAACATATAAATTCAGAATGGATGGCCACATGCCAGGGCCCCCAGGGAAAGCGTGCCCTCACTGGCTGTGCCCTGCCCCCTGCCGCAGGCAGAGGCCAGCACGCTGGCCCACAGTAAGGCAGTGAAGGAGCCGGGCCTGTGCTGGGCTGGAACTGGCAGGGCTGGGTTGGAGGGCATGGGGGCGGGGGAGGGGGAATGCTGCATCCCTCCTGGGGTTGTAAGGTCCTGGTTCATCTGGAAAGGACTTCATGAGCTCTTGCTGCCTATCAGCCAGACCTGGGCTAACTCCGACCTTCACGACCATGCTCTGGCTCTCTCCTGGTGTCCCTCGCCAGAAGTGGTCCCAGCCATCAGAGCAGGTGCACGCTCGTCAACCTCGGCTGTCGCCGAGCAGTGAAGGAGAGTGGCCTGCCTGAGGCGGACGCGGCCAGTGGTGTGCTGGCAACTGTGTGGCACGGCTTGTGGCAGGTGTGACAACTCTTCCCTGCCCTCCCCGCCCCCATCTGGGACTGTTTAAATGCTCGGAAGCAGCAGTCCCAGTTCACCCTATGGGATGGCCAACACGGGTGGGATTGGAAGAGGCGCTGCAGGGTAACCTCCTTCACCACGCGTGCCAAAGCACACTTCCGGGAAGCGAGGCCCTACAGGCCCCAGGACAAAGGAAGAACCAGGCAGGGCACAAAAAGAGGTGGGGCTCAAATTCCTAGAAAATCTCCACCCACTCCCAGAAGATAGGAGAACATTCCTCTTGGATTGGCCCTGCTCTCCTCTCCTTCGTCTTAGGGAGGCCTGGGTTACCACTGTCACTCGCCCCAGCCAAGAGTAAGCCTTCACTGCTCCAGTAGGGCGCAGCTACTGTTTGAAGGGGGAAAGGCCAGTTTATGTCAAAGCAAATCGGTTACATCCCTGTTTGGAGGTCTTTTTGGTTTTGTTTGGATAGAGGTCTGGCCTGTTTTGCCTATAGCTGGTCTTGGCCATCAATACACTAACCTATTCCTTCCAACTAGCTGGGATTACAGGCATGAACCAAGATGCCAGACTAGAAGGGTTTTGTTTTGTGTGTGTGTGTGTGTGGGTTGTGGGGCAAGTGCTCTACCACTTGAGCCACAGTGCCATTTCTGGTTTTCTGGTGATTTATTGGAAATAAGAGTCTCGGGGCTGGGCTGGGAAGGTGGCTCAGTGGTAGAGCACTTGCCTTGCATGCTCGAGGCCCTGGGTTCGATTCCTTAGCACCACATAAGCAAAAAGAAAAAAGCCGGAAGTGGCGCTGTGGCTCAAGTGGTAGAGTGCTAGCCTTGAGCTGAAGAGCTGAGGGACAGCGCCCAGGCCCAGAGTTCAGGCCCCACGACCGGACCCAAAAAAAAAAAAAAAGAAAAAGAAAAAAAAGAGTCTCATGGACTTTCCTGCCTGGGCTGGCTTTGAACCGCAATTCTCAGATCTTAGCCTCCTGATTTTCTAGGATGACAGGCGTGAGCCACTGGTGCCCGGCTTAGACTTGAAGTTTTGACAATCTGTTCCTGCTAGCGGGCAAGAGCCCCTAACTCCATATACCTTTGCACAGTCCTTCTGTCAAGTATGATATGTATGTCAAAGTAGAAGACCATTTCACTGGATGCCGGTGGCCTATGACTGTCATCCTAGCAACTCAGGAAGCTGAGATCTGAGAATCTTGGTTCAAAGCCATCCCAGGCAGGAAAGTCCATAAGACTCTTATCTCTAAAAAGCCAACAGAAAACCAGAAGTTGTGCTGTGTTGCTCTAGTGGTAGGACACTCTCCTTGAAAGAGCTCAGGGGCAGCACCCAGGCTCAGAGTTCAAGCACCATGACCACCAGCACCACCACCAAAGAACTGAGGGAGTGTTCAGGCTGAGTTCAGCCCCACAATGGACACACACACACAGAAGCACGACACGACACATTTCATGTGAATGGAGGTCTTAATTATTACAATGGCACAGGATGAGAAAAAGTAGCTTCAGTGTTAGTAGAAGCAATGTCACAGGTCCACAGCAGGGACCCAGGCTTTAGGTAAGTGTGTTTGGCTTGAACCTGGCTGAGGTTTGATACCCGAGAGACCTGTCCCTCAGGAAGACAGGGCTTTGAGCCCCAGAGGAGATTGGATATTAACATGCTTTGATTTGAAAGGTGCTGCGGAATTCCCAGAGTAAAGTCTCAGACTCTAGAGCTCTCTGTGTATATCTAGAGAGTAAACAAGGTAAAGGTGGGGAAAAAACAAAACACATAAATGATCTAATTTTGTTGTGAAAAAGTATCACCCACAATGAAGACATATTTGTCCCTCCTTCAATAAATATCCTTTGGTGGATTTTTCTTGAATTTTCTGCCCATTGTCCCTTCCCCAACATCATTAGCACAGGTATCTGTGTTCCTGCTATCTATGTGAACATAGTCAGAGTATGGACTTTAATCAGAACTGACCTCATTCTACTCTTTTTACTTCCTTCCTTCCTTCCTTCCTTTTTGTCGAGCGTTCTACCACTTGAGCCACAGCGCCACTTCCAGCTTTTTCTGCTTATGTATGTGGTACTGAGGAATGGAACCCAGGCCTCATGAAGCAAGGCAAGCACTCTACCACTGAGCCACCTTCTGAGCCCCCATCTTTTTAACTTCTTTTTTTTTTGGGGGGGGGGTCCGGTCGTGGGGCCTGAACTCTGGGCCTGGGTGCTGTCCCTCAGCTCTTCAGCTCAAGGCGAGCGCTCTACCACTTGAGCCACAGCACCACTTCTGGCTCTTTCTGCTTATGTGGTGCTGAGGAATGGAACCCAGGGCTTCATGCATGCAAGGCAAGCGCTCTACCACTAAGCCACCTTCCAGCCCTTATATAGTCATTGTTACAATGTTACAATTTTCTGCCTTCGGTTTGTTCAGTTTAATAATTTTCATCCAGAGCATTTCCATCTCCTTTGTCAAGTTTCTTCTCAGTTATTTAACTTTTTTTGAGGCTATGGGAGTTTTCCTGATTTGTTTCTCAGTCTGTTATTGGTATATAGAAAAGCTGCTCATTTTTTTAAATGTTAATTTTATGTTCTTTGCCTAAGGTGTTTAGATCTTAGTTTTTTGAGTCTTTTAAATAAAGGATGATATTATCAGCAATCAAGGGCAATTTGACTTCTTTCCTCTTTGTATCTCTTTCATTTATTTCTCTTGCCTTATTGCTTTATTTAGAATACAGGCACTATATTGAATAAGAGTGAATAGGGCAGACGTTCTTCTTTCATTCTTGACTTTAGAGGAAATGATTTCAGTTTTTTCCTGTTTAGGGGATGTTGGCTGTAGGTTTGTCTGTTCTGCTGAGTGAAGGACATCCCTTCTGTGTCTAGTTTTACAGAGCTACATCACTAGGAGAGTGTTTCATGATGATTCAGTATCAGGAAAGGATACTGAATTTTGTCAAAGGCTTTTTCTGCCTCTGCCAAATGGTAAACATTGAGTAATGTGATTTTTTTGTTGTTGTTGGTCGTGTGGCCTGAACTCTGGGCCTGTGCGCTGTCCCTCAGCTCTTCAGCTGTAGACTAACGCTCTACCACTTGAGCCACAGCCCCACTTCCGGTTTTTTCTGCTTATGTGGTGCTGAAGAATCGAACCCAGGGCCTCATGCATGCAAGGCAAGCGCTCTACCACTGAGACACCTTCCCAGCCAGAAATGTGATTTTTAAAAATATAATTGTGCTGTTGTTATTAAGGTGTTATACGGAGGAGCTATCATTTCCTAAGTCAGGTAATGAGTACATTTCTTTTTTTGGACAATGTCACCCCTTCCTTTGCTTTCCCCTGGTTCCCCCTCCCATCCGCACCCGCAAGTTACACAGTCCATCTTCCACAGTCACGTGCTTTTTGTCCTTTAATCTGCTTATGTTCTGAATCGTGTTTTCTGATTTGTGAGTTGAATCCTCTCCTGTAGCCCTGTGGCGGACTAACTTGATCACAGTAGATGATCTTTTTTTAATGTGTTGACTTCGGATTGTATTTTATTGAAAATCTTGGCACTTACAGAATTTGCAAATAATTTTCTGTGTTTGTTGTGTCTTTCTCTAGTTTTGGAGTCTGGCATTTTCTGGGTGTCTATGGGGTACTGAACAGAGCACTGGCCGGGAGAGAACTGAGGGGCTGGATGGACACCTGGCTTGCTGGCTCAGTTTACTCAGCTGCCCCACAATTCACCTGTGCGAAGAAGGAGACCACCGGAGTCACGTCATTCACAAGGCTCTGGAACCTTCCTAGGAGCTAACACATGCAGTTGGGAGGCAGCTCCACAAGGCCAAATTCTATGCCAGACGCAGGCCCAATGTGTGGGCCCAATGCTCAGGCCACGGAGGGCAGGGCCTCCGACCAGAGCAGCCTTCCCTGCGGGAGCCACGCAAGACTTGAAGTTCTCTCCAGGTCCACATCAAACCTTCACACTCCCCACCTCCATCTCTCAGGTTCAGCCTCACCTAGACCCTGGAAGGGCAGTCCACGAGGCCCGGGCTGCCGCGGTGCCTTGTTTTCAAGCGCCTGGAGTAGCTGAGACGCAAGCAGTAGGCCCCTCACAGCTCCAGGTGAGGGGAGCCCCGGGATGGCTGTCTACTCAGGCAAGCCCTCCGCGCGGGGGGCGGTCACCGTCTCACCCAGTCCTTGCGCTGGGCTCAAGGCTTGCTGGAAGTGCGGGCCTGCCTTGGGGTGAAGAGCTGGTCGACTTGCCAGGGATATCTGTGTGCCTGGAGGTGGAGTCTTCAGTGTCTCCTCCCGCACTGGGGAAGCAGGGGAGCAGCTTGCAACGGCTGCTTCAGTCTCTGCTTTTCTGCTTCCCACTGCATCCTTCCTGATCCCTCATCCTCTTCCTCTCCTCAGACCATGGAATCTCCTCTGATGACCAACTCTTCTTATTCAGAGTCAAAACAAAAGGTGCTTCTAGCCCACCATCTTGCCCCCTAGCTCTTGGAAGGAGCTCCCACGAGGGTGTTAAACAAAGGTTTGAACATGGGTGGAAGGGTGCGCTGCACCGAATCTCTTCTTTGGGCCTTTGGATAGAAGTTTCCTGGGCTTCTCTAGGTGAAGCACCTCATAGTGACCTGAGTTAGAAACACAACCAATTGGGCTGGGAAGGTGGCTCAGTGGTAGAGTGCTTGCCTTGCATGCATGAGGCCCTAGGTTCGATTCCTCAGCACCACATAAGCAGAAAAGGGCAGAAGTGGCACTGTGGCTCAAGTGGTAGAGTGCTAGCCTTGAGCTTAAGAGCTGAGGGACAGCGCCCAGGCCCAGAGTTCAGGCCCCATGACTGGCAAAAAAAAAAAAAGAAACAAACAAACACAACCAATTAAGGACACAGAACTTGCAGATGGCAACATGAACGAAACTAGCCTGGTAATGAAATAGGTACGGGGGCCACAAAAGCATGAGGAAGTAAGGACAAGACAATGCCAACCTCACAGGAAGCAGAAAGGAGACCTGCACCCATCAGAATGGCATCTTCAACAAGCCCAGTTCCCACGAACCAAAGGCCGAGCTCTGTAGGAAGACAGCCAAGATGGAATCCATGAGCTCCAGCACTGCTTCCCGTGCTTGTCCAGGTGCATGCTCTCTTTTTCTGCTATACTTCTTTTCTAATGCACTTTTCCCGTCACCTTTACTACATTCAAGTCTCACCAGACGCAAGGACCAGGGTGTTTAGGTGTTCTAAACTTTCTGGTAAGGTGTCTGGTGAGTTGTGGGGAAGTGGGAAGTCAAGTATCTCTTTCAGACAAGGTTCTTCTGAAGGTCACTATAGCGGAGTCCATTTGTTTCTCTAAGTCAGCTGGTGTAAAGGTCAGGGCCAAGTTCTCAAGTAAACCCCAACTAAGATCAAGAGCATATCTTGATCTCATAGCTCTTGGGTGGAGCTCTCACCTAGCATGCTTGAGGCCATGGATTCCAACTCCAGCCTGGCAAGACCAAAACATTCTACTGAGGAAGAGTGTTGACATTTGAAACAAGGGAAAGCTCAGCGGCCCAGCGCCCAGCGTGCAGCCCGGCCCTGACTGGAGCTGGACCTGGTCTGGTAGGCCACAGAGGCCGAGCAAAGGGTGAACATGTGCAGCCGAGGTGCTCACTGGACACTGATGAACGTGAACTACACAATTCATGGGAGGAGACAGGAGGGAGGGACTGGGAGACAGTGAGGAACAGAAGACACTGCTTCAAAGGAAATGTACTCATTACCTGACACAGGTAAATGTAACCTCTCTGTTACCACCTCTATAATAACAACAAAGTAGTTTCTAAAAAACAAAAACAAAACACCACAACAAAACAGGCCTCTAGGCTGGGTGCTAGAGGCTCATACCTGTAATAATAACTACTCAGGAAGCTAAGATAGGAAGATCACTGTTCGAAGCCAGCCCAGGCAGGAAAGACGGTGACACTCTTATCTCCAATGAACCACCAGAAAACTGAAAGTGGAGCTGTGGCTCAAAGTGGTAGAGGAGTAGCCTTGGTTTGAGTTCAAGCCCCACAACAACAAAAATGGCCTCTAACAAAACTACATTGTAAAAAAATGGGAAAGAAATAGAATGGAAAGAGTAGAAAGTTAAAAAAAGAGCCTGAAGAATTTGTTGTGGAAACAGTGCCCGACCAACAGGTAGTGAATGGGAAGGTAGAATATGGTATTTCCTGAAGTAGAAGAGATTTACAGATGCTGATAATACTTGAGAACCTGAAGAACATTTAGATTGTCCAGAATTAATCAAAGCATTTCTTCATTCTCAAAAAGCTGGTCAAGAACAGGAAGGTTCAAAAAGAAAATCGTTACCGGACAGTGAATCTGATGACAGCCAATCAAAGAAGGAAAGAGGTGCTGCGATGAGCCAAGGCTGTGCAGGGGTCTGGATCCCGGGCGAGAAACCAGGGCCAGACAGCAGCGGAGAGCTGCTGCTTCTCATGAAACGGAAAGAGGCCCAGGAAGCTGACTGATGCTGGCAAGAGAGGCGAACAGGAGGCATCCTCAGATTGAAACCGCTTTTTATGAAGAGAGACTAGCATGGCATTCTTGTCCGGAAGACAAAGCTCATTAATTGTTTGCAATGTTTTTCATACAAACTTCTACATGTAGACAAAATCTGTGTCTTGGTTTTTCAATTAATGGTTGTGAAACAGTAACTACATTCTAATGAAAATATAGTTTGATACATTAATTTTAAAAGTAGTACTGGGGGAGTTGAGGTTTTTTGTTTTTTTGTTTTCCCCTCAATAGCACAGGTCACTTTGAACAAATATAACAAGGCTTTCTGTAGTTGATTCCCTTATCAGAAAAGAATATTTGATACCATGGTGTATTTCCTCTGCACTGAGGAACAGGTTGGTTGTTTTTTTTGGGGGGTCCGGTCACGGGGCCTGAACTTTGGGCCTGGGCGCTGTCTCTCAGCTCTTCAACTAAAAGACTAGCGCTCTACCACTTGAGCCACAGCGCCACTTCCGGCTTTTTTCTTTTTTCTTATGTGGTGCTGAGGAATTGAACCCAGGGCCTCAGGCATGCAAGGCAAGCGCTCTACCACTGAGCCACCTTCCCAGCCCCGAGGAACAGGTTTTGTTTAAAAAATATTTGGAAAATTTTTTTTGGTCATTGCTTAATCAGAACAAATAGTCTTTGCATGTGTGTGTGGGGGGGGGGGGGGATGGGTAGGTAGGTTTTTGTTTTAGAGTTTTGCTTGTTTAGAGGTGTTGGGCATTGGACCCAAGGCCTTGCATATGTTAGGTACATGGTTTTTGTTAGGCACTTGCTTTTGTTTGTTTTTTTAAGTTTTTTACAGTTTATGAATCACCAAGTGAAAAATCTGACATCCCTGTAGGTGAAGTTATTGCAGGATCTTTATTCCTTTGGTTTTTTCCAGTTCCAACACTGGCCTTTGCAATTCCTCTGACTTCATTCTGTTTTTACATTCCTTTCACTGTTTCTCCAATGTCTTTTTCTTCTCATTCAGGCCACGTCTTGCAAGTCCCTGTTTAGGATCACTTTTCTTTGCATAATCCAAAGAATCATACATCGTGTCGAAACCACAATGGGTTCTGAATGCACCTCCAAAGATGACGTTGGGTGCGGTGGTGTACATGGTAGCAAGTTTTCCTGATTTCTGTCTTAGGTGCTGTTACCTTCCCAGGGCATCAATGATCATCTGCTTCCATGAAGCAGTCAGCTAGTCAGGAACTTTCTGGTGGGGATAGTAACATGTCATTCACGATGGCAGGTGACAGTCAAACAGACATCTGTTTTGTTTTTTCCTTTTTTTTTTTTTTTTGAATCAGGATCCACTAGGCAGCTCAGGCTGGCCTTGAAATTGTTAGGCAGCCAGACTGGCCTCCAGTTTGGGGCCCTCAAGCTGCTATCATAGATAGCAAATGCAATAGGATTGCAAAATTTCTCGAAAGGAAAAAAGGTGTATTGCTATGAACAACTTCCCTCACCTAGATGAGAAAACTAAGACAAACTTTGATTGCCTGTCTTTAAAAGTTTCTGTAGTGAGCATTCCTTTACAGAACATTGCAATCTGTATACTAAAAGTTCATGGGTCGTGGGCTAAGACTTGGCTCATGGAAATGTGAAACCAGCTGGTTAGAGATTTTGACTTTTACTATGTAGGACCTGCTGGCCTAAATAAATGAACAAAAGGTTATAATTATGGACTTGCATGCTTTTTCTTACCCTCAGCTCATTCCTTACATGTAGGTTCAACTTTTTCAGTATTGAGTCACTGGTTCCACAAGAGCCAGAAAAACCACTTTGTAATAGTACTCAAATGTTACCCAACTGTATATTGTTTACTTTATTGTAAACAACAGTGAATAGTGGCCAATATAGTTTTATATTCCTTAAAAAAAAAAAAGAAATGAGAAGATAAGCCAGACTTTAGCGGTTTGTGTATATAATCTTGGCTATTCAAGGCTGAGATCTGAAGATGAAGGTTCAAAGCCAGCCCAGGCAGTGCAACAGACTCTTACAACCAATTAACCATCAAAAACCTCTAGCAAAAGTATGGCTCAAGTGGCAAAGTGCCAGCCTTGAGCTGAGCAAGAGCCTGAGGCCCTGAGTTCAAGACCTAGTACTAGCAAAGAAATGAGAACATAGTGAAAGAATGAAAATTAAAACTAAAAAAGGAAAATGCACGTAAAAACATTAACCTTCGGGGCTGGGAATGTAGCTTAGTGGTAGAGTGCTTGCCCAGCCTGCATGAAGCCCTGGGTTCCATTCCTCAGAACCACAAACAGAAAAAGCTGGATGTGTCTGTGGCTCAAGTGGTAGAGCACTAGCCTTGAGCCAAAAAAAAAAAAAAAGCCCCCAGGGACAGTGCCCAGGCCCTGAGTTCAAGCTCCATGACTGGCAAAAAAACAGAAAACAAAACACACACACACAAAAAAAACAAAACAAAAGCAGCCAGGCGCCCGTGACTCATGCCTGTCATCCTAGCTATTCAGGAGCTGAGATCTGAGGATCCCGGTTCAAAGCCAGACTGGGCAGGAAAGTCCATGAGACTCTTTTTTTTTTTTTTTGGGGTCTGGTCATGGGGCCTGAACTCTGGGCCTGGGCGCTGTCCCTCAACTCTTCAGCTCAAGGCTAGCGCTCTACCACTTGAGCCACAGCGCCACTTCCGGCTTTTTTCTTTTTGCTTATGTGATGCTGAGGAATCGAACCCAGAGCCTCAGGCATGCAAGGCAAGCGCTCTACCACCGAGCCACCTTCCCAGCCCTCCATGAGACTCTTATCTCCAATTAACCACCAGAAAACCAGAAGTGGCTCTGTGGCTGAAGCGGTAGAGAGCTCGCCTTGAGCTGAAGAGCTGAGGGACAGTGCCCAGGCCCAGAGTTCAAGCCCCACAACCAACAAACAACAACAACAACAACAACAACAACAACAACAAAGACCCATTAATATTTATTTTCAATGTGTGCAACCTTCATGTTGGTAGTTAAAAGTAGAATAAAGGATGATTGAGTGGCAGTAATTGTGTACGGAAAAAAAATGAATTTAATATCACTTTGCTTTCAATTTCTGCTCTATCTTCTAATTCAAATACAAGTGTCTCCAGAAATCTCCAGACATGTGCCACACATATTATATGGCCCTGTCTGCCTCACCCTCCTAGGATTAGCATTTTAGCTGGATTCATTTATAAATTTGTTCACACTACTTTCTACTCTCTCCTCTTTATGGTATCTAAAATCAAGGGGCTGGGAAGGTGGCTCAGTGGTAGAGCGCTTGCCTTGCATGCTCAAGGCCCTGGGTTCGATTCCTCAGCACCACATAAGCAAAAAGAAAAAAGCCGGAAGTGGCGCTGTGGCTCAAGTGGTAGAGCGCTAGCCTTGAGCTGAAGAGCTGAGGGACAGCACCCAGGCCCAGAGTTCAGGCCCCACGACCGGACTCCCCCCCAAAAAAAATTAGAAACAAATATGTATGAATTGAGAGTGGTTCAAGAGTGAACGCCCAAACCACTGATAATCACTACAATCACTACCCACACACACACGCCACAATAGTAAAGACTGCGTATGATATATTAAGCTGAAACTCCAGTAAACAGCGAATAAACCCTTGTTCTCATTTACATTATCAACAACATCTTTATCCAGGGCCTTTCTTCTGACCCATCCTGTGACCTGCTTTAGGACTATAAAAATAGCAGCCAGAGCCAGGCGCTGGTGGCTCATGCCTTAATCCTAGCTACTCAGGAGGCTGAGATCTGATGATTGAGGTTCAAAGCCAGCCTGGGCAGAAAAGTCCCTGTGAGACACTTATCTCCAATTAACCACCAGAAAATCAGAAGTGGCATTGTGGCTTAAAGAGCTGTGGCAGAAAGAGCTCAGGGACAGTGCCCAGGCCCTGAGTTCAAGAGCTCAGGGACGGTGCTCAGGCCCTGAGTTCAAGCCCCACAACATCTACCCCTACAAAAAAAAAAAGATCATAATGTCCTTGTTTTTGTGGGATGTGCAATCTAATTGATAGCAGAAAAAGGCTTTCATTCATTTACTTACTCACTCAGTGAGTAGGTACTCAGCCTAGTTAAGTGCCAGACATCGGCCATGGGGAATATGACAGCAAGAGAGGACTGGCCCTCCTCGGATGGTTTAGGGAGGGCTTTTACTAACGACAGGATTATACAGATCTATCATTAAAAGTCAAGTATGTTCAGGGCTGTGCACAGCACATGCTACAAACAATAGCTGTGATGTATGACAAAGTACAAAATAAGTTGTTATGGGCTGTGTCTAGGGTTAGGTAACACTTTTTAATTAGGCAGCTTATGGAAAGATGCCAAGGACTTTGAATAGCATGGGTAGAGGCCCTGTGGTGACAGGGATGTGACTTCTGGGAACTAAAAGGCAGCAGAGACAGCACTGAAGAGTCTGATGTACCAGACCTGGGTGGGCAGGAATCTGGGCTGCAGGCCCTTGAAGGCCAAGTTAAGGCATTTGCTCTTCATCCAAAGGCAATAGAAGGCAGTGGGTGAGTCAGCAGTGGGGTACGAGCCCCGTGCTCCTGGTGCCAGCGATCACGGGCTCATGTGCTTATACTGTGCTCCTGCTGACTGCGATCACGGGCTCATGTGCCTATACTGTGCTCCTGCTGACTGCGATCACCGGCTCCTGTGCCTATCCTGTGCTCCTGGTGCCAGCGATCACGGGCTCACGTGCCTATCCTGTGCTCCTGGTGCCTGCGATCACGGGCTCTCCTGCCTATCCTGTGCTCCTGGTGCCAGCGTTCACGGGCTCATGTGCCTATCCTGTGCTCCTGCTGACTGCGATCACGGGCTCTCCTGCCTATCCTGTGCTCCTGGTGCCTGCAATCACGGGGTCCTGTGCCTATCCTGTGCTCCTGCTGACTGCGATCACGGGCTCTCGTGCCTATCCTGTGCTCCTGGTGCCTGCAATCACGGGGTCCTGTGCCTATACTGTGCTCCTGGTGCCTGCGATCACGGGCTCATGTGCCTATACTGTGCTCCTGGTGCCTGCGATCACGGGCTCATGTGCCTATACTGTGCTCCTGGTGCCTGCGATCACGGGCTCTCCTGCCTATACTGTGCTCCTGCTGACTGCGATCACGGGCTCATGTGCTTATACTGTGCTCCTGCTGACTGCGATCACGGGCTCATGTGCCTATACTGTGCTCCTGCTGACTGCGATCACGGGCTCCTGTGCCTATCCTGTGCTCCTGGTGCCAGCGATCACGGGCTCATGTGCCTATCCTGTACTCCTGGTGCCTGCGATCACGGGCTCTCCTGCCTATCCTGTGCTCCTGGTGCCAGCGTTCACGGGCTCATGTGCCTATCCTGTGCTCCTGCTGACTGCGATCACGGGCTCTCCTGCCTATCCTGTGCTCCTGGTGCCTGCAATCACGGGGTCCTGTGCCTATCCTGTGCTCCTGCTGACTGCGATCACGGGCTCTCGTGCCTATCCTGTGCTCCTGGTGCCTGCAATCACGGGGTCCTGTGCCTATACTGTGCTCCTGGTGCCTGCGATCACGGGCTCATGTGCCTATACTGTGCTCCTGGTGCCTGCGATCACGGGCTCATGTGCCTATACTGTGCTCCTGGTGCCTGCGATCACGGGCTCTCCTGCCTATACTGTGCTCCTGCTGACTGCGATCACGGGCTCATGTGCTTATACTGTGCTCCTGGTGCCTGCGATCACGGGCTCATGTGCTTATACTGTGCTCCTGGTGCCAGCGATCACGGGCTCATGTGCCTATCCCGTGCTCCTGGTGCCTGCGATCACGGGCTCATGTGCCTATCCTGTGCTCCTGGTGCCTGCGATCACGGGCTCCTGTGCCTATCCTGTGCTCCTGGTGCCTGCGATCACGGGCTCTCCTGCCTATCCTGTGCTCCTGGTGCCAGCGATCACGGGCTCATGTGCCTATCCTGTGCTCCTGCTGACTGCGATCACGGACTCTCCTGCCTATCCTGTGCTCCTGCTGCCTGCGATCACGGGGTCCTGTGCCTATACTGTGCTCCTGGTGCCTGCGATCACGGGCTCATGTGCCTATCCTGTGCTCCTGGTGCCTGCGATCACGGGGTCCTGTGCCTATCCCGTGCTCCTGGTGCCTGCGATCACGTGCTCTCGTGCCTATCCTGTGCTCCTGGTGCCTCCAATCATGGGGTCCTGTGCCTATACTGCTGATTCTAATCTCCTTCCAGCAGCGCCCCTGGTCCCCCCATTGCCTGTGGTGGTTCTGACACGGGATGGATGCTGGAGTCACGTAGGAGCAGATGAGTGGACCAGGGGTGTGGGTGCGCGGGGAGGACCCAGTGAGGATGGGCATCGCCTGCCTGCCAGACTCAGAGACTCCACACTAAGACAGCAGCGCTCAAACTTTCTCATCTCAGTGTCCCTTTACTACCTTTTCTTTCTTTTTAATTAATTAATTTTTTTATAGTTAAAAAAAAAAAACTGTTAGTATAAAGGTGATGTATGAAGGCGTTACAGCGTCATACCTCTGCTATCTTAAAAGTTATTTGAGCCAGGCACCAGTAGCTCACACCTGTAATCCTAGTTGCTCTGGAGGCTGAGATCAGAGGATCCCAGTTCAAAGCCAGCCTGGACTCTTCAATTAACCACCAAAAAGCTGAAGCTGAACTGTGGCTCAAGTGGTAGCCTTGAGAACAAAAGCTGAGGGACAGTGCTCAGGAAGAGTTCAAACCCTAGGACTAGCACAAAAATCAATCACTCAATCAATTTAATTAAGGTATTGGTAATTCACACGTGTAAACCCTGCTACTCAGGAGTCTGAGATCTTGATCACATTTCAAAACCATTCTAGGAGTTGAGGCATCCATAGCTCATACCTGTAATCCTCAGGAGGCTGACATCTGAGAATCATGGTTAGAAGCCAGCCTCAGCAGGAAAATCCATGAGAATCTTTATCTCCACTTGACCTCCCAAAATAACAACTGAAAGTGGAGCTGTAGCTCAAAGTGGTAGAGCACTAGCCTTGACTTAGATCTATTGTGCATTTTTCAAGTTCAGTTCTTTTTTTTTTTTTTTGTCGGTTGTGGGGCTTGAACTCTGGGCCTGGGCACTGTCCCGCAGCTCTTCAGCTCAAGACAAGCACTCTACCACTTGAGCCACTTCCAGCTTTGTCTGCTTATATGGTGCTGAGAAACTGAACCCAGGGCCTCATGCATACAAGGCAAGCACTCTACCATGGAGCCACATTTCCTGCCCCAGTTGGTTTCTTTTTGGTGTTGTTTTACAGGCTTGTTTATTCTGACTCTCAGCCCCTTTTCAGATACTTGCAGAAACTTGCAGATACTTTCTCCTATTCTGTGCTAGCTCTTCATTCTGTTGTTTCTTTCATTGTAAGACTCATTTGTCTAGTTTCACTGTTTGTGTTTTGGGAGCTGTATCCCAAATCTTTGCCCAATCCAGTGTCTTAAAGCATGTCCTTATGTGTTCTTCCTTCAGTTTTATAGTTTCAAATCTCACATTTAAGTCTTTAGTCCTTCTTGGGTCAATATTTCTAATTTTCAAGAGATGGGATCTACTTTTTCTCTATTCTGCATGAGGGTATCCATTTCCCAGTACCACTGATGGTTAAGCCTCTTCTGTCTCCAATGTGTGTTTTAGCACTTGGGTCAAAACTCTGCCATGTCAAGCTCCACACCAATGGCTCAAACCTGTAACCCTGGCTTCTGAGGAGGCTGGGATCTGGAAGTTTGCTGTCTGAAGTGGAGGTGTGGCTCAAGTGGTAGAGTGCCAGCCTTGAACAAAAAAGCCAAGCAGGAAGGCGAGGTCTGAGTTCAAGCTCCAGAACTAGCACACAAAACCCCCAAACAATACAAAAAACAAAAACAAAAACTCTAATGTGTGGTTGGCATATCATGTTTTTGTTGTGTTTTGTTTTGTCGGTCGTGGGACTTGAACTCTGGGCCTGGGAGCTGTCCCTCAGCTCTTCAGCTCAAGGCGAGCACTCTACCACTTGAGCTACAGCGCCACTTCCGGTTTTCTGGTGGTTTATTGGAGATAGGAGTCTCAAGGTCTCTCCTGCCTGGGCTGGCTTTGAACCGAGATCCTCAGATCTCAGCCTCCTGAGTAGCTAGGATTACAGGCGTGAGCCACCAGCGCCCGGCTGTGTTTTGTTTTTTTTTACTGCTGGGGTTTGAACTAATTAAAGGCCTCACACTTGCATGGCTTGTGTAGCTGGTGCTCTATGATTTGTGCTATGCCTCTAACTCAGCTTTTTGCTGGTTACTTTGGAGAAGGAATTTAGGGGACTTTTCTCTTTGGGCTGGCCCTGAACTTTGATCCTCTAGATCTTGGCCTCTTTACTATTTAGGATTACGGACATGAGGCAACAGTGCCCAGCACCACATCTCATTAGTAGATCCTAGATTCTTCTTCTTGCCTCTGTGGTTTCTAGAAAAATTGGCAATATATCTGTGAGACATTAAAATGAGAGAAACAAACAACTTAGTATTATATGGAAGCAATGCTGACCTCTTGGCCTCCCTGAGTAGCATTCAAGACTTTTGGATTAAGGAGCTAGTAAGAGGGCTACACTCTAGTTATATCGTTATGGTGGCTGCCAATATAGATGCGCATTTGCTATGCCACGCAGGCTTCTCATCTTCACACCTGGATTCCGCTGGCACCATTATTACCACATCTTGCCCAGGACAATAAATCCACTTTGCATGTATATATAAATACATATATATGTGCATATATATATTCATGTGTGCTTTTTCACTGAAATGGAATTTATCAGTAATTGAATTATAGGAGGTAAGAGAAAACTTTCTTCTCTAACTTTGACTTTGACTAACTTTGACTTAAATGTATTTTTGAGCCATTTCATTCTTAAGAGCTCATTTGGAGGTCATAAAAAATTAATTAAATCTTTTGTCCTTGAAGTTTAATTCTTCCATTCTGGCATATTATCCATGGCTGGTTAGAAAGCTGCCAATCACTTGGGTAATTTGTACCTAAAATGAAGGTAAGAGAAGCTGGAGCTGGAGGCAGCCAAAGTATTAGTTCCTTGCTTTCTCCTGCTGAGGCTTTGGGCTCAAATTCACAGAACTCTTTCTTCTTTATTATCTTGAGACCGAGTGTTACTGAGGCTGGCCTTGAATTCGCAATCCTCCTGTGGCAGCCTTGCAAGAGTCGTCTTCACCTCCCTCCATTTGCTCAGCTTGCTTTCTTGGTATTCCTGGGAGACGCTACGCTTGTGCCCAGTTCTATCCAAGGCTCTGCGTTCTCCAGCCACCTGGAAACCACCTGGGGGGCTCAAGCGCTGGGATGGAGTGTGAGCGCCACGCGGGCCTGGCGTGGACAGTGGTCCTGACCTCGCGATCCACGCGGTCTTGAGGAGCAGGCACGCGTCCGAAGCATCTACCAAGGCAGCCATGTTGTCAACACCTGACGTTGGAAAGCCCAAGATGCTGGCCTCTGCTCCGCCTCACTGTTAATGGCTTCCAGCTCAGCTGGGAGGACAGTGCGGCATTATGCTAGGCCACCAGTTCCACTCTAAGCCTCCGTCTAGATGTGAGGCTTTCACTGATTTCCAGAACTCTGCTCCAGAGGGAAGAGATGAAGATCCTCTCCTCCTGCTCTCCCTCTCTTCTCTTTTCCTCTCCTCTCCTCCCCTCTCCTCTCTCCCATCCCTTCTGGGATCCTGTTTTATATCTTTATTACTTCCCCCAACTTAGAACCTTGGACAAAGACTTGTCCTTGACTCAATCTTAGTTAGACTCTTCTGTATTTTCTCAACCCCAAAACTCGTCCATGGAAGTTTTCATCCCTTGTCACGCCTCAAGACTGGAAGGGCCGCATCCCTGCTTCCTCAGAGTACTCTTGCCTGGGGAGAAGGTGCAGGTTCAGATTCACCCTGACTCTGGCTCGGGGGAACAGTCCCACGTTTCTGGAGTCTTCTAGCCCTCTCCCTCCCGCCCTGTGTGTGCGCCCTGCTTCTCCTGTCCTCTCTCACTCCCCAACTGAAGCAGCAGACGTGCGCAGCCCAGCGCGGAGCCCACTTCACACCGAGGCCTCTTCCCGTGCATGTGCAATCCTTGGAATAAAACCGGTCCCACCCTCAGCAGACGCCCAGCTCTGCTTCTCTGGGACCAGCAGGGCTCGTGCTCCGGTGTGGCAGTTCAGGTGCCTTGGCCGGGTGCGCGGGCTCATGGGCTCCCCAGGAAGGTGGGGTGTCCTCAGTAGGGGCTGGCCTGGAGTGAGAGGCTGCGAGGTTCCGCTCACTCCACACGCGCTGCGCTGCTCCCTGCAGAGCCGGGGAGATGCTGTCTCTCACCACCCAGCCCTGGAAGAGACGCATAGCCAGTGCCACAGCCAGGCATGTTCACACTGGTAGAGGAAGGCAGAGGTGCAGGCTCTGCAGACAGGGCAATGGCCATCTTGGAGGCTGGCCACTTCCAAGGACTCTGGGTCATGACCTTGGCGGGGTCAGATAAGCTCTGGTTGAAAAATGGGAATAGGGCTCATCTGGATCTCCAAGGGCCCTCCCCACCCGACTTTCTCTTGTACACTAAGGGAGGGAGCTAGTCAATGAGCGAAAGAGTTAATGTGTTTCAGAAGCATTTCTCACACAGAGAAACTCATCTGCCAGGGTCTGGCCCTGTTCCTGGAAACAGGCTGGGGGTGGGGGCGAGAGCAGCCCCAGCAGCTGTCTGGGTTTCCCGTCATCTCTCCCCTCACTTCCGAGGTCGTGGAGATGGGAGGGGACATGAACAGGTGGCTCCTGACCAGGCTGGCTTGGACCAGTCCTGATACAAAGGCACTAAGGATATGGAGACAAACATGCAAGTGGGGAACTTGGCCCGCGGCCCTTGGAAGGAGCTGGGCCTAGCTTTGCTCCTTTTAGGAGTTTTGCACCTGATTAATGATTCTGTTCAAGATGGATTAAGCTGTTGGAACCTTACTCCATTTAGCAGTGCCAGCTCCTTCCTCCTCTTAGCATTTTTTTCCCCACTAGTCCCATTTCCCCACCCCCAGCTTGTTCTTGGGGCAAGCTCAGGGTCCAGGAGAATTGATTTTCTTCGACGCACAGAAGAGACTCAACAGGCTCCCTCCGGAGGTCATGAGTACAAGAGACAGAAGCCCAAGTTCAAAGGCCTCCCTGCATCCGTCCTTACTCTCTGAGCTTGCTCCTTCCTTCCTTCCTTCCTTCCTTCCTTCCTTCCTTCCTTCCTTCCTTCCTTTCTTCCTCTCCCTCTCTTTCTTCTTTCCTTCCTTCCAGTCCTGGGGCTTGAACTCAGGGCTTCGGCACTGTCCCTGACCTTCTTTTGCTCTAGGCTAGCAGTCTACCATTTGAGCCACAGCACCACTTCTGGCTTTTTCTGTGTATGTGGTACCAAAGAATCGAACCCAGGGCTTCATGCATGCTAGGCAAGCGTTCTGCTACCAAGCCACCTTTCCTAGCCCTCTGAGCCTTTTCTGTATTCCTTAGTAAATTTCATTCTGAGACATGTTCTCACTGTTGGCGGAGTCCCTGCCTCCATTCTGTTCCCCCAGAAAGATCCTGAAGCAAGCAGATGAGCCAACCAAGAAGGTGCAGAGGCTGTGTTACTCATGATGGCCGACCAAACCAACACAAAGCCACCGACAGCGCCATTCCCTGCAGAAATCACATCGCCCCTCTCCTGTCCTCTTCCTCCTCTTGCCCACAATGAACAGCACCATCTTGAAACCCTGGATGACCACAGAAATGGAGTCAGTGTCTTCTCTGACATGTATTGATTAGTTACTTGAAAAGAGCAAATGGAGGAGTCGCTCTTGCTGGTTGACAGCTGTCAAATAAGCTTATCTAGTGATAACCGAGCAAAAAAAAAGAAGGGGTCTTGTGCTCATATTTTCTTTCAACTGCCCCCGTCCTCCCTCAGCCCCCCTCCTCGGCCTCTGGGCTAGGCCTGTTCTGTCCCTCACTCCCACCCCCCACTCCTCCCTGTCTCCTCTGCCTGGTTCCAAGTTCTCTATTCACTGGGGTCCCAGGATCTCCCTCAGAGACCGCAGCTCACGACCAGCGCCTTCACCTCGGCTGCCAAGTCCTCCGTGGCGGCCGGGCGCCCAGCACAATGGCCCTTTATGCTGCCCTGCGAGCTCTCTCCTGGCCCCAGCTGCCCCGTGCTCTGCTTTTCCTTAGTCTTTACTTCAGTTATTTTTTTCCAGTTGACTTAGTTATTACAGAACATGGGCAGGGGAGGAAGGGCCCTGGAGGCGGGGCCTGGGCCCGGAGTCTGAGCGTGAGAGGGCTTCCGGCCCTACCAAGACACCATGGGAGGTCATGGGTCCCATTCCGGCTGTCACTTCCTGGGCCCACCTTCCTGTCCTCACTTTGCTTTCCCCAGGGGACCCAGGCAGGGCCTATGCCTTGATTGCTGGCTTCTCTGTCACAAAGATCCTGGCTCCCACAAGCCTAGGACATTCCTAAAAACCGAGTCAAGTACTGAGAGGAGAGTTGGGAGAACCATGTTTCTCTCTTCTCCAGCTTCGGCATACACTATAATACATAAGGCTGACATACTTGAGAAAGAACCATGGCTCATTACAAGCAAGAAGTTGATATGAGAGAGAATGAAAGTCTAAGTGTCCAGATCAGAGACCAGAAGTCAGCGAGGCCGCGGCCTGCCCCAGCCCTAGCCCCAGCCTCGGCCCCAGCCCCAACCCCAGTGCAGCCCCAGCTCCAGCCCCAACCCCAACCCCAAGCCTGACAAGCAGGCCTCTGTCATACTCCGGGCTTTAACTTCCCCCTCAGCTCTTGTTTACTGGGGGTTACTAGAACTTCCAACAACTACAAAACATGGTGTTGACATGAAACATCTGCTTTACATTTAAAATAAAATTGTACATTAAACCCTTTAAAATCTGTAATCAGATAAGTGGAGTTTCATTTTGGAGGGCCTACTTTCCATGGAGAAAATGTGAAAGCTAGCAGGGAGAGCAAAGCTCAGCCAGGACAAGAAAGACAAGGTTTTTGCCACCTTGTCCGCTCACCATCCATCAGACCAGTGGCTGTGGAGAGTGCTGGGAGGCTAGGCACAGGCCGCCGCTGTCTCTTCCCTTGATGGCTGTGGAGGGGTGGAGGGCAGCTGGGCGCACACAGTGCCATTGTGAAATCTCACACGGACCGTAGCCATAACTACAACCTGCCACCTCTACCCATCTGTGACTGGAAGGCGTTCTAATCTCTTTTGGGGAGTTGGCATTGCTGGGGTACTATAGATGGGTTGGTATCAATAAACACCCTATACTATACCATCTTATACATTCAATCTTTAAAGTCACTGGGTGCTGGTGGCTCACGCCTGTAATCCTAGCTATTCAGGAGGCTGAAGTCTGAGGATGGCAGTTCAAAGCCAACCTGGGCAGGAAAGCCTGTTAGACTCTTATCTCCAATTAACCACCAAAAAGCCAGAAGTAGAGCTATGGTTCAAGTGGGAGAGCTAAAGGACAGATTCCAGACCCTGAGTTGAAGTCCCCCCCCACTCACACACACACACACACACACACACACACACACACACACACACCAAAAACAAAACAATATTTAAATCCATTTCTACCAGTAGTTCAGCAGATGCTAGCCTGCCTCCTGCTACCTCCCCACACCCATATGTGTCTGTTCTGGCCCCTCTCTAGGAATCTTCTGGAACTTCTTAAATCCAGCTTCTGAAGGGCCAAGTCTTGCAGAGCTGGGGTGCGGGACCCCACCTCTGTGTGCTTGCTCAGGTTCCTTGTCACACATTTTGAGTATCACCCAATTACGGTGAGAGCTGTCACACGTGCTGGCAGATACACTTGGAAGCTTTGCCCTGGCAGTCCTGGAGGTCTGATTCATTGAATCTGAGAGTGAGTTCTGGTACTTGGGGGGGCGCATGGCATTAAACTTGTTCCTAGACATCGAAATCTGATTTATTAACATTGGCAACACTCCTAGGCCATCCTGCCAACAAAGTTTCTGAAATTGAAATCGCATGAAACTTTCCCAGTTCCTGCCTGTGCCACATACGCCCTTCTCTTTCTAAAGCAGCAAATTCACTTAAAAATAATTAAGAAAAGATTGATGGGATGTTGAAATTGTAATGAAAAATATGATCTCATTAGTAAGTCATGAGTCAAGGCCAGGCACCCTGTCAGATGTGTGCACTTTGGCATAATTAGAAGCTGATGTAAGGCGACCTAATAATGGCATGAATTAAAAAATTAAAATCGTTTCCCTTTTTACTTTTTGGGCTGTGCTGAAATTCTTTTTTCTTCAAGAATTCAGAAGGTGATCTCTGGTCTCCCAACAACCAACAACTCTAGCAGCTGTCACGGGTGGGAGGAAATGGAAGGGTGGCATCAATGGGAAGGACTAAATACGGGCATCTTCCCACCAAATCCACGGAGGATGGTCACTCCGGTTACCTGTCCAGTCTGAGAAGCATGCTCCCTGCCAGTCATAAAAGCACACGTCCAGATGGGCACAGTGGAACACTTCTGAGTCCCAGCTACTTGGGAAGCGGAATGAGAGCACTGTGAATTCCAGGTCAGTCTGGGCTGTTTGGCAAAGCCCTATCTCTACTGTGGAAAAGCACTGAGCATTCCTGAAGTGAGCGCATTCTGAAAGGATCACTAGATCCGAGAGAACCTAATATCTGGTAATATAATATCTGACATCACTAGATAGGATAGGATAGGATTTGAGACACAGAATCATTGGAACAACCCCCTCCAGGAGAGACACACGGGTTTGAAAAGGCAGCGGGGGGGGGGGGGGGGGGGGGGAGGGGGGAGCGCCCTCAGCAGCCTCCCCTTTGTAGCTTCCAGCTGGGAAGGCCTGTATGAAGTCAAGGAGGCAAATTGTGATATACTCATCTGCAAAGTAGACAGAAGGAAACCAACTCAGCAGGTCTGTGCTCCGGTGGCGTCTTTGCTGGACATCACTAGACCCTGCCTCTCGTCTCTGTGTTCCTCTCAGCCCATCTTTCCTGGAGCCTCATTCCAGAGGAATAGGCTAATATGTGCTCTCCCCCCCCCCCCCTACTGAAATGGCAACATAATTTTGCTCCTTTAGTTTATTAATGTGCTGAATTACACTGTATTTTAGTAAGCCCTTCTTTTTCACATATGTGCATGTGCGCATGTGCACACACACACACAATGTTCTCAGTGCAGGAGATTGACTCCGCGCTAAGTATGTGCTCTACCACGCTGTACACATACTGCATTGATCAGGTTTGTCCTCCCAGCCCTCCATCCCTCCCTCCCTCCTCACCTCTCCCTGAAGTACGAGGTCTTGCTAGGTAACACAGGCCAGTCTGGAATTCACTGGGCTGGCTTTGAATTTGTATCTCAGGGACTCAAGTACTGGGATTGCTTATTCACCAACCACATCTGGCCTCTTACAATTATTTTTGTTTGTTTGTTTGTTTGTTTTGTTTTGGTTTACTTATTTGCAGTACTAGGGACCAGATGTAGGGCCTTGAGCATACCAGGTGAGTACCCTACCACCAGGCCATTCTCAGCCTTGCATTACTTTGTTTTTCTTCCTTCTTTTCCTTTTATGCTAGTACTGAGGTTTGAATACAGGGCTTTAAGCTCAGCATTAGCCTTCATTGCTCAAGGCTGGCACTCTATCATTTGAGCCACACCTCCACTTGGGGCTTTTTGCTGGCAAATTGGAGATAAGAGTCTCTGGGACTCTCCTGCCAGGGCTGGCTTCAAATTGAGATCCTCAGATGTCAGCCTTCCCCTGTGATACTTACCCCAGCCTGAAAACTGAATATTAAAAACACTTAAACGCACTATAATTTTCTATTTATTTATTAATTTTGGCCTGACTATCCAATGTGAAAGAGAATCCTCACGTTTTGTGAAAGCATAAGCAACTGTCAGTTGCCCTCTTAATTCCCGGGTACACACAGGCGCCCGGTGAGCCTTCACCATGAAAGCACCTACACTTTATCTTTCCACTTTTATCTGTCCAGCTGCTAAGCCCCTGTGGCCCTGGACTCTTTCATCTCACATTCCTGGCTTGTTTTGTCCTCTGCTGTACCTGCCATCCACTGGTACCACGCCCTTGGGTCTGCGTACATTAAAGGACGGCCTCCCTTTCAGTCTGCGTACTTTCTGTATCTAGCTGCCACCGTGCTTCCTCTTTGATCATGCCAGCATGCTGGTTGAGTATGCTCTTTTTTCCCCCCTATCTTTGACTACCTCAGCCTCCTGAGTGCTGGGATTACAGGCAGGCAGCACCAGACCCAGCTTACTTGCCTTAGAATCTAGATAGCTTCTGACCTGGCAGGAAGTGTCTAAGAACCACTGAGCTAGGCCCAAGTTTCCCTGATAGTAGTTTCTGTCTCCCAGTGTGGCCTGCTTTATTGACACTTGATGGTGGCCTCCTCGTTTGTTTTGCTACCTGGGTTTGGCCCTCTCCCAGCATCTCCTTCCTCCCCTTCCTGTTGCTGGTCTTGCTTCCCTGCCTGTGCACTGAAGATGGCAAATAATCTACCACCAGCACCACTTCCAATTTGTTAAAACCTGGCAAGGCCCAATGCTATGCTCACTGCTAAACAGGGTAATCTGTGTGCAACCCTGGTGACCAAAGGCACTTAGCACTGTCAATCCTGACGCTCCCCCCCACTTTCCACACCTTCCCCTTCCTCTGTATATGTGTACTGGGGCTTGCCAGGCCTAGATTCATAGCTGACGCTCTACCACTTGAGTCTGCTGGGTTTTCCTGTTCAAGACTGGCCTGGCACCAAGATCCTCCCAATCTCAGCCACTGGTTGAGATGGAGTCTCTTGAACTTTTTTTATGCCTGAGTTGGCCTATCTCTGCTCCCCAAGGATTACAGGTTGGAGCCACTGTCCATGGTCCATGACTTATCTTTACTACTGAAATGCTCTACACCTTTTCCTACTTGTGTTTCCATGCCCTCACAGCTCCAGGCCATCTATGACATTTATTCAGCTCCCAAAAGGTCTCCTGGGGCTTGAACTCAGGGCCCCAAACTTCTGCTTGGCTTTTTCACTCAAGGCTGGTGTTGAACCACTTGAGCCAAACCCCCACTTGAGGCTTTTTGCTGGTTAGTTGGAGATAAGGTCTCATAGACATTTCTGCCTGGGCTGGCTTTTTTCCTTTTTGTTCCATCATAGGGCTTGAACTCAGGGTCTGGGCTCTGTCCCTGAGTTTTTCCACTCAAGGCTAGTGTTCCACCACTTTGAGCCACAATGCCACTTCTGAAATTTGGAGATATAAGTCTCATGGACTTTCCCGCCTGGACTGGCTTTAAACTGCGATCCCTCAGATCTCAGCTCTTGAGTAGGTGGGATTTCTTTCTTTTCATTTGTCCAAGGACAAAATGAACTCACTATTTGATGCTTGCTTTTGCTCATTGGCTGCTGCTCTGCTACCTGAACTATGTCTCCAACCTCCTGAGCAGCTAGGATTACAGCATGAGCCATCAGTGCCTAGCTTTAAGCTTGTTCTTGAGGTTGGAAAAATGTATGACAGGTTGGTTCAACTTTTCAAGAGCATTCAAAAGTCTGGTTTGGGGCTGGGAAGGTGGTTTAGTGGTAGAGCACTTGCCTTGCATGCATGAGGCCTTGGGTTCGATTCCTCAGCACCACATAAGCAAAAAGAAAAGAGCAGGAAGTGGTGCTGTGGCTCAAGTGGTAGAGCGCTAGTCTTGAGCTGAAGAGCTGAGGGACAGCGCCCAGGCCCAGAGTTCAGGCCCCACGACCAGACCCCCCCCCCCCAAAAAAAAAAAAAAAGTCTGGCTTGTAATGCGGTCTGGATGGAACTGTGAATTTAAATGCTTTTCTCCATAATTTGGCAAAATACAGAATAGAAAGAGATTCACTAAGACCCCAATGGGCCGCTGTGTAGGGATCTTTTGATACTCGCTTCTGCATTTGTCACTGACACATTTTTATGAGACAAACATGATACAGTTCCCACTTTTCAGGTTGGGAGAGGAAGACTGGCGCGATTTGTAGAGTTCTACATCTAACAAATGGCAGGGCTGGGCTTCAAACTCTCCTCTGGCTTTCAACTTATACTCATGAACACCACCCAATCTCCCAACTGCACACATCATGAGAGTCTCTAAACTGGAAAGCCTGGTGGAAACTTCAACCTGAATTAGTAACATTTTGTTATAGCACTTACTAACTGAGTGGGGGAAATAAGTAAGGGAAATATTTCTGGACACACAGGCGAATTGGTTGCTCCTAAATGGCATCACATAATCTCTTATTTATTTGGATTTGACAATTACAAAGGTCAGATGGCAGGATGGGCAGTGAAGAGCCTTCCACAAGCAATTCACCACTCCAACCACTACACCAATTGTCTTTTTTTTTTTTTTTTTTTGCTTATGTAGTGCTGAGGAATTGAACCCAGGACTTCATGCATGAGAGGCCAGCACTTTACCACTGAGCCAACTTCCCAGCCCCCAATTGTCTCTTCATGTTTTACCAGGCAAAGACTAGAAGCTTATCAAGGACTGTCCATCTTTCTGCTGGCAAAACAAATCTCCTGCCCCTCTCCAGGGAATGAGTTAATCTCAGAAGGCAAAAGAGTGGAGTGCTTTGATGCTTTCACAGGAGGGAAGGGGAAAAAAAGATGAAAGAAGAAAATAAAATTCTAGAATAATTTGTTAAGTGGTTAGACTTTAGGCAAAACTCCCTCAGATGTTTCACCCTTTCTGTTCCTGGAGTTCATAATAGTAAGTGTATTTGTTAGGTTGGTGATGGTACTTGCGTGCAGTTTTGCTTACTTGGAAAGATGCTCTACCGGTGGTATGGCGCTGGGATGTAGCTTACAACAACTAAGCTGAGTGCTTAGTGCCACAGCGAGGGTCAGGCATTGCCGTGGAAAAGTAGGTATGATGTACCCTTTAAGATTCAGAAGCCCAGGGCTGGGAAGGTGGCTCAGAGGTAGAGCGTTTGCCCTGCATGCCTGAGGCCCTGGGTTCGATTCCTCAGCACTACATAAGCAAAAAGAAAAAAGCCGGAAGTGGCGGAAGTGGCTCAAGTGGTAGAGCGCTAGCCTTGAGCTGAAGAGCTGAGGGACAGCACCCAGGCCCAGAGTTCAGGCCCCACGACCGGAGCCAAAAAAAAAAAAAAAAAGATTTAGAAGCCCAGTATGATGGCCCATTCAATCCTACCTAGTCAGGAAGCTGAGATCAGGAGCATTATGTTTGAGGCCCAATCTCAGTCAGGAAGTCTGGTGGGTGGTCTGCATTTGTCAATCAGCCACAAGCATTACTAGGCAGATCAGGATTGGGTAGGGAGTGGGGAGTCATTATAAAAATAACAAATAACTAAAGCAAAAAGGGCTGTACGTGTGGTCCACATGTGCCTGCCTTGGTGAAGTTCTGAATTCAAACTCCAGTACCACCAAAAAAAGAAAGACAGAAAAAAATGACTAAGTCAGTAGGTGGCCTTCAACAACTGGCCCACCTCCCTGTGGTCTCAGTTTCTTCTCTATAGAGAAAGGGCTAGAACAGCTAATTTCTAAGAATTTCTTCCAGCTGGAAGAGCTTGTTAAGACTTACAGTGGTGTTTGTTAAAATATTCATCCTTTATGCAGTAATTTATCTCCTCAGAGACTTCATATTCTAGTGCAACTTAGCCCCTATCAAGGGCAGAGTGACTTCCTGTACATGATCTGAGCGTAGAACAAGCCATGCACTGACCGTGCATGTGGACAGGGCATCTAACACCATGAGCCACTGAACCCTTTGGTGGAAAGCAGAGTCTCCCGGAAAGCCATCCACACATTCGACAGAGGCTCACAGTGCACTTCCTGTACCTGCTACACAGCAACTTCACGAAAGCTTCCGTAGCAGAGGAAGCTTGAGGAATATTGTACAAAACTTGAGAGGAGACTGCTGACATGCGTGGTGCCATAGGACTCTCGCCTGCCAGGCCTCCTCACCATGAGACCTCGTGGGACAGGTACTCGTGCGAGCAGTGCCCGGCAGTGCCCACTCCAGGTGAGCACCAAAAGTTCTCACTGTGTAAGCAAGGGTGGGGATGGGACACGAAATGGAGAGCTAGCCAAGCGGTGCGGCTCAACATCTTCACCAGAATTAGAACATTACAGCTCCATCCAAATACTCTTCTCAGGAACTTGATTTAAGAAGTCTCTTTCTTTCTCTCTTTTTAAATGGCATCCATTTCAGGATAGAATTAGAATATTCGATTAACTAAAGTTAATTATTAAGGCTATGGAAAAAATGGAGCTGGAGCTCAACCTAAGCAGTGGTTATCAACTGATTTATTAGCAATGAGGCTCCTATTTCCATGGGGCTGATATCTCTGTCCCAGTCTGCTGGAAGACAATGAGCCAAACACACTAACTGGATGAAGTGGAAATTAGAGGAATTTGGAAAATTGGAGCTGATGAAAAAATGCAACCAATGCAAATCAGAGGCTCAGAGTTCTCAATAGGAAAGGTGAACACCTTGGAGACTGAGTGAATTTGGGACCATCAGTGGAAGAGGAGGAGATGAGAAAGAGAAGGAGGAGGAGGAGGAGGAGGAGGAGGAGGAGGACCAGTGCATGCCTAGAGGCCACTGTGGGTTGGGTAGACTTCCAACAGCATTCTGGGAGTGTTTCTGATTAGTGGAGAAATGTTTCTGGGTTTGTATCTCTTGTTTACCAGTTGGAGGATTGCCCTGGGGGCCTCAAGCTCTGGGCCATAGTAATGACTGTGGTTTAGAGAATGACAATTTACATTTCATGGTGCTCCCAGAGGACAGAGCTGGGAGGAGTGCAGTTTGCCTCTTCTTTCCCTAATGACATTTTCATATGACATGCTTAGATTAAAATGAAGGAAAAGGCCAAGTGTGGAGCCCATGCCTGTAGTTCTAGCACTGGTGTGTCTGTGGATATGTGACCCTGTGTGTGTGTGTGTGTGTGTGTGTGCGCACAGGCAGCAGGAGCAGGGGGAGTCCCAGGCCAGCCTGGGCTGCACAGAGCACAGGGGCAGAGGGCACAGGTGGAGGAGGATTACCCAGCTCCTCAAGTGCAGAAAGAGCTCTGCTACTTCACACTGTACTTTCTTATCATCATCAACTGCGTAATTTGTGGGTTCCAAACTAATTGACCCACTTCGTATTCTATGGGGACAATCCTGTCAAAATTGCTTCCCTGAAGCTAGAGCTAAAATACAAACATCCATGATAACATATACAGGGGTTTGCGCACACACACACACACACACACACACACACACACACACACACACTAAAGGATGGTCTGTTTAGGGGAGGAGTCCAATAGTGTAACTCTTCTGAACAATTAACAAACTGTAACAAAATGAATACAGGCTGTGGAAAGAAACGTGGGTTTGGAGTAGGACAATGAAGGGAGAACATGGATGGAGAAAGGAGGGTGAGCAAATACAGTCATTATATTCAAAAAATTGAACTATGTGACTTTAGGGTAAGGACAGGGAAGAGAAAAACGGAGAATGATAGAAGGGCTGACACTGACCAAGAAGCATTGCTCAGAACCTCACTTACTTAGAGCGCTCGCCTGGAGAATGATAGAAGGGCTGACACTGACCAAGAAGCATTGCTCATAACCTCACTTACTTAGAGCGCTCGCCTTGAGCTGAAGAGCTGAGGGACAGCGCCCAGGCCCTGAGTTCAGGCCCCAAGACTGAACCAAAAAAAAAAAAAAAAAAAAGAACCTCACTTACTGAATTGTAACCTCTCCGTAAAACTACTTATTCATAAAATATAACAAAATTCCCTCTGAAAAAGGAAAATTGGGTGAGACCAAAGGAGGATATTCTTAGGGGAGGAACTCAAAGGTGCAATTTCCCCATGCCTCTGAGTATATAAAATAACATGGATTAAATGAAAAAAATAAAAAAGGAAAACTGGCACTCCTGGCTCATGGCTATAATCCTAGCTACTCGGGAGGCAGAGATCTGAGGATTGCAGTTCAAAGCCAGCCTAGTCCATGAGTCTCTTATCTCCAATAAACTACTTTAAAGAAAGTCAGAAGTAGAGCTATAGCTCAAGTGGTAGAGTACTAGCCTTGAGTAAAAGAAGCTCAGGGACAGTGCCCAGGCTCTAAGTTCAAACCCCAGGAATGGCACGTGTGTGTACACACACACATGCCAAAAAACAAAACAAAACTGGGTACAGATTGCTCACACCTGTAATCCTAGCTACTCAGGAGGCTGAGATCTGAGGATCACAGTTCAAAGCCAGCCTAGGCAGAAAAGTTCCCATGAGACTCTTATCTCCAAGTAACCACTCAAAAACTGGAAGTGGTGCTGTGGCTCAAGTGGCAGAGTGCTAGCCTTGAGCACAGAAAGGCTCAGGGACAGTGCTCAGGCCCTGAGTTCAAGCCCTGAAGCCAACAAAAATATAAAGGCAAATTGCTTCCTTGGACTAGAGATGGAGCTCAGAGGTTTAGTGCTTGGTGCTTAGTACCCAGCTTCCATCATTGGCACAGTACTAGGAACAGGCAATCCTCTCCTCAGGAGGTGAGTGTTATCGTTAGGGGCCTCCACGCCTTAGCGACAAGTAGGCCCCAGAAGTCCTGGTGGGGTACAGCGTGACACAACCCAGCTCACAGCCACAGAAGGGAAGTGGAGCAGGAACTTCACATCTACCCTGTTATCCTAAGTCCACACAGACACAGAATACTATAGGGAATGCTATGACATTTGCAGAGAAGGTATTCCAACTACTCTCCCTGACTGTCTCTGCAAATAAATGACTTATTTGTGGCTATGCTCTTTTTTATTTTTCCAGGCGAAGAGGAAAGCAGGGGTGTGGCTCAGCGGTGGAGCACATGCCTGGCATACAGGGTCTACTCCTAGCACTGATGGAAGAAAAGAAAAAAGGCAGACATCACTGCGTCTCACCAGTAGCGTGGTGCTCCGAAGGAGAAGCGCTTGTCCTGCCAGGAGGCGCCAGCGACGCTGTGGCCGGACTGAAGGACAGGCGCAACCCCCAGTGCTCCTCTTGCATGCCACTGTCCGGGAGTTCCCGGCGACAAGAGCAGCGAGGGCTACAGAGCAACCGGGAGCCAGCTAGCAGTATTCTCACAGGCTGGATTTGGAAGAAGTCGAGTCTTAATTACATCGGAATCTAGGGATCAGGCATTCCAGGGGTGTCCTCACAGCAGCTGCCGCTGCCTGGGTGGCACGGCAGTTCCTCCTTAGTGTAGACCTAAACTGACTTCCTAGTCATTTTTCTCCTTCGGAGCAATACCACATTCCTTTCTCTGGCTACAGCATCGGCTTGCTGAGAGTTGAGGATAGTATCTCTATATTCTTCTCTCAGATGAAGAGAATTCACCAGGAGCAGTAGAGTAGGTTCTGTTCTGAAGCCATGCGCTCAGGATTGGACATCCCCACACCAATAAGGAAACACATTATTTTATTTTATTTTATTTTTTGTCAGTCATGGCGCTTGAACTCTGAGCCTAGGCTCTGTCCCTCAGCACTCCAGCTCAAGGTGAGGGCTCTACCACTTGAGCCACAGCGCCACTTCTGGTTTTCTGGTGGTTATTTAGAGATAAGAGTCTCATGGACTTTCCTGCCCGGGCTGGCTTTGAACTGTTATCCTCAGACCTCAGCCTCCTGAGTAGCTAGGATTATAGTCATGAGCCACCTGCGCTGGGCAGCTGTCCTAAGATGTCAACACCAAACTAGCAGTGGTAACAATGGGACAAAATTATCTTCTAAAGGCTTTCTTGCTGGCTGAGTGTGATGGTGCACACCTGTAATCCCAGCACTTGGGAGACTGTGGGATTAAAAACAAGAGTTCCTTTCCTACTTTTCTCAAACCTTTCAAGAAAGTCTTTTTTTGTTCTAATTTTAAAAAAGAAAACAAAACCATAGATTTGCAAAGTATATAGAAATGTACCTATCCTTTTGTTGTTGTTGTTGCCAGTCCTGGGACTTGGGCTCAGGGCCTGGGCACTGTCCCTGAGCTTCTTTTGTTCAAGGCTAGCACTCTACCTCTTAAGCGACAGCACCACCACCAGCTTTTTCTGTTTATGTGGTACTGAGGAATCGAACCCAGGACTTCATGTATGCTAGCCAAGTACTGTACTACTAAGCCACATTCCTAGCCTAGAAATGTACTTATTCTTAATGAAAATTCATTCAAGCCTACCTTCCTTCCTTCCTTTCCTTCTTTCCTTCCTTCCTTCTTTTCCTTCTTTCCTTCCTTCCTTCTTTCCTGTCCTTCCTTCCTTCTTTTCCTTCCTTCCTTCCTTCCTTCCTTCCTTCCTTCCTTCCTTCCTTCCTTCCTTCCTTCCTCCTTTCCCTTCTTACTTGTTTGAAGCAGAATCTTACTATGTAGCTCTGACTGAACTGCAATTCTCCTCCTGCCTCAGCCTCCTCAGTGCTGGGATGCCAAGTATGAGCCACTACAGCATTTAGAACTGAGTTACACCACAAAGGAGTTTGTCTGTTAACCTCAAAGTACTGTTTATAATGAACTTACCCTGAAGAAATAAATAAGAGTGCCACAAAGACTCTACAAAGAAACTCTGAGTTATAATACTAGAGTTTCTGTCTTCAGTAACACAAGTTTTTAAGACAAGGTGACACATTCATAAAGTGGACTATCAGGCAGTCAAGAGAAAAAGAAGCACAACAGTGTTTGTTAAACACAATATCTTTTTTTTAATTTTTTTTCCCTTGAATTGTGTGTGTGTGTGGGTGGGTGGGTGTGGAGCGGGGTAGGGTGAGAGCACTGGGGCTTGAACTCAAGGCCTTACACTGTAAACACAGTATCTTTCAGTGGAAGAATAAAGCACAGCCGGGAGGGGCTCAGCCGCCTGGGCAGTGCCCAGCACCTGACTCCCTTGCTTCTATCCCTAGCACAGACATTTTAAAATCGTTTTTTGTTTAATAAAACAATTACTCAGATATGCGCTGAAAAACCATAAAGATTTATGTCAAGCTGTAACTAAGGATTATCTTAGAAATGGAGCAATGGTGGTTTTCAATTCTTTTCATCCATTGTGCTTACATTTCTTTCTAAATTTCACGGCAAAGTTTAGGGATAGAAAGTAAGAGTTATTTGTAATTAAGGTGTGTAACAGAGAACGTGTAGATGAAGGGCCTGTTGGGACCATCCTCTGGGACAGGACACCTGGCTGTGGCAGTCCGCGGGGGCCGCGTGCTGGGGAAGGTGAGTCCCACCACATGGCAGCAATTTTCCTGCAAGAGAGGGAATCACAGTAGAAATTGTTCTCCACTTTCCTTAAATTGGTCTGTGGAAGTATCATCGCTGAGCGTGCAATCTCCAGAGGGGAATCACAGTGTCTTCTGTCTCCTCGAGCATTTTCAAACAGGTCAACAAACTTGTATGAAAACCTACGGCGCGGTCACACCAGCACAACTCCCTTTATGGCAATGTTAGGAGCCTAGGCAAACTCTAGTGTGTAAGGAGATGCTTTTCTTTCTTTACCCAACGTCCCCCAAACTGGACAGAAGCTGTTCAGGTAATAAAGTTGGTAAATGCTTGGCTCCCCCTTCCCCCGCCAGGGTCCTGTTGCAAGCACAAGGGTCTGCGGGTTCAAGCCCGAGTGACTCCAAGGGAGCCTCTGGCTGGGTCCAGTGGCCTGGGGTCTGCCACATTAGGACAGTACGTTCCCTCCACATGTGGCGTTCTGATCGGCACAGGGCTCCGCACAGCTGTGGACATCACAATAGCCAGGATGCGGAAACAGCCCAGATGCACCACAATAGACGAGCGGATCCAGAAACAGGTGGTGCCTACCTACTCACAATGGGATTCTGCACAGCCGCTAGAAAGAGTGAAATCAGGTCACTCGCAGGGAAATGGATGGAACTAGAACAAATCATGTTAAGTGAAGAAAGCCAAGCTCAGAGAGACAACCAATGCATGTTCTCTCTGATAAGTGGAAATGAGACCTAAAATACACTGGGATATGACAAACAATACAGAATTCTCACTGAGACCAAAAGAGGATATTCCTGGAAGAGAAACACAAAATGCCTACATGCCTCTTCATATTTATATAAAATAATATGTACACCGAAAAAACTGCAAAATATGAAAACGGTTTTTTTCTTTTTAATTTTTAGCTTTTGATGATTCCGTCTTGTACCTCATGTACAGTGTATTCACATGTATCTCTTTGGGAGGGTGGAGGAGGGCACAGAACTCGAGGGGAAAAGGGTGAAAACGTGCAGCCGTGGAGCTCACTAAACACTGATGAAAGTGAGCTATACAGTTCATGGGAGGAGACGGGAGGAAGGGACTGGGAGAGAGTGAGGGACAGGAGACACTGTACGAGAGGAAATGCACTCATTACCTGATCATGTCATTGTAATCCCTCTGTACATCACCTCTATCATAACAATAAAGTAGATTAATTGAAAAAAATAAAGGAAATTGTGCTGGAGGTGGTCCGTGCCTGCTTTGGGGACACTAGGTCTAGAGAGACAATGGCCACCTCGTGAACGTGGCAGCGCGCTGGGCTTCTCCATCTTAAACGACTGCCTCCTGCTGGGCACGCACAATCCCCGTGGAGAGGCCACAGCGTAGCTGGGTTATGAGCTCACAGCCAGCCGTGTGCCCGGCGGGCCCAGTGAACACACACCCCAGAGGTGGGAGCAACTGCTTTCTCTTTGACTTTATTGAGGAATAATGAACATATAAAATCCAGAATATCACTGGATATATGTACACAATGGATATACATACACATGGTAAAATGATCACCACAATCAAGTCAGTACAAAGATGTATATGTAGATCCAGTGATATTCAGGAGTTTATATGCTCATCATTCCTCAATAAAGCCAAAGAGAAAGCAGAGACAGTTGCTCCCACCTCTGGTGTGTGTTTGTGTGTGTGTGAGTGTGTGTGTGTGTTGTGTGTGTGTATGTGTGTGTATTTGGTTTCTTTTGCCAGTCCTGGGGCTTGAAGTTAGGGCCTGGGGGCTGTCCCTAAGCCTCTCTGTGCACAAGGTTAGTGCTTTACCACTTGAGCCACAGCACCACTTCTGGCTTTTTCTGAGTAGTTAATTAGAGATAAGAGTCTCATGGACTTTCCTGCCTGGGCTGGCCTCAAACCACGATCCTCAGATCTCAGCCTCCTGAGTGGCTAGGATGACAGGTGTGAGCCACTGGAACCTGGCATCTCAGTTACTTTTTCTTTGTGTGTGTGTGTGTGTGTGTGTGTGTGTGTGTGACTATTTAAGATCTACTCTGATCAAATTCATGTACACAAATACAGTGGTACTAAATATATAAATGGTAGCTGCTTCCCTCATTCTCTAACCCCTGACTAGCACCCTTCTCCTTGCTGTTTCTGAAAAGGTAATTTTAAAAAATGTAAATGAAACGGTACATCTTTGTCTTTGACAGACTCACCTCACTCAGTGTCATACCCTCCCAGCTCATCTAATTTGTCACAAGTGACAGTATGTCTTCTTCAATGGCCAAATGACATTTCATGTGTGTGTGTCTAACGTTCATATGCGTATGTGTGTACACACCAGTTTCTGTATCCATTCATTGATCAACAGATACCTACATGGTTTCTATATAATCTTGGCCACTGATAACACTGCAATAAATATGGGAATGCATATATCTCCTTGACACATGGATTTAGTTTTCCTTAGCTACTGTGGATCAATGGTAGCTCTATTTTAATTGGAGGGGGGGAACTGTTACTGTTTTCCATGACAATTGTACAAATTTGCATTTCCACCAACACTGTATAATGGTCCCCTTCTCTCTCACCAATGTCAGGAATCTGTCTCTCCACGGCCATCGATCCTTGCTAGCAGGAGGCAGCATGTTACAGTCTAGGTTTTCATTCCCTGACAACTAGTGATGCTGCTTACCTCCTGTGTACCTGTTGCTCATTTTTATTTTTTGGTCATTGGGCTTGAACTCAGGGCCTGGGCACTGTCCCTGAGACTCTTGCTCAAAGATAACATTCTACCACTTGAGCCATAGCTCCATATCTGGCTTTCTGTGGTTCATTGGAGCCACCAGTGACCAGTTTCTTTGCTCATTTTTTAATTAGGTTGTTTGGTTTGGTTGGTGGCTGTTTCTGCCACTGAGTTCATAAGTTCCTTAGATATGTTAGATATGAACTCCTTATGAAGACATCTGTTTTGCAAATGTTTTCCTTCACCCTATAACTCTTCTTTTTGTTTTGTTCATCATTTTCTTGGTGGTAAGGGGGCATGGTAGTTTGGTGCAGTCCCATTTGTTTGGCTTTTGCTCTTGGTGCCTGCACTTTTGGAGTCATATTCAAAAATAATCTTCAAGACCACTGTCAAGGAACATCCCTCTGTTTCCTTCAGAGAGTTTTATGGCTTAGGTCTCTGTTTAAGTCTTGATCTACATTTCAACTTAATTTTTGTAAGTGGTACAAAAAGGAGTCTAAAACGGGCCATGGAGTCTGGAGTCAGTGAGATTCCATCTCAACTGGTGACAGGCACAGTGGCATATGCCTATCATCCCTAGTAATATGGGGAAACAGAGAAGTAGAAGGATATAGGCCAGGCTGGCCCAGGAACTAAGGGAGAGCCTACATCTATATGAAAATAACAAATGGCATTGCTGCACTGTTTACAATAGTCAAGATATGGAAACAACCCAGATGCCCCACGACAGATGAACGGATCCAAAAATTGGTACCTATATACAATAGAATATTATGCAGCTATTAGAAAGGACAAAATAATGGCATTTGCAGGGAAATGGATGGAATTAGAGCAAATCATGTTGAGTGAGGTAAGCCAAGGGCAGAGAGACAAACGGCACATGGTCTCCCTGATATGTGGATGCTAAAGTCAAAATGCAAAGAGATTGTACATGAATCATGTGGAACATTTTTTATTGCTAATGTATACTTCATAAGATATTTAACAATATACAAAGACTACCCAGAAAAAAATGCAAAGAGATGACAAAGTAAACAAGACTCAAGAAACAAAGGCCCTCTAGTTAATTTGTTGTATCACTTCTAAATGACTCCATGTGTGCATATATATATATATATATATGCACATCTGAGGTAAGCTAGGAGGAGGGCACAGAAGCAGAGGGAAACAAGGGAAAAAAATACAACAGAGGGACCCATCAGCTGCCCTGGACATGGATGAAAACCAACTAAGCAACTCCAGGGCAGCGATGGGAGGGGAGGGAGTGAGAGGGAAAGAGGGAGCAGCTGACACTGAGCAAAGGGAAAGAAATGTACACATCACCCAATGTGGAAGAAATAGCTGTATTGTCAAAGCTCATAGAATTCACAAATATTATAGGCCATGATAATGACAACTTGCCTTGTGAAGGTTAAAATGTATTTGTGACTTTAAGTATCACTATCTCACAATACTATGAAATTAAGTAATCACTTAATCTTGGTAAAAAATTATTATTATTATTTTGTCTGTCGTGGGGCTAGAACTCTGGGCCTGGGCGCTGTCCCTCAGCTCTTCAGCTCAAGGCTAGCGCTCTACCACTTGAGGTACAGCGCCACTTCCAGTTTTCTGGTGGTTTATTGGAGATAAAAGTCTCATGGCCTTTCCTGCCCGGGCTGGCTTTGAACGATGATCCTCAGATCTCAGCCTCCTGAGTAGCTAGGATTACAGGTGTGAGCCGTTGGAGCCCCGCTTGATAAAAATTTATTTTTAAATAGATAAAATAACAAATGGAAAAGGGGGCTGGAGGCGTTACTCAAGGTGTTGAGCACTTGCCTAGCAAATACAAGGGCCTGCGTTCAATCCCCAGTACCACAAAATATGTGTCATTTTTTTCACGCCACTAAGCTTTGGGGTGGTTTGCGATAATTTGACAGGTAACTGGAATAATGGAGGCAAATGAAGAATAAGTGGGATACCTTCTGCTTAAGGAGACTTCAGGAATCAACCCAGGGGACATCTGTTTCATCTGTCAAAACTCTGCCACATTCTCGTACTGGTTGGGAGAGTGGGAGCGGTGGCGAGGGGCAGGACCAGGACATCTAGGGCTCTGGAGCACAAAATGGAGACAGAGACAGAGCTTTTGGGGAGTTAAACAGCAGCACACCTTCCCACAGTTAGGAAATTCTCAGCTCTTTATAGCCTTTCAGCGATAATCTTGGAGCCATAGCTCACGTAGCCCCCAAATTCTCCTATCACACTGGTCGCTCTTTTCCTTCTTTCTCCCAAGGCAGCTCCTGTACCTGGGCTGGTTCCCTGTCTTGTTCCTTTCCTGTGCTCCATCTGTAGTTCCTCTGTGTGGTACAGTGAGAGGCCCTCCAGACAGGGAGACATGGGGTGAGCCCCCAGGGTTGATGGGGGTCCATCTCCCTTCTGCAAAGTGCAGGGCGGGCCAGGAGGGAGGGAAGACAGGGAACATATAACATCACCCCAGGAGGGAATCCTGAGTGTGAAGGGAAAGGCTTGGTGGGAGGAGGCTATGGTGAAGGCAACAGAAAGCAAGGGGCAGATTACACAGGACTTGAGGAATTAAAGGAGCTCAGTGCTGACATGGTGGACAATGCACGGACACTGTCCCTCTCTTCCACTGCACATGATTCTGGGAGACTTTTGTATCTTATAAGACAGAAAAGCCCAAACTATGTCTTTGGGTTCTTGAGGTAATATGAATATGTTCTTGGGTGTCTTAGAGAGTTCTCTGACAATTTTATACTTTTGTTCTTTTGTTTTGTTTGTATCAGGGCTTGAATTCAGAACCTCACATTCTTGTGTGTTTTCTTGCTCACGGTTGGAGCTCAACCACCTGAGCCTCTAGCCTAGCTTTTTGCTGATTATTTTGAGAGATAGGGTCTCACAGACTTTTCTGCTGGTGCTTGGCCTTGAACCTTAATCCTTCAGATCTCAGTCTCTTGAGTAAGCAGGGATGAGCCACAAGCACTAGCTTTGGTTTTGAAAATCAAACTCATTTGATGAATAAAACATACATAGTGCAGAATATGTTGTTTTGAAATGTGTACACTGCAAAATGGCCACACTAAGTGAATTCGTATTTAACTTACCTCTCCCATTTATGGTGACCTTGTGTGTGTGTGTGTGTGTGTGTGTGTGTGTGTGTGTGTGTGTGTGTGTGTGTGTGTGGTGAGCAATGTGTTCCTTTCTAAGTTATGCAAGGCCGTCTGTGGCTGAGCTCCTGCACAATGGGAAGGTGGTGCCCACTGCCACCTGCCCCCTCTCTCCATCCCTCCTCCCACCAGCTCACCAGCTCATGCCCTACCGGGCCTTCATGGAGAAGAGGAGAATGCCATGCACTCAATGCTGGCCTACACCTTCCTTCTGCTGCTGGCCTTTGCATTTGGGAAGCGGGATCTGTTTCTCTTTATTGTATTACTTGGTCATGACCAGGGCCTCACATCTTATAGATGTCTAATAAATACTGAATTGAAGGCCCAATGAAGACATAAGAGAGTATTAGAGAGACCTGTGGTATCCCTGGGAAACACGAGTGTATCCCTGCGGGATGCATGTTGGCTAAGTGTTTGCTTCCCCTCAAGCAGGAGCCCGGGGTGGGCCGCTACCCAGCAGCCCCATTAAACCCCATCTCTGGATCTGCAGCGTCAGGCTTTTCTCATGCCAGGTCTCTAGCCTTCCCCAGCGGGCAGGAGAGTTCCCTACACACGGCCTCCAGCACCACTTCTATGAGTGGAGTCTGCCATAACTGACCTTTTCCTACTGAGTATCAACTGTCAGGACAGCATTGTTCTGTGATACCGGGGAAGCTGGACAAAAACAATCCCAATAGGATATGCCTTTGTGGAATTTATAATGAACAGGGAAAAACCAAGGTATCTTCTTGCTAAGTCAAAGGGAAATAGGCAGATGTAAATAATGATCCACATGAAAATCATTAAAAAAATATGCTCACAAGTATAGAGGAATATTCTGTCAAGTGTGTCAAGCCTGGACATTCAAGAAAACCCACAGGGAGTCACTGATCAATGCAAATTTTCAGCTGGGCACAGGTGGCTCCCACCTATAATCTTAGCTAGTCAGCAGGCTGAGAGCTAAGGATCACAGTTTGAAGCTAGCCCTGGAAGTAAAATCCTTGAGGATCATCTCCAATTAAACACTAAAAAAGCCAGAAGTGAAGCTGTGGCTCGAGGAACAGAGTGCTAGCCTTGAACAAAATAGCTCAGAGACAGCTAGTTTCCAGGGTGAATTTGAATTGTTGGAGATGTTTAATATTGTAGAGTCCTCAGAGGTTATCTACTTTAACAGTTAAATTTAGAAGGAGAGACACAGAGACCACCTGTTTTCTTCTACTCATTCCAGGTCTTCTAAATGCTGGGAGAAACATCAGAGCAAAGCAGATGTGTGTTGGCAAGTTAAGGGGCCAGCTTCGGCTGGGGTCTCTGGCTGCTGGGTGGCTGAGCAACCCTTTTGTTTCTGGTGCTTCTCCACCCCCACTGTGTTCCCTTTAAAAGGTCCTCTAAACCCATCTCCACCTCCTTGCCAACTCACTCTTCACCTCTGCTCCACTCCACCCAGTTATTCCACACCCGCCATGTGTGAGATCCAGTTCCAGATGCTGTGGCTACAGTACATCACACCCAGGCTCTGATCCTGAGAAATCCCACCCTGTGTGGGGTGAGAGGCCCAGGGGCAGAGAACAGACCATCAAGCAAGCACACAGATGCTGAGAGTGAGCTGTGAGAGGAAATCTGAATGACTGTCGAGCTGTGCACTGGTGGATCATTCCACCAGCTACTCAGGAGGCTGGGCTCTGAATTCAGCCTGCCCAGAAAAGTGTGCAAGATTCTCATCTCCGATTAACCAGCAAAAAGCCAGAAGTGGAAGTGTGGCTCAAGGGGCAGAGTCAGCTTTGAGTTTGAAAAAGCTAAGCAAGAGTGCGAGTGGGTTCAAGCCCCATAAAAGACCAGCTTATCAAGGTTCAGGGAAAAGCCTTCTAGGCATTGCTATGAGTGGAGAAAAAAAAAAAAAAGATGGGCTGGACACTGCTGGCTCACACCTATTACCTTAGCTATTCAGGAGGCTGAGATCTGAGGACCGGGATTCAAACTAGCCTTGGCAGAAAAGTCCATGAGACTCTTTATCTCCCAGAAAACCAGAAGTGGCACTGTGGCTCAAAGTGGTAGAGCACTAGCCTTGAGCAAAATTGCTCAGGGACAGCGCCCAGCATGGAGTTCAAGCCCCACGACCACCAACAAAAAAAGGAGAGGAACAAAAAAGAAAGACGGGAGTCCATAGCTGTGAAGGCGCCTCACGGGCATGTTGAACGCTCTAGTCCAGGGCATGGAGCTCAGATTTTATTCCAACTGGAATAGTTGCTTTGTTTTTACCACGTGCTTCCTTGGCATGGTGTCCTGCCTCACCAGGCCTAAGAGCAACAGAGCATGTGACCGCAGACTGAAACCTTGAGAAGGGAAATTATAAGAAAGCAGTATTGAAATCCTCAAAATCCAGGAGGGGGCTGGAGTTCAGACAGTCGCAGCTGCTGCCTGAACTTTGGTCACCTCTACCTTTTGGCCAAAAGCATCTGGAAGGACCAGAACAACTGGACAACAAGGCTCTGCCCAGAGGCTCAAGATACATATCGAGAGCAAGGAGAGGGAGCGAAGCACACTGGCTGGGAAGAACTATGTCTTAAAGACTGCACTGAGAGGACTTGTACATGGAGAAACAATGAGGCGTGAAGACAACTTGCCCAGAGTGGGCGATTAAGGAGGTGGGGCATGAAGCTGCCTACGCTTCAGGAGACACTGGGGAGAGGTCAAGAAGCAAGTGGCTCAAGTCTGGAGCAGCGGGGACTGATGGGGCAGCATGGGGCCGGATGCCCCGCGCCATGGCGCCCCAGGCAGCTCCGGGGAGGGGACTGCCCGGCGGTGGAGGGGCTGAGCTGCGGCAGGAACAGGGGCTTCTCTGACCTGGAGGAGGATCATTCCTCCTACAAGCCTTTACACCCAAACTTCTTCTTTTTTTTTTTTTTTTTTGGTTGTGGGGCCTGAGCTCTGGGCCTGGGCGCTGTCTCTCAGCTCTTCAGCTCAAGGCGAGCACTCTACCACGTGAGCCACAGCGCCACTTCCAGCTTTTTCTGCTTCTGTGGTGCTGAGGACTGGAACCCAGGGCCTCATGCATGCGAGGCAAGCGCTCTACCACTGAGCCACCTTCCCAGCCCCACTTTTTTTTTTTTAAACTAACAAAGTCTTCCCTTGACTGTTTCTTTTCCCTCTAACCTCTAGTTCTTTGCTCTATTTCACAGTCAGGTTCTGGGAAGACTTTTCTCTACCTTTGTCTTCCATTTCCTATTTGATCCATTGAAATCTATCGAACTCTGTCTAGGCCCGTCAGTGCCGTGTGGCAGCTGGTTCAGTTCTACTCTGCCTTCGGGGTCTTGGCATCCCATGGTTTGGGGCACACCCTGTGTCCCTGAACCCTTCAGTGGCTTCAGACACCCCCATCCGCCTGCTTTTCCGAGTAACCCAGTTTCTCTCAGCACTCTCCATATTCTGCTTGGCTGACTCCAGGTGGAGGACCTCCATTGCTGTCTGTAGACTAATGAGTCTCAGTGTCTGGCTTGGCCTTCCCAAACCCTCATCCAACTGCCAGCTAGACATCTGCAGAAAGACAGCTTCACATCATCTACATACACATTCAGTGTGTCAAAGAGTGAGCTGCTCTGTCTTCAGCTATTACATTTCTGAGTCTGCTCCCTCCTTTCCATTCCCACCTGCATGGCCTTCCTGCACTCATTCTTCTGTGATTTTTTAAAAACTAGTCCTAGAGCTTGAACTCAGGGCCTGGGCCCTGTCCCTGAGCTTCTTTTGCTCAAGGCTAGCACTCTACCACTTGAGCCACAGCACCAGTTCCGATTTCTTCTGTTTAGGTGGTACTGAGGAATCAAACCCAGGGCTTCATGCATGCTAGGCAAGCACTCTACCTTTAAGCCACATTCATTCTTTAGCTAGGCTGTTGCCACCATTTCCCATTTAGGACTTTCCCATTATCTTGAGTCCATCAGCAGCAGTAAATTTCCCCAATCACCAATCTGACTGTTGCCTCTTTAGCTTGTAAAAGCTGCTTGGAACACTGTCATGAAAAAAGTCAAAAGCAAAAACAAAATCTGTGCTCTGTGACAGGCTTTCTGTTTCAAGAATACGGCAGGACCACACACTCAACTCTCTTATTCCTGCTTCAGATACAGTGTTAATAACACACACAAGGTCGCTGTTTAGGACCAGGCTCCAGAACTGGGCTCCATCAGATTAGATAAAAATTAAAATGGCGTCACCTGCCCTAAGATCTCACCTCATTTTCAGAAACTGAGTTGTTATCTGACTTCCAAGAAGTCAGGAGAGAGAAACAATAGCCCAATTTCCCAAGCAGGCCAGTTTCAACTGGCATAATACTGGAGTTCCCTCAGCCTTAACAGTCACACAAAACAAGGTCACCCAAAGTGGTTGCATCTCACTTGGTAATTTCCTATTCATCTGTCCAAGAAGCCAACTCCCCTCTCAGGCCATGGGAACACTTAGTCTACTTTATGAAATCAAACGTTGCTTGCTTTCACAATGGAAAACAAAGATGATTAACATCTTTAAACTGCTATAAGTTTTCCTGAGGTAATATGCATAAAAATTAGTAAGATATTGTCACTCTCAGAAAGAGGGGGAATACTTTATAACAAAGAAGTACTGTGATGCTGAAACACAGGAATAAAAAAGGATGCTGAAGCCTCAGACCTCAGGGACTCTAGGAGCCAGGAAGGAAGAGAGCGGCTGAGGACAGCAAGACAGGCCGGGGCCACGGAAGACGATTTCAGACTCACCAAGATTACTAAACTTTTGAGGAACATCAATCCTGCTAGCAAAACAATAAACACAACAAATATAAGACTCCAAGACATCCAGTCAAGGTTAACGCAGTAGGAGGACCACATGTAATATTGCCAGAATGTAAAAGGTTTCAATCTTATCCATGAAAGAAAAACAACTGAGGCTGGGAAGGTGGCTCAGTGGTAGAGTGCTTGCCTTGCATGCCTGAGGCCCTGGGTTCGATTCCTTAGTACCACATAGCAAAAAGAAAAAAAGCCGGAGGTGGTGCTGTGGCTCAAGTAGTAGAGCGCTAGCCTTGAGCTGAAGAGCTGAGGGACAGCGCCCAGGCCCAGAGTTCAGGCCCCACTACCGGACTCCCCCCCCCAAAAAAGAAAAACAACTGTAGTTGTACAGTTATGTGCATTTATATATACATATATAAAGTTTAAAAGAATTAATTAAGCTAGACACAGGGCTCACACTTACAATCCTAGCTACTCAGGAGGCTGAGATCTAAGGATCATGGTTCAAAGACAACTCTAGATTGGAGAGATTCTTATTTCTAATTAACCACAAAAAGACAGAGGTGGAAGTGCAGCTTAAATAGTAGCGTATCAGTTGCAAGTGAACAAGCCTCAAGGAAGCACTCGGCCCTGAGTTCAAGCCCTAGAACCAGTCCCCCCAAAAGTAAGTTTTAAAAAAATAAATTTAAAGAGTTGGTAGACAGGCTAAATAAAAACCAGGACAGGGCTTATAAGAGTAGATTATGACCAAGGAGATTTATTGAAGCACTCCCTCCGAAGACAGCATGAATAAGGGGCCAATGTTAGGTAGAAGCAGGAGCCACAAGGAAAATTACAGAATTCTAACATTCCTTTGATAGGCTTCCAGGGAAGCATGGAAGGATGGGAGTGAAAGCAACAAAAGCCACAGGATTTCCCAGAACATACTTATCTTAAAGAACTCACTGAGACTTGAGAACAAAACAGGCCAACTCCATCCACATCTGGACAGGGAGTAGTTAACACTCAAAAGAGAAAATCCTGCAAGCCATCAGATTCAGACAGGCAGTAGCCCACACAGGAATGGGGACATGACAGCATCTTATCAGCCTTGTGACTGGGGAGAAGATACTGAAGCAGATAGAAGTCCAGAGAAACAAACATATCCTTGATCTTAGCATCTGGTTCTCCATCTTACCTTTATTACTAGGAACAAAGGACATTCTTGGATCATCCAAGGCTGAGTTGCTGTGAGACGCACACACTTCTAAAAGAATGAAAACAGGGCATTCTCCCAAGAGAGAAATAGATCTGGGAAGAAATAGCGAATTCCCAAAAATTAACGTGTGCAAAGAAATAAGCAAAGTTCCTTTGTCTGGTAATGACTGTGACCTGTTTCGGATTCTGAAACTGTGGTCCACAAAATAAAAGGAATGAATCTGGGGCTTAGAGAGCGAAGTAGCTCACTGGGAGCCAAAGCGTCTGACCACCTGTTTTGTAAACCTTCGCTCCCCAGTGTCTAACACAGCTACCACCAAACAAGTCCTTAATGCCTGCTTGCTGTGATAGCAAATGCATGAATGAATGAATGAATGAATGAATGAATGGGTGAGTAGATGGGTGGATGGATTAGTCCATTCTGGAACATCAGCATTTCCAAAGAGCAACAGTGGGCCACACTGTGGTGGCCCCAAGCAGGAAAGGGGCAGCCAGGAGGGACTCACTGCCCTTCTATTCTAGAGACAAGTTTGGCTTGTGCTCCTTCCACGGGCTTCTGGGAAAAGTGCCTCTCTGGCAGCTCTGCCCTTTGGCTGAGGCCAAGAACTCTCTGAACAAACTATCTGTTGGAAAGGAAGCGAGAGAGCAAGAGAGAGGGAGAGAGGGAGAGACGGAGAGAGAGAGGAAGATACTTCCTGCCTTCCTGCACTTGGTGTGATTGGCTTTCTGCTTATTCCAGGTCCTTGACAAAACAAACAGACCACCTCGTAAGACTTTCGAACAAAAGTCACAAATCAGAAGTCTTGGGGTGTTATCTCAGAACCTCATTAATTTGATACTTGTTTGGAGCTTGAGTTTCACCAAGAAACCAGGAGGGGAGGCATTCCCACTGCATTCATTCCAATACAAGCGGCAAAGGAGAAAGCCACTGCTTCTGTTGCTGAAGTAAGACACCAAAGGAAGGGCAAACTCCACCTGCCACTTCCTGGAAGGGAGCTTGGTGATGTCTGTCTGTCTCTATTTCTACTTCTCTCTCTCTCTCTCTCTCTCTCTTGCTCTGTCTCTCTCTGGGATCTTGACTCTGTTAACTACTTTCTAAGGCCACTATGGCATCTATAGGAAAGCTGGATGGGGAAATGGGCCCTGGCCTGGCCACTCAGTCCATGCCAATGGCCCTGCTGCTTACTTTTCTGGAAAGAGCTCCCTGTCCGAATCTGTGGACATCATTGTGATTCCATCATTAAGATTCTTCTAATCCTAAAATTGCACAATTGCCATATTTTGGCAGCCACAAGTTCCTGGTTTCCCAGTGCCATTTCTGTTCCCTCATTTCTACTGACACAGGTGTTACCCGAACAGCCTCCTGTCCACCGCTGCTGCTTTCCATCCGCACTCCTGCAGCCATTGGCCCTCGTAATCCCCACACAGATACTGGTCAAGCAGCAAATGCTTAGCTAGTGCCCAGTATGCGTCAACCAATGCCAGACAATACCAGACAAGGAACAAAGTAGGGAGATTGGCAGTACCCAAGGAGCTTGCAGTCCACGGGAGATGACAAATCAGTGAGTACAGAATAATTCCAGGTATCAGTAGTGAGGGCAAATACTGGCATGGTGAAAGCAGCCATGTTGGGGATCCAGGGACTTCACGCTTGCTAGACAACCACTTTACTACTGGAGACACCCCCCCAGCCAGCTTCATACTGTGAAACACGTCTTCTCCACCCCCTAGAATAATTTATTTTTTTCTTTTCCAGATAATGTTGATATGTAGCTCAAGCTGCCCTTAAATTTGAGAACTTCCTGCCTCAGCTTCCCTAGTGCTGGGATTACAGGTGTGCACCACCATGCTTAACTTTCTTTTTAATTGTTATTATAAGTTTGATATACAGAAAAGTTAAAGTTACATAAGTCAGCTAAAGAGTACATTTCTTTTTGGACAATGTCACCCTTTCCCTTGCTCCATGCTTAATTTTATTTTATTTTATTTTTTTTGGTCGGTCGTGGGGCCTGAAAGCTGGGCCTGGGCGCTGTCCCTCAGCTCTTCAGCTGAAGGCTAGCGCTCTACCACTCGAGCGTCAGCCCCACTTCCGGCTTTTTCTGCTTATGTGGTGCTGAAGAATCGAACCCAGGGCCTCATGCATGCAAGGCAAGCACTCCACCACTGAGCCACCTTCCCAGCCCCTCCATGCTTCATTTTAAAAGAAGCTTTTTGTTTGTTTGTTTTTTGGTGGGTCGTGGGCCTGAACTCTGGGCCTGGGTGCTGTCCCTCGCTCTTCAGCTCAAGGCTAGCACGCTACCACTTGAGCCATAGCAACACTTCTGGCTTTTTTTTTCTGCTTATGTGGTGCTGAGGAATCGAACCTAGGACCTCATGCATGTGAGACAAGCACTCTACCACTGAGCAACTCCTCAGCCCTAAAAGAAGTATTTTAAATAGAAAATATTAACATTTTCCACATTTTAAATTACTAAGAGTGGCTAATATGCAATCAAATCTATTTACCATCTGTTGCTTGCTGAAATTTTCAGTATTTCCTCCTAGGGAAATTTTAATGAGGAACTTGTTTGTAAGAGAATAGAAAAAGACACTTGCCTAGTAAGTGAAAGGCCCTGAGTTCAAAGCCCAGAACTGTGGGAGGAAGGAAGGAAGGAAGGAAGGAAGGAAGGAAGGAAGGAAGGAAGGAAGGAAGGAAGGAAGGAAGGAAGGAAGGAAAGAAGGAAAGGAGGAAAGAAGGAAAGAAGGGAGGGAGGGAGGGAGGAAGGGGGAGGGAAGGGAAGAGAAGGGAAGGGAAAGGAAAGGAAAGGAAAAAGGGAAGGGAAAGAGGGAAGGAGGAAGAGAGGGAGGGAGGGAGGAAGAAAGTATTAGCCCAGGAGCCTCCTCTTCCCTCTTGGCTTAGCATGCTCTTTCCTGGCAAAGTCTAATTTACTCTAACAGGAAGGAAGGGGAGAGGGTAGGAGGGAGGGAGGAAGAGGAAAGGAAAGGAGAGGAGAGGGAGGGAAGGAGACATAGTGTATCTGTATAGTACTTTTTCTTGTCTAAGCCATCCCGAAGTTTCAGGTTACTTTGACTGGGCCATCAAGAGCCAGGAACTGAGGGACGATGAGGACAGACTTGCTCCAAATCCCCTCTCTGTCCAAGGGAATGAGGAAGTAAGCCAGTGTGTTTTCATGTGTTGTATTACAGTTCAACCAGTTTTCTCTAATTGTTACCAAACTATCTTCCCAAAACTCAATAATCTATTGGTTGGCCTCTGTATTTACCCAATTTTTTTTTGTTTTTGGTCAGTCGTGGGGCTTGAACTCTGGCCTTGGGTGCTGTCCCTGCACTCTTCAGCTCAAGGCGAGCACTCTACCACTTGAGCCACAGCGCCACTTCCAGTTTTCTTTTCTTTTCTTTCTTTTTTTTATTTTTTTAATAGTAATTTCTTTTTTTTGGGGGGGGGGCAGTTGTGGGGCCTGAACTCTGGGGCACTATCCCTCAGCTCTTCAGCTCAAGGCTAGAGCTCTACCACTTGAGCCACAGCGTCACTTCCGGCTTTTTTCTTTTTGCTTATGTGGTGCTGAGGAATCGAACCCAGGGCCTCAGGCATGCAAGGCAAGCGCTCTACCACTGAGCCACCTTCCCAGCCCCCCACTTCCAGTTTTCTATGGGTTTATTGGAGATAAGAGTCTCACAGACTTTCCTGCCCAGGCTGGCTTTGAACCATGATCCTCAGGTCTCAGACTGCTGAGTAGCTAGGATTACAGGCATGAGTCACCAGCACCTGGCTCCAGTTGTTTTTTTAAAATCTTTTGTGCAGGTCCTGAGGCTTGAACTCATCCTGGGCACTGTCCCTGACTTTTTGTGTTCAAGGCTAGCACTCTACCACTTGAGCCACAGCTCCTCTTCTGGCATTTTTTGTGCTTCATTGGAGATAAGTGTTTCATGGACTTTTCTGCCCAGGCTGGCTTCAAACCATGATCCTTCTACTTCAGAAAATGGCTAGGTGCCATTCTGGTGCCCAGCCTAAAAACCATTTTTATAACATTGAAAGAATATCACATTGTAAATAAATGCTGTGGTGTACTTCAAGATTTTCCTTTGGGGAAAGGAGTAATGATTTTTTTTGGGGGGTGGGGTGGTTGTGCAGCTAGAACTCAGGGCCTTGGTCTATCCCTGAGTTCTTTTGCCAAAGGCTAGTATTCTAGCCCTGTGAGCCACAGTTCCATTTCTAGTTTTCTGAGGGTTAGTTGGAGATAAGAGTCTCATGGACTTTCCTGTCTGAGCTGGCTTTGAACTTTGATATTCAGATCTCAGCCTTCTGAGTAACTAGGATTACAGGTATGAGCCACCAACACTCAGCTGGGGTAATGGCATTTTTCCTCTCTGGACCTGGGGATGGAACCCAGGGCCTGCCCACGTTAGGCAAATGCTTTACCACTGAGCCCCAGAGGGCTAGCTTTTCATTCATTTTTCCTGCCCAAGTTTAAAATGAAAAGAAGAGAACATGCTAAGTTTTACCTAACTATCCAGTCTTTCTAGCTCTGCCTGAAACCCTGGTTCAGAGATTGGTCCTTGCTGTACTAGGCATGTGCAATAGAGAGGAAGCCCATCCATTATCTACGTGTCCTAGAACTCTCCGGTTCTATGATTCTAGTCCTTATCAGACAGCCACCGTAGATAATGTGACCCAGGTCAAGTCATTTCTTTCTGTAGAAAGAGCATATTCTTTCATGGATCTAGCCTGACCCTAAAGACAGTGACCTGAGTGCACCTATAGCCATCTCTGGTGGTATGTGCAGGAGGTGGTTTCTTCCTAGGGGCACTTCCTGCAGGAATCCTAGGGCTGCTCCAGAGTTAGACAGCGGAAAACCACCAAGATGATGAAGGTCTCTTACCTTGGACACAGCTGTACTCAGAGCACTAGACCTCCACTTCCACCCCCAACAACAGGAGAGGACTGTGGCTTTTGTTTGGTTCACACAACAAAGCTCCCAAGGCAGGGTCAGGAGCTCTCAAACCAGCTGGTCTCCAGGACCAGGAAGTCTTAGCATTCTGTCACTACAGTCTGGGCTTCCTTCCTTCCAAACTCAAAGACTAGGGACCCCAATTAACCTCAGAGTTTCTCCTTTGTTTTTAAGAGAGAGCTGAGGGTGGTGAGTCAGGCCATATGAAAGTCAATGACTGCATGATTCAGTGTAACCTGAGGCCCAACAGAAAAACAGCCCGGGACACCTAAGCCCCACCCTCCACCCCCAGGTCTACCTTGACCCATTTCCCCCCATACCTTCCCTGGAGGGTTGAAATCTTGGCAGTGCTACAGCTGCTGGACAGATAGCCTCAGTGGCCTGTGGTGAGTGTACAGAGGTGAGGTCTCTGCTGCCTCCTGGAAGTCCTTCTTGCCACCCTTCATGTGCCATTTCTACCCCAGTAGCCAGAAACAGTCAACATCTCCCTCTACCACTGCCACTCGGGCAAAAAGAGGGGGAAAATACAGTTATGACTAGCTGCAATGTACTCAGCAGAGCAATGAATCAGTTCACTATTGTGCTATTGAAACGTGTTGTGCAGTGTTTAGCAAACACCTCCCTGCCTTGTTGCAGGTTGGTGCAGAGGAGTGTGTGTGTGTGGAGAGGCCAGAGAGGAGGTAGGATCTGGAGAAAGGCACACTAATTTACCAGTGGGCACCATGCCAGCCTGGGGACAGGGACCCGGCAGCCTGTTCAGCCTCTTACCCCCAAACACCCACAGGTCCCAGAAGTCCCTAGGGTTTCCCTGCCCTTCAGGTAGGCAGGTCGTAGGGTTCCTGCCCAGGTTCCAGCCTACCCTTCAGCCCCCCGCCTCCCACCACTTCAACATCCTCTGCCTACTGCCGCAGCTCTCCCCTTCTAGCCACTCTCCATCCCAGCACCTTTCTCTGCTTTTCAAGGCTCTGCTTCTCCTCTTCCCCTAATTGCTCCTATTAAAGCAGCCAGTTGAGCAGCCAGCCTGGCAGAGGCATCCTTGCGTTTCAGGACTCCCAAGCCTCCTTCTCCCGCTCCTGCACATTTATCTCTAGTCACATTCTCCTGGCACTAAAACTATCTGCTAGCCGGTACCAGTGGCTCCTGCCTGTCATCCTAGCTACTCACGAGGCTGAGATCTGAGGATTGTGGTTCAAATCTAGCCCAGGGAAGGAAAGTCCATGAGACTCTTATCTCCAATAACCAGTCAGAAAACCAGAAGTGGCACTGTGGCTCAAATTGTAGAGCCCTAGCCTTGAGCTGAAGAGCTGAGGGATAGCACCCAGGCCCAGAGTTCAAGCTCCACAACCAACTAAAACAAAAAAGCAAAAACAAAAACACTACCTGCTAATTTCGGTGTTCTCTCCACTCATGGTGGAGAGTACTGCCTTGCTTAGACTTGGACCTCCCTGTGTCAGGAAGAGATAGGCTTGAATGACAGCAAGCCTTCAGTATGTGTTGGAGGAGGAAGTAACTAGCATCTTACAATGATGTATCTGTGTCTTTATTGGTTAGAAGAGGAGGCAGTGAAGGTCTGCACAGAGTCCTACTCCAGAGCAGATAGGCTTTGCAGGTCACCAGGCGCAGACCTCCTCCGCCCTCCTGAGACAGTGTTAGCCCTTCAAGTGCTGGCGCCTGTCCACTAAGCATATGCTCTGATGGCATGCCCAGGCGAGGCCAGTATCCAAAGTTAAGGGCTAGAGAACTTTATGGACTCTTGTTGTGTTTTTCTTTTCATGACTATCCTGGGGCTTGAACCCAGGGTCTGGGCACTGTCTCTGAGCTTTTTTGCTCAAGGCTAGTGCTCTACCACTTCAGTTACAGTTCTCCTTCTGGCTTTTCCCTTTATTAGAGATAAGAGTCTCATGGCCTGTCCTCGCTGGCTGGCTCGGTCCTCACATCTTGATCCTCACAGATCTCAGCCTCCAGAGGAGCTAGGATTACAGTGCGAGCCAGGATGCAGGGCTGTTCTTGTTCTCCATGGATGTGAGCATTAGGTGGAAGGCTATATTGGGAACATTGGCATTGGCCCCAGTAAGTGCTCAATAAAGAGTGTTTTTATTATTGTCCCAGCTTTTATGGGCTAAGCTAGCAATTTTAGTGTGGCTTTTCTCCAGTGAAGGACCCTGGGTCTCAGTGACATCAGAAACTCACTTTCCATGGATGCTGTCGGCTCTCTGCTCCTGCATGTATTTGTCCAGCTTTGTAAGGAACTCCTCAACTTCCAACACCTAATCCTGCTAATCAAGAGTAAGTCAACTGGGGCTGGAAGGTGGCTTGAAAAAGCCAGAAGTGGCACTGTGGTTCAAGTGGTAGAGTGCTAGCCTTGAGCAAAAAGCAACTCACGGACAGTACCCAGGCCCTGAGTTCAAGCCACAGGACTGGCAAAAAAAAAAAAGTGAGTAATCAATCCTAGTCTTCTCTCAACTAACAATGTCTTCTTTCTCTACTTCTGCTCTAGTTTAGTTATTCAGATTCATCTGCTGTAACTTCTTTAAAACCCCAGCACAGCCTTTTGCATTGTTGCTCTTTGCCTGATTGGAGGCTAGGGAGGGGAGTGAATATAACTTTGGGGGTAGACTGTACGGCTAGCACTCTACCACTTGAGCCAACACAGCTCCATTTCCAGCTTTTTTTTTTGATTGGTCATAGGGTTTGAACTCTGGGCCTGGGCTCTGTCCTGGAGCTCTTCAGCTCAAGACTAGTGGTCTACCACTTGAGCCACAGTGCCACTTCTGGGTTTCTGGTGGTTTAATGGAGATAAGAGTCTCACAGGAGCTGGGAAGGTGGCTCAGTGGTAGAGCGCTTGCCTTGCATGCATGAGGCCCAGGTTTGATTCCTCAACACCACATAAGCAGAAAAAGCCAGAAGTGGCACTGTGGCTCAAGTGGTAGAGTGTTAGCCTTGAGCTGAAGAGCTGAGGGACAGCGCCCAGACCCAGAGTTCAGGACCCATGATTAACAACCAAAAAAAAAAAAAAAAAAATTCTCAGACTTTCCTGCTCATTCTGGCTTTGAACCATTATCCTCAGATCTCAGCCTCCTGAGTAGCTAGGATTACAGATGTGAGCCACCGATGCCCACCTAAAATAGATGCTGTACAATAGATGAGTGGATCAACAAAATGTGGTATAAATACACAATGAAATTTTACATAGCCATTAGAAAGAATAAGATAATGTCATTTGCAGGGAAATGGATAGACCTAGAACAAATGATGCTAAATGAGGTAAACTAGGCTCAGAGAGATGAACAGTGCATGTTTTCTCTCATATGCAGGAGCTAGATCTAAAATATAACTGGATATGATCATTTATAATGTATACTGCACTCTAGGCATTCACACACAAACATTCACACACACCTTTAGGTGGATACCCTTAGAGGAAGAACCAAAAAGTGTAACTTCTCTGAACATTTAAAATACCATTTATCAAAATGAATTCCAGGATATGGAAACATGTTTTTTGTTGTTGGTGGTGGTGGTGATAGTGTTTCTTTTTGCTTTTGGTTGGTTTTTATTGTTTGTTTTTTTAGGAAGGGCAAAGGGGGAGCACAGAAAGGTAGGGAGGAAGGGTGAACAATTATGCTATTCAGCATAATAAATATTTGCCATTCTAATAAATATTCATTGTGATTTTAATATATATTTCCTCAATGATAAATGATTTGAATATCTTTTCATCTTCTTCAGTGTTGAGGATGGAATTTAGGGTTTTGATTATATTTCTGTGTATACACATACACACAGCCTCTATCTAATGCTGGATTTTTGCTTTTGTTTTTATATCAATAGCACATTGTCATTATTATTATTATTTTTTTTTGGTCGGTAGTGGTGCTTGAACTCTGGCCTTGGGTGCTGTCCCTGCACTCTTCAGCTCAAGGCGAGCGCTCTACTGCTTGAGCCACAGTGCCACTTCCAGTTTTCTAGTGGTTTATTGGAGATAAGAGTCTCACGGATTTTCCTGCCCAGGCTGGCTTATTTCTTTATATCTTTATAGCAAGTCTTAAAGTCTGGTAACACAAGTCCTTAAATTTCCTTGAGATTGTTTAAGCTATTCTAGCTCCTCTGCATCTCCATATGAACTTTAAAATCAGCCTGTTTGTTTCAACAAAAGTACATGATTTGATTTTGAGTTGGGTTATTTTGGATACTCAGCCTTCTCACTGACAGAAAAATATATTCCTCCATTTAGTTAGGTCTTCTTTGATTTGCCTCTACAGTATTTTATTAGCATCTATCCTTTGCGCATTCTTTGTTTTCTCTAAATGTTATCGATAAATATGTCAAATATTGTAATGTTAATGAAACATTTTTTTGGAAGATAGGGTTCCAAACGTCCTTTGCCTTTGCCTCCAGAGAATTGAGATGATAGGTGTGGCCACTATGCCTCGCTCTAACCATTTTTTCTTTTCTTTTCATTTTTTGATGCTAGTACTGAGGCTTGAACTCAGGGCGAGGCACTGTCCCTTAGTTTTTTCCCTGATATTAGTTGGGAGGCTTCCCAGATGACCTTTTCACACCGAGGAATGATTCATTTCTTAGTTTGCTCAGTTTTTATTTGGAATGGATGAAAACTCTTGTCAAATACTTTTTTTTTGCCTCCGAGATCACTTTTTCTTGAGTTTGCTAATTGAAATTTGAGTTTGAAAAAACTGCGTTTTAGAAATCCAACTTTGGGCTGGGAAGGTGGCTCAGTGGTAGAGTGCTTACCTCGCATGCATGAGGCCCTGGGTTCAATTCCTCAGCACCACATAAACGGAAAAAGCCAGAAGTGGCGCTGTGACTCAAGTGGTAGAATGCTAACCTTGAGCTGAAGAGCTAAGGGACAGCGCCCAGGCCCAGAGTTCAAGCCCCATGACTGACAAAAAAAAAAGAAAAGAAAAGAATAGAAATCCAACTTTGCACTCATGAGATAAGTGTCACTGGATGATGATTTATATACTGATGTGTCTAGTTAGTGAAGCATTTTGCATCTATGCCCCAGAGGACTGGAAGTTGATAGTTTTGCTTCCTGCAGTGCTTTACTGCTCCCGGTGGTACTGAGCGCAGGACATTCAAGGCTTCACTACTGCTGGACAGGTGATCAACGACTGAGACCATTTGCATAGTTTTGGTAACTCAGTAATGCTAGCTGGTAGAAGGAATTGAAAATTTTCCCTCGTTTTTTATTCCTTTTAGAAGAGTTGTGTAGAATTATTACTGTTACAAGTGTCAAAGAAATTGTAAAAGACTGGAATGGGTCAAAAGATTACTGGTGTATCTTATGTAGCTCAGACTTTTTTTTTTCCGGTCGTGGTGCTTGAACTCTGGGCCTGGGCACTGTCCCTTAGCTCTTCAGCTCAAAACTGAGAGCTCTACCATTTGAGCTACAGTGCCACTTCCAGTTTTCGGTGGTTAATAGGAGATAAGAGTCTCACAGACTTGCCTGACTGGGCTGGCTTTGAGTCACAATCCTCAGATCTCAGCCTCCTAAGTAGCTAGGCTTATAGGCATGAGCCACTGGTGCCTGGCTAGCTCAGACTTTTAAGCTCAGTCTTTCTTTCTCTTTGGACCATTTTATAACTGTGTAGACTCGAGAGAATATTTGAAAGGAATGTGTTTTCTCGTTCCTAAAAGCAAGTATTAGGAAGGGCTGGGAGGTTTCTCAGTGGTAGAGTGCTTGCCTTAGCATACTCAAAGCCCCAGACTTCCATCCCCAGCACCACAAAAACCGTTCAAATGGCTATCCTGAGGTCCTTTCTGCTTCTGATCATTCAGACCATGGTTTCATGACAAGTTTGCTTCACTTTGCAGAGTTTGGACTTAACTGTTATCTGTTACATGGGGTAGTAACATCTCTATCCATCTCAAACAACCAAGTAAGACTGTGAATCTGAAGTGCCCAGGTGCCCCGTGCCCTGTGCTGATGCTCCTGCCCCTCTCCCCACTTTGGCCAAGAGTTCCAATTTCATCATCTCATCTGAATCATCATCATCTAAAAATAAATTTCATCACAGCCGTGAATAATCTGGAGCCATACCAAGTGCCAGAATGGGGCCTGGAAAATGGGACAGCACCTCTGGACTGCTCAAACCAGAGGCAGGGGTGGGGTCAGCACTGAGGGAAGCCCTCTCCTACTTCTGCCTGGCCCTTCTTTGGAAAGGTTTATAGAGATCTCCAAAAAGTTAGCAGGGGGGCTGGAAGGTGGCTCAGTGGTAGAGCGCTTGCCTTGCATGCATAAGGCCCTGGGTTCGATTCCTCAGCACCACATAAGCAAAAAGAAAAAAGCCAGAAGTGGCGCTGTGGCTCAAGTGGCAGAGCGCTAACCTTGAGCTGAAGAGCTGAGGGACAGCGCCCAGGCCCACAGTTCAGGCCCCACGACCGGAAACCCCCCCCCCAAAAAAAAAAAAAGTTAGCAGGGTGCCCGTGGTTCACACCTGTAATCCTAGCTCTCAGGAGGCTGAGATGGGAGGATCGCAGTTCAAAGGCAGCCCAGGCAGAAAAGTCCCCATGAGACTTTTTTTTTTTTTTTTTTTTGGGTCCGGTTGTGGGGCCTGAACTCTGGGCCTGGGCGCCGTCCCTCAGCTCTTCAGTTCAAGGCTAATGCTCTACCACTTGAGCCTCAGCCCCACTTCCGGCTTTTTCTGCTTATGTGGTGCTGAGGAATCGAATCCAGGGCCTCATGCATGCAAGGCAAGTGCTCTACCACTGAGCCACCTTCCCAGCCCCCGCCATGAGACTCTTATCTTCAATTAACCACCCAAAAATCAGAAGTAGTGCTGTGGCTCAAGTGGTAGAGTGCTAGCCTTGAGCACCAAGAGGTTCAGGGGCAGCACCCAGGCCGCGAGTTCAAACCCCCAAACCAAAACAACAAAAATAAATTGCCAGAGGCGCACTTCCTCATGGCCCTCCTACATCCCAGGAACGACCTTCCTCCCCTCCAGTTGCTTTCTTGCTCAAGCTCATATTCAGGCCAGCTTCCGCAGGAGTGTGCCTTCCAGGCTGCCAAGTGCTGTGTGCCGCATGGTGCTTCCTGGTGTGCAGCGAGTGAGACAGGCTCTGCTTTCTGGTGCCGCTCAGTCCTGAGGAACACAGCAAAGACTGAAGGCCGCTCAGTGGGGATGGGTGTGGACCGCCACGTCTGCGCAGTTCACTTTCTCTAGTAAAAAATGGTTGACTTTTTAAATGGTGCTGTTTCTCTTCCAAAGCCTGAGGTTATGCATATTCTAACCTTTGTGGGCCTGTCTCCTTACCCTTAAAAAGAAATTAGATGGAGTGACATTTAAGTTCTCTTCCAATCTCAAGCTTAAAAAAGATTATGGCAAGGGAAGGAAATTAGGAGTCATTCATTTTCATGTGTCTATCAATCCAGTCATCCATGCATCCATCTGTTTATAAGAACTTTCCCTATGGATTGTACAATGCAAGCTACAGTGTCTTAGCTGTAGCCTTGCTTTCCAGGACGTTCTGAAACACTTTTCCTTGCCAGGGCTAAATGTGGGGAGGAACCAGGGAGAGGGTCTAGAAAGGTCTTTACTAGGCAGTGCTGGAGGAACTACTAACCAATCAATTAATTAATTAACAATCAGCAAATGGCATCCAGTGGGGAAGTATGGCTTCGCTTCCAAATGCTAATTATTGGCCCTTCACGGAGTGGAGCTGGTTAGGGCAGATCATGGCAATATCCCAGATGAGCTGGCTCAGGCATTGCAAGGAGACTGGGATCCTCATTTGTACCAGCATGCTTGCCAGGATTTATCTGGTGAGATTAATTAGACTTTTAGAACTCCAAGTAAGGGGCTGGGAAGGTGGCCCAGTGGTAGAGTGCTTGCCTTGCGTGCATGAGGCCCTGGGTTCGATTCCTCAGCACCATATAAGCAAAAAGCCGGAAGTGGCGCTGTGGCTCAAGTGGTAGAGCGCTAGCCTTGAGCTGAAAAGCTGAGGGACAGTGCCCAGGCCCAGAGTTCAGGCCCCACAACCGGACCCAAAAAAAAAAAAAAGAACTCCAAGTAAAAGCCATAAAATGTTCATATTTGTGTCACTGGTAGTAAGTGTACGGAAAAGGTCCAGAGCAATTTTAGAGGATGGGAGTTTTCTACTGCCTCTCCAGTCAGTCTCTCGGTGATCTGCTAGGTAACCCTGGGAAGTCACTGCACTGAGCCTCGTTTTCAATTTGCCACCAGTCCTTATGCTCATGCAGTTCTCCATTCCATTCCTCTGCAGCTTCCCAGGAAATGTGATGTCTGCTTGGTGCATTTGTCATATCCCAACATTTGGAACCACAGGAGAGACTGCCTGGCTCAGGGCTCCAGGTTATCCATCTGGACACCATCCTGACTTCCCGCTTTATCCTCACTCCCCAGAGCTGAAGCCACTGAGTGCTCTGTGAAAAGGGTAGTACCAGTAGGTTTATGACTCTGCACCTGTACCCCCACATTCTCATGCAGCAACCAATCCTGAACACAAACTCCTAGAGGAAAGCATTTGTGTCTTCTTGAACAAACTGCACAGGGACAGTCACAGGTGTAAATAGTGAGCCGATGTTTCTTTGGCTCACAATTGAAGTATTATGAGTTTACGTGAAGAGAATTGCACATTGTTAAAATTTGGGAACTTTAAGATGAGGCACAGATGAGGCTTCAGCTCCAACTTTTGTTATGAAGACGATATAACCATGAGGCCATACTTCCACCTTTAGTTATAAATACAATATAACTATGGGGACCAAGCTCCAACTTTCATTATAAGGACAATAAAATCATGAGGGCAAATTCACTTCAAAACCAAAAAGATGGGGCTGGGAAGGTGGCTCAGTGGTAGAGTACTTGCCTTGCATGCATGAGGCCCCTGGGTTCGATTCCTCAGGACCACATAAACAGAAAAAGCCAGAAGTGGCACTGTGGTTCAAGTGGTAAGTACTTGCCTTGAGCTAAAGAGCATAGGGACAGCACTTGGCCCAGAGTTCAAGCCCCATGACCGACCAAAAAAAAAAGAAAGAAAGAAAGAAAACCAAAAAGATGACATAGAGGTTTCAAAATTGTCTCGGACACAGAACACTTCCCAGGCACAGTTGGTGAGGAGAACCCTGGAGAAGTTCCACCTACCCTACTGCCTTCCAGAGGAGGATGAGCCCTGGCAAATTAGAACCCAGAGGGCCAACATCAGCTCTTCTGGTTCTGGGGTGAGGGTGGAGTCTGTCCTGTGGCAGTATCCCATAGCTGTCTAAAATGCCTCTCTCTCCAGTTGGACAAATCTTAATTTTATGGAGTCTACCTTCACTACGTCAGAGCTGGAATTCATTACCTCCCCAGGTTGCCACTGTCAGGTGCACATGAACTTGTCTCTGATTGGACAGTGGTCAGCTGACGGAACTTTTCTGAGTGCATCCCCCTGCGGGCAGCGTGCATGCAATGGCAGCTGGCTCTCCAGGACAGTGGTGGTGATCAGCAAGGCCCCAATGGTACCAGGCATGGCAATGCATGCTAGGGAGTGAAGCTTCCGACCAGCAACCCAAGGAAGAACTGATCCAAGAAGCTCAGCCGCCAAGCCTTGCCTTTTGACTTTTCAATGAGTTTTCAAATCACCTAGAGTCAGTCTTCACCCCACCCTATTGGCTTATATATTTGTCTGCTTAAATTAATGATGGTAGAGTCTTCTTAATTTTTGTTAATTAAAAATATCAACCCCAGTTGAGCATGGTTCCAGATACTTAGGGATTGAGGTAGTGGCAACTGGAATTCAAGGTTAGCCTGGGCTACATAGTGAGTCTCTCTCTCTCTCTCTCTCTCTCTCTCTCTCACACACACACACACACACACACACACACACACACACACACACACACACACACAGAGAGAGAATACTAGAGGAGTAGTTTTGGACACCAGACCTGGGAAAAGATGGGGATACAAGGTTGTAAGGCACGTTATCTTAAATGAACTGGTCTGCAAGTAAGGATGCATTCAGTGTTAAAAACCTAGGGTAGGTGTAATCCTAGCTACTCAGGAAGCTGAGATCTGAGGATCATGGTTCAAAGTCAGCTAAGGCAGGAAAGTCCAAGAGACTCTTATCTCCAATTAACTACCAGAAAACTGGAAGTAGAGCTATGGCTCAAAGTGCTAGAGCACTAGTCTTGAGCAAAAGAACTCAGTGACAGTGCCTAGGCCCTGAGTTCAAGCCCTACAAACTGCAAAAATAAAAACAAACAGCCAAACTAACCTGACCTCTATGCTGGGTGCTGGTGGCTTATGCTTATAATCTTAGCTACTCAGGAGGCTGAGATTGGATCTCAGTTCAAAGCCAGCCTGGGTGGGGAGATCCATGAGACTCATCTTAAATGAACCACCAGAAAACCAGAAGTGGAGCTGTAGCTCAATAGCCTCTGGCAAAAGAGCTCAGAGACAGTGCCAGGCCCTAAGTTCAAGCCCCATGACTGAAAACAAACAAACAAACAAACAACTGAGCTCTTTTAAGCTCATGGTAGGATTTGATTCCATGAAGACTTTGTAGGAAACTAGAACATCAAGTCCACTGAAGGTCAGCCTTTGGAGAATTTCAATACCTACAACAACTTCATCTAAGAAGATGCAATTCAGTGGGGTTTGTATGGTGGCTAGAGCCCAAATATGCATGAAGATTATAAATCCAAAGTCTTATCTTATGGCATTTGGCTTATAGCATCTTCAAAGACACAGGGAACTTCTGACTGTTCTGTAGGAGTCATCGGCAATTCTGCTCATGGCTGCCAGCTCTCTGCAGTCTTGGCTCTGGACCTGGCCTTCATGACCCACCTTAGGCCATATGCCACCTGCTGTTAATCTCAAGCACAGGGACTCCAGATGGGAAGAGTGAAATCCCGTGACCTGGAATGGGCCATGTGGGAAGATCTGGATGTCTTGGGGTTTGCAGAACTCCTCAACCTACTGAGCACCCTTTCTTGAAAAGCTGCTTCTCTTCTTCTGCCTAATGGAGCTTCTCTTCTGCCGTAGACTCTCAGAGACAGTCACATGCCAAAGGAAGGTATTTCTCATCTAAACCCTCACTCTGCACACTGCCTTTGTGCTGGTGAATAGATCCTGAAGTCAGGCTGTCTCTAATTGAGTCAGTTTTATTACTTCAACCAGAATCCCACAAGACAGGCACCAGTGGGGGCTCCTGCTATGGTTTGATTCTGTTGTCAAAACAAGGCAGTGCCACCCTATAGCATCAGCCTGCTTCCCTTCCCTGGACCTCTTCCTTCAGATCAGCAACAGTGCATGGGGTGAGGTAGACAACTGGAGGTAGACAGTAGGTAGACAACAGGAAACAAGAAGTCAGTCAGAAAGCATACAAGTTGTCTCAGGGCTATAAAGACAGTCTCCTATCCAGGGTCTGCCTTGGCTAATCTTGCTTACATCCCATTTTCCTTTGCCTCTTAGCTTTCCAAGGCCATTTTTACCTCTAAAGGGGAACTCTGCTAGCTCCTGGTCTCCCGTGGCAAAGAAGTTTGCATATATTTCATCCTAACTACTAGAGGGGTATAGCTGGCTCAAGTGGTAAAGTATCTCTTTTCTAAGTACAAGGTCCTGAGTTCAAGCTCTAACACCACCAAGAAAAAAAAAAAAGACCTAGTGTCTAATCCAGGCAAAGAGAAATCTCCCACACAGATGCATTTTTCAAGCTGTGTGAATAATTCTAATTCATTTAAAATGCTACCTGCATACATGGCTTTATGTGGTAAACCTAAAGGCACTAAGAACACACGCCTGTGTTTATGCCATGACACAGCAAATCCATTTTATCTCTACCATGGAATATGATTTATGACCTTCAGAAAAGGACCGAACAAGCAACTGTATAATTTTCTCAGGTCTGACATCATCAGAGCTTTATTTAGGACAGGCTATCAGAAGCTGGACCAGTGAGTGTGTGCGCCAGGGAAGATGGGCCCACAGAGGGGCCAGGAGCCTGCCCTGGGCACCGTCCTCCTCTTAGCACCCCTTCCTCCTGGCACCCCAGGCATCCTCTTTGGGCAAGGGTACCCTATATTCATAGTAAGCGGTTTTCACAGCCAGCTTTTTACAAACTTCTTATTTACTATCATTCCCATTCATTTTCCTCCAGTGAGAAGACCTCGAGTCAGCTCTGACTACTGTTTCTTTGTCTCTCACGTTGGCTACCAGCACAGCTCTGGATCTCCACATGCATGCCCGCACACATCTCACAGCTGCACAGCTTGCACTCCCTACAGTCACCTTTCCCACCAGGCTCGTGTCCTCACCGGGTCTCTATGACAGCTCGAGCCCCAGATAACTACCCTTCTAAACACATCAGACAACATCACTGCCTAGAACAAAACCTGCCAGAACTACATTTAAGATGCAATCCAAACCTGTGCCTGGGAAATCATCCCTTCCAGGACCGACTCCTCTCACACTATCCTTTTTGGTGGGTAGGAGATAAGAGTCTCACAGCTGTTCCTGAGGAGGCTAGCTTCAGACAGAGATCCTCAAATCCCAGCCTTCTGAATACCTGGTATTACAGGCCTGAGACATAGGCTCCCAGCCAGTGGTTATCTTTAGGATAGGGTCTCACCTGAGCTGCACTCTGACTACTTCTCTCTACAGAACTGAGGCTTGCAGACTTTTTCTGCCCACATTGGCTTATCATCTTAACCTCACATATAGCATGGAATGACAGGCACAGCTGTGGTGGGAAAGGGGTCCCAGGAGCTTTTCTGCCCAAGATGGCCTCAAACTAAGACACTTCTTTTCTCAACCCCTCAAGTATTACAAAGATTACAGGCCTGAGCCACTAGCTCCAGTTTCATGCTTTCTACTCATAAGGCTGGGCAAATAGAGACTATGAGGAATGGAGTGGCCCGGATGATGAGATGGGTTTTAAGAGAATTTCATTTCAAAGAACAGCATCCAAATATGGGCCAGGAGGCATGTGTGGGAAGAGATGGGGTGAAGAAGCAGAGTTCAAGTGAGTGGGCAGGGAGAGAATCAGAAGAAGTGAATTCTGAGAGCTATGAAAGAGTTCAATTCTGCACTTAGATAAAGCCAGAGAAATGAAGGTTTAAATTTTGCTGGTGATGTTCTGATTGTAGTCAGCTAGATAATTTGTTAAATACTTAATTGGTACATAGTGTTTTTCTGGATAGCTGCAAAAAAACAAATTAGAACAAGAGAGCCAATGGGATAGGAGAATGATGAGGAACTGTTATGTTGGAGGTGGGGCAAAGTACAGAAATAAGAGTAAAAACTGGTGAAGAAAAACATGGAGATATGAAAAACTAGACCAGCAATACCACACATTATTGAAATTTTAATCTATTAAAGTGCAAGCGATTTCTGCACTTAAAAGTTCTAAGTTTTGAGCTGGGAAGGTGGCTCAGTAGTAGAGCACTTGCCTTGTATGCATGAGGCTCTGGGTTCGATTCCTCAGCACCACATAAGCAAAAAGAAAAAAAAAAAAGCCGGAGGTGGCGCTGGGCTCAAGTGGTAGAGTGCTAGCCTTGAGCTGAAGAGCTGAGGGGCAGTGCCCAGGTCCAGAGTTCAGGCCCCACGACCAGACCCAACAAAAGTTCTAAGTTTTTAATAAAACTATATTTAAATAGAAAAAAATATTAAAAGACTGGTCATAAAAGAAGCATTAAAATTTCAGATAAAGTTTAAAAGCAAATAGTTGAACTTCTTCTAAGGATTGGGGCTGGGAAAGTGGTTCAGTGGTACAGTGCTTGCCTCGCATGCATGAGGCCCTGGGTTCAATTCCTCAGCACTACATAAACAGAAAAAGCCAGAAGTGGCACGGTGGCTCAAGTGGTAGAGTATTAGCCTTGAGCTGAAGAGCTGAGGGACAGTGTCCAGGCCCAGAGTTCAAGCCCCACAAACAACAAGAAAAGAAAAAAAAAAAAAAGAGAAAAAAAGATATAAAAGATCTCAAATTGCAGTTAAAAAGTTCCTTCCTTGCATTGTTTTTTCTTTCCTCTTATGTCCCAGGATAAAGGCCAATGTCACTACATCTAGCAAAAGGTATGCTTTTTCATATGAAGTACATCTAAAACAACATTTCACAGGAGTAAAACATAGAGGATAGACAAAGAAAAACAAAGACAGGAGAACTCTGCAACAGTCAAGGAAAAATATTATTAGAATTAATGTAGACAAATGCTCATAATAAGTGAGGAGAAGGAGGCGTGCCTCAGTAGTAGAGTGACAGCCTAACAAGTGTGAGGCCCTGGGTTCAAAGCCTCAGTACTGAAAAAAGAAAAGAAGAAAAGAAAAGTAAGGAAAAGAAACAAAGCAATCTTTAGTCAGGAGGCAGTGAAGGTTGCGATCTGAGAACCACAGTTCAAGGCTAGCAAGGGCAGACTTTTTTCCTAATTAACTACTCCAGCAAAAAGCCAGCAGCAAAGGTGTGCTTCAAATGGTAGAGTACCAGCCATAAATGAAAGTTGAGAATGCCAGGCCTGAGTTCAAGCCACAGGAACAGCATGCACACACATAAATTATTTGATCATTAATAATAATAATTGATAAGCACTATTAATTTGATAATTATATAACTATTATAGATTATATATTACATTATCATACTAATTATATTGTTATATAATCTTATTAGATAATTATATTGATCAAACATATAGAATTATGTTAAACATATAATTCATATCAAAATAATTAGATTATAAGTTGATAATTATAGAATTTAATTTTAATGATCTAATTGATCATTATCATTATCTAATAATTATATAATTTGAAAATACATTTTTCTGTAACATTTTCCCCATTTTTGATTATTATTATTAAGCAGTGGTACGAAATGTTTATAATTCCATAAATCAGGTTTTAAGTACAATGTTCTTGGTCAATGTCACCCTTTCTTTTGTTCTCCCCCATTTCTCTCTCCTGCCTTACCCTCAAATTACATAGTTCAATTTTTACATAATGTACAATGAATATAATGATTGCATTTGCTCACCCTTCCTCTCTTCATTCCTGTGACCCTCCATGCTTTGCTCACCCCCAATACATGTTTTCCCTCTCTGTTATTTGTTTTAAAAAAAAGTACTTTTGTTGTTCAGAGGAGTTATGACTTTAGATTTTTGGGCATGGTGGTACATACCTATAATCCTAAACATGAGGCAGGCATAAAAACAACAAAATGACAGAAAATAGGACATACCTTGAATGGTATGTTGAATGATTGAATGGTAATGATTGTTTAACTCTCTAAAGGATGTAAAATGGCATCTTGGATTAAAAATAAGATCCAACCACTTGTTTCCTATGAGAAACACATCTCACTGACAAACACAATTATAGGCTTAGGTTGAAAGGATGGAAACGATCTTCTAAGCAACTGGACCCTGAAAGCAGGAAGGAGCAGACTTCAAACTGAAACCATTCAGAAGAGACAAGAAAGGTTATTCATAAAGAAAATGATCCATGAAGAGAAAATTATAGTTGTTAAAAGATATGCACCAAAAAATAACATTTATTCAAACAAACGAACACTTGTAGACTTACAAGTACTGACAGACCCAAGCACAATAATAGCAGGAAGCTTCAATAACCCAGTAGTGAGGTTTTCCAAACAAAGAAAACCAATGAAGAAGCTGGGCCCCAGTTGCCCATGCCTGTAATCCTAGCTACTTAGGAGGCTGAGATCTAAGGATCATAGTAGCAGTCTGGGCAGGAAAATCCATGAGACTCTATCTCCATTTAACTACCAAAAAAAAAAAAAACCCAAAATTGAAAGTGGAGCTGTGGCTCCAGTGGTAGAACACTAGCCTTGAGCAAATAAAGCATGAGGACAGTGCCCAGGCCTTGAGTTCAAGCCCCAGCACTGATACAAAAAAAGTTGAAAGAACATGTTCACAATAGCTAAATGGTGGAATCGGCCAAGGTGCCCAACAATAGATGAATAGATAAATAAGATGTGGAAAAGCCAGATACTGGTGATTCACTATGTAACCCTAGCTACTCAGGAGGCTGAGATCTGAGGATTGAGGTTCAAAGCCAGCCCATAGGAAAGTATATGAGATTCTTATCTCTATTAACCACAAGAAAACTGGAAGTAGCTCTGTAGCTCAAAGTGGTAGAGCACTAACCTTGAGTGTAAAAGCTCAGGTACAGTGCCCAGGCCACAAGTTCAAGTCCCATAACCCGTGTGTGTGTGTGTGTGTGTGTGTGTGTGAGAGAGAGAGAGAGAGAGAGAGAGAGAGAGAGAGAGAGAAATTAAACAGCCTTAAAGAAAAATGAAATCATAGAATTTGTAGGAAAATGGATGCAATTAGAGAACATCATGTTGAATGACATAAGTCAACCTCGTCAAATATTATGTTTTTAGTCATGTGGAAGCTAAACCTAAAAAACATACATATTCAGATACATGTATGTTGTACACATATATGTACACCCACAAAACACAATTCTTACCATGTGGGGAGATGAGGGGAAGGGAGAGAGGAAAAAGAGGGTAATACATACATACATACACACACACACATATATATATATATATAATATGTATGAATTTATTTATTTAGTTTTGGTCAGTCATACGTCCTAAACTCTGGGCCTGGGCACTGTCCCTCAGCTCTTCAGCTCAAGGCTAGAGCTCTACCACTTGAGCCACAGCACCACTTCCGGTTTTCTGATGGTAAACTGGAGATAAGCATCTCATGGACGTTCCTGCTCGGGCTGGCTTTGAACCTCAATCCTCAGATCTCAGCCTCCTGAGTAGCTAGGATTACAGGCATGAGCCACCGATGCCTTGCTTGAGGGTAATAATTTTGAAATACATTGCAACTCTGTGTGACTATGGCATAAGGAACCTCAATGAAAGTTGTTGAGTGAATTGCTTCAGAAAGCAATGGAAACATTTTTCTGAGTAAAGCATAATGTATTCATGTGCAATTAATAGACACTAAAATAAATGAATGACAGGAAAGTAAAACAGGCTTACATAAAAGGGGAGGGCTAGTGAAAAGGGTGAATGAGGATGAATATGCATGTATGAAAACAGAACAATGAAACCTGCTGTAATTGTCTTAAGGAGGAGGAGTGGGGTTGGAACTGTGGCTCAGTTGGTAGAGCACCAACCTATAAAGGCAAGTGTCAGGTAGCAAGTTTGAGTCTTGGTCTCAGACCAAAAAAAAGAAGTGGAATGGGGGAGAATGACAGAGGGCAAAGTTAATTGGGATACATTCTTTATATATGTGGAATGTCATAATGAATCTCCTCCTTGTACAATTAATGTATGGTAATAACAATAAGACAAAAAAATTAACAAGAGCCAATAGTAATATAAGTTACATACTTGGAATTGTGCTGAGCACTATACATGGTTTGCGTAATTGCTATTGGTTTTACAACTGGAGAAACAAATGGCTTGGAAGGTCTCACAGATCCTAAAAGGACCAATGTGTGCTGGGCCTGTGTGCCCCGGCTGTCAGGTGCGCTGCCCCCTGCACAGCACTCCCTGGACACATGCCTGAGGCAGCTGAGGAGCGTTGGCTTGGAAGCTGGAGGGGAATGGACCTGACCTTTGCATTCAGAAGCCTGAAGCTCAGTCTTGGAGGCTTCCTGTTGACCACGGATGGTTCTGGCAGCATAAAGAAAACCTAACTATAGCGAGCATGCACCTGAATGACAAAGATAAGCAGCAGAGAATGGGAGAATGGAGAAAAGTTGTGAAGTTATTGCCACACCTGAGTTGAGGTCCACTGGAAGCCAATAGAAGCCAATGAGATCTCTCTTTCTTAATTCTATCTCTGCCTGAGAACCCCCAAAGTCCTGACAAGATCAATACAACTTTTTTTTTTTTCCGTCGGTTGTGGAGCTTGAACTCTAGGCCTAGGCGCTGTCCCTCAGCTCTTCAGCTCAAGGCTAGTGCTCTACTACTTGAGCCACAGTGCCACTTCTGGCTTTTTCGGCTTATGTGGTGCTGAGGAATCAAACCCAGGGCCTCATGCATGCAAGGCAAGTACTCTACCACTAAGCCACCTTCCCAGCCCCTCAACACAACTTCTTTAGTACATGCTCTCTTACTATGTAAGAAGATGAATAAACCAATGGACAAAGCCTGCAATTACAAAGTGTGGGAGAAGTGAGCAGTGAATTTGGGGGACTCTCTGGTGGAGAGAGTCCTGCTGCAGCTTGGTGTGCTGAGTGCTCAGCTCCTGCATTTCTGGGCAGGGCTGATGGTTTTCTTGGGATTACTTCTATCAAATTAAATGGATATCTTGGGGCTGGGAAGGTGGCTCAGTGGTAGAGCGCTTGCCTTGCATGCATGAGGCCCTGGGTTTGATTCCTCAGCACCACATAAGCAAAAAGAAAAAAGCCAGAAGTGGCGCTGTGGCTCAAGTGGTAGAGCGCTAGCCTTGAGCTGAAGAGCTGAGGGACAGCGCCCAGGCCCAGAGTTCAGGCCCCATGACCGGACCAAAAAAATAAATAAATAAAGGATATCTTATTTAGCTTTCTCAGTTAGAAAAGATGACATCAAACATGGCCTGTTCCTGAAAAACTACAGACCTAGGAAAGGCCTGTCCTATGGCTGGCCTTCTGTGACTGTCCTGTGGTGTGGGGTCTTGAGCGTGCCGTGACTGTCCTGTGATGCGGGGTCCCCAGTGCTGTGTCATGAACTACTGCTTCTCAGCCTGCTCCGTTTCCTGCAGTTTGCTGCAGAGACCATAATAAAGTTGACAGTTCTCGAGGCATGTCTCTATTTCCCAATGCGTGATTTCCTTGCAAAATAATCAATTACAGTTTTATTTTATTCTACCATTGCAAATGGGTGCAAGATGATGCTTCTCTGGCGTAGAAGGAGCGGTCCCTGCATACGGGACTGATGGGGAGCAGGGAAAGTGTGTGAACACCAAGTCTGGCTCAGAGGATTTGGTGAGGACCTGCTCTGCCTGTGGAGGACAAAGCGCTCAAAAGCTCTCCAAAGTTTCCAGTCTAGTTTGAGAGACAAGAAGAGTCAGGGAGGCAAGGGGAGTCACCAACCAAGGGGGTGAGCTGAGACAAGGGACACGGCTAGTTAGAAGGTGATGAAAACAATCTTGTTCCTTGGAGGCAGAAAGAAGTTATGGTGGACAGACATGTACATTTGGTCCTCCACATCTTTGGGCTCTACAGCTACAAATTCCAACATATCAAAACTAATTCACACCATAGGGCTGGGGTGTGGCTCAAGTGGTAGAGCAACTGCCTAGAGAGCAAGAGGCCCTGGGCTGGGAAGTGTGGCTTAGTGGTAGAGCACTTGCCTTGCATGTATGAGGTCCTGAGTTCAATTCCTCAGCACCACATAAGCAAAAAGAATAAAAGACAGAAGTGGCACGGTGGCTCAAGTGGTAGAGTACTAGCCTTGAGCTGAAGAGCTGAGGGACAGTGCAGGTCCAGAGTTCAGGCCCACAACTGGACCCCTTCTCTCTCCCCCCCCCAAAAAAAAAGAGAGCCAGAGGCCCTGAGTTCAATCCCCAGTACCACCACCCAAAATAGGAAAAGAAATAAAACTACCCACACAAAGAAAACTATCTCTGTATAAACATATCGAAACTTGACACTGTTCCTTAAACAATATAGTGTAACAAATACCTATGTAGCGTTGCTTTGTATTAAATGTTCTTGTTAAGTATTGTAGGGCTGAGCTAGAAGCAGAGCTGTTACTGTAATTGTGTATGAAAATAGGCAGACATTTCTGTCCCATCACAGGCTAGAGGTGCCCAGGATGGAGCAGCTTCAGGGAAGCTGTTGGCACCCTCCACGGGCTCACTGCCCAAGGCCACCTTGGATTCTAACACCTTACTTAGTGCTCTGTGCTACAGCTTGCTTCAAAAACCCCAGGCACTACTCATACTGGAGGCAGATCTCAGTAGGGTCCCTATGGTGGCCTTTAGTAGTACAGAATGCAAATCTTGGGGGTCATGGCGGCTGTCACCAGGACTTCAATGGAATGCCTTGGAGGCCAACCAGAAGTGCCACTGAATTGGGGCCTTGACTCAGTGTGCCACGGCGGGCCGAGCCACTGGGGCTGCAGAACCCCCAAGGGCCCCTCTGCTCCTACAAAATAAATGGGACAGCAGGCCTGTTGGGCTCCAGTCCTGCTTTGGGCTGATCACTCCTCTCGACTTCCCTATGTCTCTCTCTTAAAGTTAGTTATTTATTCATGTATTTATATATTTATTGCCAGTCCTGGGGCTTGAACTCAGAGACTGGGTACTGTCCCTGAGCTGCTTTTGCTCAAGGCTAGCGCTCTACCACTGGAGCCACGGCACCACCTACGGCTTTTTGTGTATGTGGTCCTGAGGAATTGAACTCAGGAATTGATGCATGCTAGGCAAGCACTCTACCACTAAATCATATTCCCAGCCCCTATTTTATTTTCTATTATCATTAAAAAGATGATGTACCGAGGGGTTACACTTACATGTCAGGTAATGAGCACATTTCTTTTCCTTCCTCATTCTCTTCCAATTTTTCCCTCTGATCCCCAAACACAAGTTGTATAGTTCATTTTCAACTAGTGTCTAGTGAGGACTACTGCTACATGTGTTCACCAGTGTCCCTCCATTTCGGTGTCCCCTCTTATCCCCTCAAAGAAAGAGAAATGAACAAACAAGACAAAAAGAATACAATGACAAAGAAAAACTTCTTGTCTCCACTTTGTGGGGTTCATTTCGATAACCATCATTTTATGTGATCTGAGGCACACAGGCATGGCACCTCTGTGCTCCTCCCCTAAGAGTGTCCTCCTTCGGGCTCACTGCCTGTGTCGCTCGTCTGGCAATGTTTATCCAGTCTCTCTCAGGACTGTTAAGACACATCAGGGTATGTGTGACTTGGGTTTGATTATATGGGGACTCACAGATGGGCAGGGCTTGCCCTGAGCCTCACAAGAGACTTCGGGTTTGGACTTTTGAGGGTACTGGAACGAGACTATCAGGAATAGAATAAACACATTCTGCACTGAGAGATGAATGGAGACCTTGGGGCCTGGGGAAGAATGCTGTGGTTTGAGTTTGTGCCCTAGATGCCCCAAGGGTCTGTGTATTGGGAGCCTGGTCTTCAGTGTGGTGATGTGAGGAGGTGGTGAGACTTTCAGAAGTGGGGTCTAGTAGGAACTTCACGGGTCACTGAGATGCTCCTCTCAGAAGAGTGGTCCTTAGACAGGCACTGGTGGCTTATACCTGTAGTCCTAGCTACTCTGGAGGCTGAGATCTGAGGTCTGCAGTTCAAAACTGGTGGGGTAGGAAAGTCTGTGAGGCTCTTACATCTCAAATTAACCACTAAAAAGCCAGAAGTAGAGCGGTGGCTTAAGAGATAAAGTGGCAACCTTAAGCAAAAAACCCAGAGATAGTTCCCAGGTCCTGAATTCAAGTCCCAGGACTGATTCTCTCTCTCTCTCTCTCTCTCTCTCTCTGTCCCCCCCCCCACACACGAGTGATTTTCATGTAGCTCCTAGTTCTCATGAGGAACTTGTTATAAAAACAGAAAGCCTATTCCTTCCCTCTTACTCTAACTTCTGCTGTCTGTGCTCCCTCCAATGACACCATCTTCCAGGCAGTAAAGCCCCTGCCAGAGCTGAGGTTAGGCTGTGTGGACTGTTAGCCTCCAAAACTGTGAGCTCTATAAGCTCATTTTCTTTATCAGTTACCTAGCTTCATATATTTTCTTATAGAAGCAGAAAACAGGCTGATATACTACTAGTTTACAGAAAATCTGAGGCTGGAGGAACACAGAAGAAATACAAGATACGATCTACCAGATTTGGAATGTAAAATGCAACAGAACAAATGACCACATTGTCGTTCACTCACAACTGAAATCATTGGACCCTGATTAGATTCTGATGGCACCTGAGTGTGTTACAGAAATGGTATGCTGCACAGTGGGTGATATTAAGGAATTAGTATTTATTTTGTTGAGTGTAGAAGAGGTATTATGGTGACAGTAAAAATGACTTAAACTATATTAAAATCAGACATAAAAGCACTCACAAGTGAAATGCTATTCCTGGGATTTAGCGTACGATGCGTCAGAAAGAAAAGCTGGAAAGTGGCAGTGGGAGGAGAGGTAAGAAGGAACTTCAGGCTGCAGAGCATTCAATGGCGGATGTACAGGCCTCTTTACACTTCCTCCTGCTGCGAGTTTTTGAGAGGTCCCATAATGGAACTCTTTCCAATGTTGCTTTAGTTTTTCCTTACAAAGCATATACCCCCACTCCCACGGTGCAGGGGTATGCCCTCCACGCTGCCAATGGGTATCTCTGGAGATAGAGGAACCAAGTCTCTCAGCAGTTTTGCAAAATTAAGAAAAGCTACCGGCAAGGCGCTGATGACTCAGGCTTATAATCTTAGCTACTCAGGAGGCTGAGATCTGAGGATCCCAGTTTGAGGGCAGCATGGGTGGGAAAATCCATGAGACTCTCATCTCCAGTAAACTTCCAAAAAACCATTACTGGTGCTATGGTTCAAGTGGTAGAGCACTAGCCATGAGCACAAAAGCTCAGGTACAGCAACCAGGACCTGTGTACCAGGATAGGCACAAAAAAAAAAAAAAAAAGAAAGAAAAATTTATCTATTACAACTAATACCACACATAGGATGCCTAGGTCAAGAGTCTATGGAGTCTGGGACACTGGGGGTTAACAGCACTCCCAGACAGCTGAGCATCCCCAGGGCTGCCAGCAATTAGGTGAGCTGGCAGTCCCCTTAGGAGACTGGGCTGCCTGATTAAGTCTAATTGCTAGCCAGCATCTAAGTCCCCAATCGATAGAAGCGGAAATCCATTAGGGAAGGCTTGGGCCCGAGAGGCTGCTTCTGGTGAGAGCGCAGAGCGATGCATACCAGCAGGTCTGTGAACCGTCTCAAGCACAGGGCAGCCACTCCACCCACACAGCCCTGCCACATCCCCTGCCAGCCTCGCTACTAACCGCTCCCTTGCACATTTTCCTCCCTGACTTCAGTGGTGGCTAGAAGAAGCCTAGCTTTGCCCTACATGACATCACAACAGTTGTTTCTTAGATACAAATGCATATGGCAGGAGTGTGGCTGCAGACTAGATCAGCAGTGGTTTGGGGGCCTGGGGAAAGGCTTCCTGCTGAAGTGGGTCCACCGGGAGTTCTGGGCGGGAGTTCTGTATTAGACTCAATTCAGAGTCTACACTGCAGATCACCAGAGCTAGAAATACATGACACTAGAGACAGGGTCATTTTCACAGGAATTACTTCAATTCTGCTGAATGGTATTTCTGTGAATACAAAGACCCCTACCATCTGGTCCTGAGGCTTAAGGAATCCTACAGCCCTGCAAGTTCAGAAACAAGACATTACACAAGGGATATCCGAACTACTCAGGTGACAAAATAGGATTTCTAATCTCCCTTACCAAACTTTCTCATTTAAGTTTTTGTTAGATCTCCCTGCATACACGTGCGCATGAACACACACACACACACACACACACACACACACACACACACACACACACACAGTGACAGATATATGGAGCTTTGGGTTTTAACTTAATTTCATTTGTCAGCAGTACTGGTGTTTTGAACTCAGAGCCTTTTTACTTGCTAGGCAGGCATTCCACCACTTGAACCACACATCCAGGACCTTTTTTTTTTGTTGTGGGGCTTAAACTCTGGGCCTGGGCGCTGTCCCTCAGCTGTTCAGATCAAGGCTAGTGCCCTACTCCAGGCCCTTTTTAGCTTTATTTTGTTTTTTGCCTGTACTGAGCCTTGAACTCAGGGCTTTATAGTCTCATGCCATTTTCCTTCTCATGGCTCGTATGTTACCACTTGAGTCAGTTGGAGAGGAAGCCTCATAGAGGAAACCTGTCCCCACTGGCTTTAAACCACAGTCTTCCTCAGCCTCCTGAGTAGCTAGCATTGTAGGCATGACCAGACAGCACCCAGCTACTTTAGCTATCTTTGATTTAGAGTCTTGCCTTTTGCTTGGGCCAGCCTGGACTTTGATCTTGCTATTTTAGCTTTGTGAGGCAGCTGGGATGACAGGCACACAACCACCCCTCACAGCTTTTTCTGGGCTGGCCAGGAGCAAACTATGATCTTCCAAATCTCCGTATCTTCAGTATCTAGGATTACAGGCATAAGACACATTGTGCCTGATTATGATTTTAATCTGTTTTGAAAGTCAGGCAGTTATAACTGTATAAGTGTGTATACTGCATATTGTAAGTACAGAATACATTATTTGAGAAAACACATTTGTGATCCCATTTAGATAGGTCACTAGCAGGACAGGTATGACATTAAAAGTTGTTACTTATTATTGTTCAGAATAAAAGTATCCTCTATAGATTATGTGTTAAGACTGCATTCAAGGGGCTGGGAAGGTGGCTCAATGGTAGAGCGCTTGCCTTGCATGCCTGAGGCCCTGGGTTCGATTCCTCAGCACCACATAAGCAAAAAGAAAAAAGCCAGAAGTGACGCTGTGTCTCAAGTGGTAGAGCGCTAGCCTGGAGCTGAAGAGCTGAGGGACAGTGCCCAGGCCCAGAGTTCAGGCCCCACGACCGGACCCAAAAAAAAAAAAAAGACCACATTCAATTCACACTATGAGTTTGCTTCTCCAGAACAAACATGATTGTTATAAGAGCTGACCGACATTAGATAACAGAAGAGTTGTACTATTATTTTGCAATTTTGTGCAGGCATTATAATTCTTATTCCTTAGAACTCCAAAAAGTATTAAAGTAAAACCATTGTAGTGATTATGTGTTCTTATCTCATTATTGACCTCAAATACAATCTACAGCAACCTCCTAAAGCACCGAAGAGTACTCATTTGCTTTAAAATCAGTTTCATTACAAATGATCCATTATTCAAGAAAGTCTGGCATCAGCAACTCATTTGAGTTCCTATGTGTGTGTGAAATTAATCACTGAATTGCATTTCTGTTAAAATGTTCTGATTTATATTTTCCCAAACTAGGACTGTCCTTCTGTTCAACTTAGACTTCTGGTGGTTACGTATCCAATTGCCACATTACAGAGAAACCCTTAAGATCTCAGTTGAGTGTTCTTTTAGGATATGTGAAGAAGCACACAGAAAAGATGTGGAGTTTGCTGTGCCATTACATCTCAAAGGTGACTGGTGATTTAGGTTTTATGGAGGGAGGAATTCTAATCCTTCTTCCTTGTGTTGAGTTGGTCAACTTCATGCAGGAAGCTAAATGTGACCAATGAAATCACCGTGACTGAGCTTAGGAGGCTGTCAAGAGAACAGAACTCATCAGCGACTTACAGATTTGCAGTAAAACTTTTAAAAAAGTCTTTTTTCATACAATATGCTGATAGGATTGAGTAAAGAGAATAATTTTACAAACTACAAAGGAAGATAAGTCTCCATGTTGAATGTTCAACACAGAGAGTAGTGGTAGAGCGCTAGCCTTGTTCAAAAGAGCTTAGTGATAGCGCCCAGGCCCCGAGCTCAAACCCCACGGTTTAAAACAAAAAACAAAACAACTCATACAATGACTTTTGTCCTAACACACGCATTAGTTTTTAGTTTTATTGCCTTGGCCAATGAGGTGGGAAGAAGGGAAATTATTTACCCAAGCTCACACAATCAACTGATCAACTGATTTATCTCAATTTGTTTTAGAGACTAATTCTCTCGTGTTACTTTGTTTGTTCAGTGTTGTTTTCAGTAATGGGGTTTGAATTCAGGACCTTGTGCTTGCTAAGCAGGCATTTCACCACTTGAGCCACACATCACCCCTTTTTGGTTGTTGTTTTTTAATAGAGTCTTACTTTTTCCATAGCCTGGCCTAGAACCCAAGTCTTATTTATGCTTCCTGCGTAACAGGAATGATAGTTGAATACCACCAAGCTCTGGTTTTCATTGGATGTTTTGCGGGACGGCTTCAAATGAACAGTGATCCAGTGATCCAGACTGCCTTCTACTTTTTCCTCTCATTGGTGTCAGACTCTGCCAGTTTCCTGCAGTCCTGTAGTACTCAGCTCCTTCACCCAGTGGGAAATGTGGGTGTGAGGAGGATTTGACTAAGACATACCATATTAGAGACTTCTCTATCTCAAAACTGAAGGGAAGTTTACTATTTTACAACTAGAGCCCCTTCCCCCTCTTTCGCTGGAGATTGAACTCAGAGTCTTTTGTGCATGTCAGGCAAGCTATGTCCCCAGATACTCGAGTTCCCACCCTGTTGGTGGCTTTGTTGTCCTCAAAAGGAACTTCTGGATAGGCAATGTCATGCTTGCTCAGCTTCAGATCGTCTGCAACCTCTGGCCAAGTAGCGGTGAACCTCAGAATGGCCACAGTCCATTCACCTGCAATTCTTGTCATGGCTTCTTCAATCTCTTCAGGATCTCTATAGAAGTAGAGACCTAGCTTGATTCCACGCGTGCTCTCAGTGGACGGTGCTGCGTGTGTCAGAATGTCCCAGTGAGTTCCATTGGATGGCAACGCCCACATCATGCAGAGCATCTCTGTGGCATGGAGTGATGGTAGCAGGCTGACAACAGATCCTTCCGTGAGAGGTTGCAGTCAACCCTGGACTCAGCACCCATCAGAAGATGCAGCTCCTGGATGGCCACCTCAGTCTGGCTACTGAAGGCTCCAGGAGTGAAGTATCTCTCGATCAGAATGGCCAGTGGCAGTGGCTGCCTTCAGCACTGCCCGCTGGCCAGCACCCTTGGCAGACAGGACACTGAACTCAGTAGGGTTCAACAACAGCACTGGCGTGAGCCACCAGCAGAAGCATCTCCCCGTCCCTTTCATACTTCGAAGCCAGCCGCCATCACCACCCCTTGTACAGAGATACCAGTCCATCTAAGCATTAAGCTTAGTGCCACCCAAGGGGGGTCCAGCTGTAGGGCTCAGACTTTGTGGGCTTCCCTATGAGTTGGGGTGCAAACAAGAACAAGGTGATTATAGACCCTTCCTTGAGCAGCAGGGAAAGGAGTGTGTAACATTCACAAGCCATCCATTTTGTGGGGTTTTGTTACAGCAACCTGAATAGGGGAAGACAACCGCCAAGTTCTTCTAGTAGTGCTTAGACAGAAATGGATCCACATTTGATTTCAGCTCAATTTTACAGATGCTGTTTGGGGTAAATTAATTGCTGAATCTCAGATAATCACATATCAAGTAAAATGCCATACTGTTCTCACAAGGCTGCTTGGTGGGAGGAGAGAGAAGGCTACAGAATAGTTCACAGAGAGTATCTGGAAAGTGTTTGTAACACAAGTAGCTACACACACTGGGCACTGAAGGGAAAGACAGCAAGAGTGGGAAATGTGTGAAAGAGGAGGGGTGTTTGCATGGACGTCAGGCATGAGAGAGGAAGAGAATGTGGTGGCTACTACTGCAGGAGGTCCCTAGGGTGAAGAAACTGGATGACAGGCACAACCTTCGCATCCCCGCTGTGTTACTAAGCAACCACTTCCTGAGTGCTTTAGAAGTGGAAAGACCTTCCAGTTGCCTGTTCCCTACTAGTAGCAGGTCTATCCTGCTACTAGGGAGGAACAGAGATTGCCAGGAAAGATGGGAAAGTCTGAGACTGTGGTAGAGGACACAGGATTCACTATCGCCACCAGCACAGCCATCCATCACCTTGGCCTTGCAAAGATCCAGAAATGGAAATGCAAAGACCTTGATGTTGAAGGAGGTATTTCGTGGCAGGCCCAGACCAAGCATATGTTAGGCCAGAACTGACCTGTTTTCCAGGATGCCACTGTGTTTTTTTCTTTTTGTTATGTGCCAACACAGGTGCTTAAACTTAGGCCTGGGCACTCTCCCTTAGCTTTTTCATCAAGGCTAGCACTCTACCACTTGAGACAAAGCTCCACTTCCAGCTTTTTGCTGGTTAACTGGATAGAAGAGTCTCATGGACATTTTTCTTCGTGTGCTGGCTTCTAACTGTGATGTATAGATCTCAGCCTCCTGAGCAGATAGGATTACAGGGGTGAGTCACTGGTGCTTGACCGCCACTGTGTTTTCCTTTTTTCTTTCTTTTTTTTTTTTTTTTGTTGGTCGTGGGGCTTGAACTCTGGGCCTGGGCGCTGTCCCTCAGCTCTTCAGCTCAAGGCGAGCGCTCTACCACTTGAGCTACAGCACCACTTCCGGTTTTCTGGTGGTTTATTGTAGATAGGAGTCTCACGGTCTCTCCTGCCCGAGCTGGCTTTGAACCGCGATCCTCAGATCTCAGCCTCCTGAGTAGCTAGGATTACAGGCGTGAGCCACCAGCGCCCGGCTGCCACTGTGTTTTCTGATGGCAAAGGGAGACAGCTCTCATCACCAAGGCTATATCCAGCCTGAGTCATCCATAGTCTGGAGGAACAAAGCAAGGCGCTGCCAGGTGAGAAAAGTCTCATGGGGAGGCACTGTCCCTTACAGTAGTGGTACGCTAGCATTTTGTTTTTGTCTGTAATAAAAGCAAAAAAAGGTCACGGTGTACACTACTTGCAAAGCTTCTAGGGGGTGTGCGCGTGTGGGCTAGTACTGCTGCTCCTCTCTATATCACTCTTCACTATTTTACATTTAAGACATTATTTGAATTTCCATTTGGAGCCACAATTCACATTAGTATGTTTTTATATGGCTGGAATTACTTCCCAAATGAACACCTGCAGACAATCCTCTGGTTCCTCTCTTCCAGGATTACTTGAATAAAACCACACAGTGGAATAAGGCTCCAGCTCAGTGCATCAAGTCAACAATTGCTACTAAACACCACTACAGCTCACAGCTCACACTGCATCATATTTGTTCACTACAAAGTCCTTAGTATTGGAAAGGAAGGGGGCCAAGTGTTGTTTTGTGTTGGTAAGATAAATGCAATAGCACATAATACCAGCAGCACCCTTAGGATCTGTTATAAATGAGGAATCACTGGCTTACCTAGGGAAAATACGCATGCTGCAGGATCTCCTGGTGACCTGTACCACCATTAAATATGGGAAGTACTAAGGGAAACATAAGAGTTTTATGCCTTGGTGCTGTAAGGATCCTGCCTTATTCAGGACTCTTACAGTAGAGTCATTAAAATGCACTTGATCTCAGGAGTCCTGAGACATGACAGTGACTCTTTACACTGTCACCTTGTTCACTCACGTTGGCCAGAAACATTCAGCCAAGGAGTATTTATTGAACTCTCATCAGCAAAGTTCTAAGACACACACACACACACACACACACACACACACACACACACACACATTTTTCTTTCTTTCCTTTTTTTTTTTAAACAAAATCTTAATTTCTGCTGGGCACCGGTGGCTCACACCTATAATCTTAGCTACTTAGGAGGCTGCGATTTGAGGATCACAGCTCAAAGCCAACTCAGGCAGGAAACTGTGAAACTCTTATCCTCAATTAACCATTAAAAACAAACAAACTAGAAGTCAAGCTATGGCTCAAGTGGTACAGCACTAGCCTTGAACTAAAAAAGAGCTCAGGGACAGTACCTAGGCCCCATGGACCAGAAAAAAAAAAATCTTAATTTCTGAGCTACATCCCCATCTCTTAATACTTTAATTTTTAAGAGAGAAAAATGAAACTGGATCTTACTATATAGTCCAAAGTAACCTTAAACTTAAAATTCTCCTGCCTCGGCCTCCCCAGTGCTGGGATTAAAGTCATGAGCCACCATGTCTGGGGTAATACTTTAATATAATATACCTTTTTAGACTTCAGTACAAGTAGCTGCCCTGAAAATAGGTATGTTGCTTTAATAAATGTTCAAGTAAATCAGATGTAAAATGCATGTTATTATGAATTTGGGTTGTTCTTTCTCTCTGTATCCTCTTCTTCAATAAATGAATCAAATTTAAATGCTGCATTCAAAAGTTAAAAATAGCCGGGCGCTGGTGGCTCACGCCTGTAATCCTAGCTACTCAGGAGGCTGAGATCTGAGGATCGTGGTTCAAAGCCAGCCGGGGCAGGAGAGACCGTGAGACTCCTATCTACAATAAACCACCAGAAAACCGGAAGTGGCGCTGTGGCTCAAGTGGTAGAGCGCTCGCCTTGAGCTGAAGAGCTGAGGGACAGCGCCCAGGCCCAGAGTTCAAGCCCCACAGCCGACCAAAAAAAAAGTTAAAAATAGTTCCCAGAGCTTGGGCACCAGTGGTTCATGCCTATAATACTAGCTACTCAGGAAGCTAAGAGCTGAGCTGGTTCAAAGCCAGTGCAGGCAGGAAAGCCCGTAAGTCTTATCTCCAGTAAAGCCAGAAGTGAAGTTGTGGCTCAAATGGGAGAGTGTTAGCCTTTTGCAAAACAGCTCAGGAACAGTGCCCAAGCCCTGAGCAAGCTCCAGGACTGGCACCAAAGAAAAAAAGGTATAGTTCCCGGAGCTCTTTGCTACTGATCACAGCTTTGACCTTAGGCAAAATGTATGTGAGGAAAATGATGATAATGTGAGAGCTAGGACTGAGCTCACCACTTCAGAGAAGTAAAGCAAACAAGCTGCCTGTGAATTTGATTGCCTTCCTTTCTATGCGTGCGGGCCAGGTGTGATCTGCTACGTCACGAAACTACTATTTCCTCACTGAGGGGCTAGTATCCAACACACTGTGAAAGATATGAAAGCACAGGATTAAAAACTTGTTCACGAGGGATTTACAGTCTTGCTAGGAAGAAAAAGTAGATGCACAAAAGAATTCTTCAATGAAGAATAGAAATAATTGTGCAGAAGTTGACTTTGGCCTTGATCAGGTTTGGGCTGAACCCTGAAGCTCCATTTTTTTTTTTTTTATGTCATTTGTGGGGCTTGAACTCTGGGCCTGGGCGCTGTCCCTCAGCTCTTCAGCTCAAGGCCAGTGCTCTACCACTTGAGCCACAGCACCACTTCCAATTATCTGAGTAGTTTAATGGAGATAAGAGTCTAATGGCCTTTCCTACAGGCTGGCTTTGAACCATAATCCTCAGGTCTCAGCCTCCTATGAAGCTAGGATTACAGGGGTGAGCCACCAAGCCCATTGTTTAACAAGACAATAGGAGAGGCTGGGAACATGGCTCAGTAGTGGAGTGCTTGCCTTGCATGCATGAGGCCCTGGGTTTGATTCCTCAGCACCACATAAGCAGAAAAAGCCAGAAGTGATACTATAGCTCAAGTATGCTAGCCTTGAGCTGAAGAGCTGAAGGATAGTGTCCAGGCCCAGAGTTCAGGCCCCATTACTGACAAAAAAAAAAAAAAAGACAATAGGACAAGTGGCTATCATGGGAAACACATTCTCCTGCACTGCTACCAAAAGTAACACTTTCATTGGGCTATCATGACTTTTATTTCTTGTTATTTTTTTATATTTTTCATATTTTTTGTTATTTTTAAATTTAATTTTATTGTAAAGGTGATGTACAGAGGGGTTACAGTTATATAAATATGGTAATGAATACATTTTTTATCAAACATTGTTACCCCCTCCCTCATTTTCTCCCACTTTTCCTCCCTCTTCCACTTCCCCCTCACCAAGCTGTAAAGTTCATTTCCAATGTAGTCTCTTTTGAGTATCCCTGTTGCATTGGTTCCTCCTTGTCCATTTTGTGATTCCCCTTCCCTTCCCCAAATCAGATATATGTATATACAAGACACAGGGTGCCAGAATAAAAAACAGTGACAGCAGGGGATAAAAAAAAAGAAAGAAAAAAGAACTAACTTCACACAGTACATTAAAAACAAATACAAAAACAAAAACACAATGCCTGTAATCCTAGCTACTCAGGAGCCTGCCAGTCCAGGCAGGAAAGTCCATGAGACTCTTATCTCCAATTAACTACCCAAAAAACGGAAGTGGAGCTGTGGCTCAAAGTGGTAGAGTGCTAGCCTTGAGCACAAGGAAGGTTAGGGACAGTGCCCAAGCCCTGAGTTCAAGCCCCAAGATTGGCATTTAAAAACAAACAAACAAAAATCACGTTCGTTCGTGTTTCTTGTGACTCACACATATCTGAGATCTGATCCTAAAGTCTAGATGTATTATGTCTTATCAGGGTTTTAGCTATCCTACAGAGCAAGCCACCATTTTGGGATGAAGCCTTACTTAGCTACAGCTGCAGGGAGTGTTGTCCAGTGAGCTGGAAAGGCTCCAGTATTAACTCCAGGGCTTTCCTTGAGGACTTCCCCTTCCTGCTCTGGCTAAGCAGAATCCTAGTTGAACACATGATGCTGTGCAGACTCCCAATTTTATCAGGTGTTCCTCATGGCCCTTGGGACCAGAGCCTTGCACACAGGGCTGGTTAAGTGCTGCGGGACCATGGACCCATTTGCTAAAGCCCTCTAGCCCATCTCTTGTAGGTTACAAATGGAGAAAATAATCAGCAGTGAAAGAATAATAAAGCTGTGTAGGATTTGATTACCAGCTGGTGTGGTAGCAGTAGTAGCACATGTTTTGTTTATCATTCAGCCTAACCTTGGGAGATGAACTAAAAATAAGAGGTCTCAAATAATAAAGCAAAGGACAACTTTCCAAAAGTAAACAACATACATGCAAGCCAGACACCAGTGACATACTCCTGTAATCCTAGCTACTGAGATCTGAGGACAGTGGTACAAAGCAGCCTGGGCAGGAAAAGTCCATGAGACTATTATCTCCAGTTAACCACCAAACAGCTGGAAATGGAGCTGTGGTTCAAGAGCACCAACCCAGAGCAAATAAGAAAAAAAAAAAAAGCTAAGGGAGAGTGCCCAGATCCTGAATTCCAAGCCCCAGTACTGTCATATGCACACACAAATCATACATGCACTTATAAAACTAACAAGTCAGCATGCAGTTCAACTCATTCATGAATGAGGGAAATGGTTTCCAACAAGAAATTGAGGAGGTAGCTGCTGATAACAATTTAATAAAAGAATGGTAGAACAAAACTACTAGGTAAGATATAAAGCTAGTTAATATCCTACAGGACCATAAAACACAACCTATGTGGCTATTCTTTCCCATTGGGCAGAAATTATTTGCATATGTAACTGGACAAGAGACACAAATTAACCTCTGCTCCTACAACGATCATGAGAGGCAGCAGCACATCTCACTTGGTGAAGAGCATCTAGTATCTCTACTTCCAAGCTTGGAATAATTTTTCTAACACTCAGAAGAGACTCTCAGAAGGAGAGGCAAGGTACCAACCTCCTTCACAACAGCATGGGGATCTCTATAACATGGAAGGACACTGTACCAATTATAAAAGAATGTCGTTAGTGCAACAGCCTAGATAATTTGAGGAAACACAACCTGATGTAGGCAATGACCAGACTCAAGAGAAGTGGGGCACATAAACAATGGCGGAGAATAATGAGTAGCCAGGCCATTTACACGGCAACTTCAATGATCTGGAATCCATGTGAGAACTACTCTAGATGTAAATTTAAAGGATTTCTAGACTCATGGGGAAACGGCCATGAGGCTGGGTCTTAAAAAATTTAATGCCCATCCAACTTCAAAATTCTATGAAAAGAGCCATGTGCCAGTGGCTCAGGCCTGTAATCCTAGCTACTCAGGAGGCTGAGATCTGAGGATCGTGGTTTAAAGCCAGCCCAGCCAGGAAAGACCCTGAGATTCTTATCTCCAATAAACCACCAGAAAACTGGAAGTGGTGCTGGTAGAGTGTTAGTCTTGAGCAGAAGAGCTGAAGTGCCCAGGCTCAGAGTTCAAGCCCCACAACTGACCAATAAAATTTTTTTAATGAAAAGAGAACTATGAATAAATGAAAATATACTATAAATCATTTTTCCTTTAAATAAGTTCAATTCTGTAGAAAAATACACATTCTACAAAGCAAGAATAAACTGAGATAAGAATAATTTTTAAAAGACTGATGCTGTGGACAAATCATAGAAGAAATGGAAACAGTTAATGGGCACATGATTGCACTCCTTGTTAATGAGTAAATCCATGTGAAGTTTCACAGAACAGCATAATCAGATTCAAAGAGGACACTTGTGCCTTACAAGTCTATAAAGAAAGCAGTGTTTCATATACTGTGCAGGAACAAAACCATATCACTTTTTGACAAATGGGTTTCCACTGCTGTGAATTCATCTATAAAAACAATTAGACAACAGTACAAAGATGGTATCTAGGGGCTGGGAAGGTGGCTCAGTGGTAGAGTGCTTGCCTTACATGCTCAAGGCCCTGGGTTCGATTCCTCAGCACCACATAAGCAAAAAGAAAAAAGCCGGAAGTGGCACTGTGGCTCAAGTGGTAGAGCGTTAGCCTTGAGCTGAAGAGCTGAGGGACAGTACCCAGGCCCAGAGTTCAGGCCCCACGACCGGACCCAAAAAAAAAAAAGAAAAAGATGGTATCTGTATGAAGTTCATCAAAACACTTAAAACAATTCTACAAAGAAAAAGCAAAGAAGGGCTGGAAAGGTGGCTAAGTGGTAGAGTGCTTGCCTCGCATGCATGAGACCCTGGGTTTGATTCCTCAGCACCACATAAGCAGGAAAAAAAAAAAAAAAGCCGGAAGTGGTGCTGTGGCTCAAGTGGTAGAGTGCTAGCCTTGAGCTGAAGGGCTGAGGGACAGCGCCCAGGCCCAGAATTCAGGCCCCACAACCGGACCAAAAAAGAAAGAAAAAGAAAAGAAAAAGCAAAGAAATAAATGCCTAACAATTGAGGATCAGTAAGGTAAATTACAGATGCAGAGAATGTTATAAAGAATTAAAATCCAGAATCAAAATTATCATGGCAAAAAAATTACCAGCTGGGCAGAATGGCTCATGCCTGTGATCCTACCCATTTCAGAGGTAGAGGTTAATAGTCCATCTCACCCAATAAAAGCTGGGGGTGCTGGCATGTACTTGTCATCTTAGCTACGTGGGAAAGCTAGGCATAAATTTAAAAAAAAAAAATACTACTTAAAAAATAACAAAGCGCAGGTGCTGGTGGCTCGTGTCTGTCATCCTAGCTACTCAGGAGGCTGAGATCTGAGCATCATGGTTCAAAGCCAGCCCGGGCAGGAAAGTCCATGAGACTCTTATTTCCAATAAACCACTAGAAAACTGGAAGTGATACCATGGCTCAAGCAGTAGAGCACTCGCCTTGAGATGAAGAGTGCAGGGACAGTGTCCAAGCCCAGAGTTCAAGCCCCACAACTGACAAAACAAAACAAATAACAAAAGCAAAAGAACTAGAGACCTGGTTCAAGTGGTAGAGCAACTACCTAGCAAGTATAAATCCTTGAATTCAAACCTCTGTACCACTCCCCCCAAATTACAAAATATTAGGTAAGAGAAACATCTATTATCCATATATTATATTTTTCATATATCTTATCAGTATGATCCCAGTTTTGATCATGAAATGAAAAATGACCTGTGTTTTCCCATTTATTTCCAAAATATGTCTTTGGGTCCTTGCTACTGCATTTAACACTGACATCATTTTAAGCTAGGACAGAGCTTCCTGCAGCAGTAGCCAGAAATGATGGTCAAAGCCCTAGTAAAATACATAGATTTGAAGTTTTCTTAATTTTTCTACTCATGAGGAATTTGGGGATCAGGCAATTGAGATAATTGTTTAAAACCACTGTAATGCTCAAAATTAAGAAACAATAGAAACCAAAAACGTAGGTAACTTTAAATTTTTTTGTTCTGTAAAATGTCTGCAATAAACGTACTATTTTAAAATCAGAACACAAAATACACACTTATTTATAAATTGTAAAAATAGTCTTACTTTAACTAGCACTACCATCTACAAGAGTTTCAGACAAGGAATTCATCATAGCTAGGAATAAACATGTTTACATATGTACTGTCTTAAAACCACATCTATCAGAGAACAGGAAGAGAAAGTTGATGTGTTAATAAATAGACTGGAATCCCAGGGAAGCAGGTGGTTGTGCACCTGAGTGCACGTGTGTGTAAGTGTGTGTGAAGGAGTGCTCTCCCTTGTATCTTTACACACTCAGCTGTGTGTGTGCATGTGTGGTGAGTGTGAAGGAATGCTCTCCCCTGTACCTTTACACATCCAGCTGACCTGGTCCACGGTGTCTTGGGGCGTTCACTTGAAGTACTCATCTAGGAGTGCTCTGTTGAGGAGGAGAAAGGAAAAACAATTTAGACGTGAGCTCCACATCTTTCCCAGTTATCCCAGTCAAAATCAAGCAGAGCAGATGCTCCCTTTCACTTCCAGCCTGTGCTGAGGAATCAGAGCCTCTAGTGTAACCCGTGGGCTGAGACAGCATGTGGCACGATGGGGGAAATTTCTAGGGTGGGTCTGGATTAGAGGAGCAGGGTTGGGGAGGTGGGGGGGGGGGGGGAACAGGTCCGGCCTGTGGGCTTGGGCTAGTGCTGCACACAAGACTTTTCTCCTTTGCAGCACTTAGGTCTACTCACTCCTGTCCCCTCTAAGGTTCAGATCTCAGGCAAGAGCCAGGGCTCCCACTCCCCCCCAGGAAGAAACCAAAGTGACCTCCTAATAGTCCAGGCCAGCGATCCCCTGCTGGTGGCACAGCAGGATGCCATCCCCACTGTGCCCTCTCCCTCCATCACTGGTTCTCTCTCACCTACGGCCGGGAGGCGGGCAGGTCTGGCTTGCTGGGCAGGCAGGTAGGTGGTCCAAGCTTTCACCCACAAGGAGGAAGAGCCCTTGGCGGCTTTGGCCCCTCATCAGCAGTCATCAGTGCACATGGCAGTGCCACGAGACTTCTCCCTTTATAGAAGAAGGTACACAAGGAAGGCATGCTGCTCCCTAGGCCAAAACTCACAATGGAGCAGAGCTGCTAGATATATAATCTTAGGGGTACCAAAAACAGGGGTGTCACTTTGAAATACTGGTGGCTCAGGGGGCTCCTTTAATCAAAGAACTATAAACTCTGAACAGAATTTCAAGTTTTTCCCTTGGGTGAGTGAGGCTGTGAGCTGACGGGGTGGAGGCCTCCTGGACTCCACGCGGCACATCCCCGGGCGACCACAGCCCAGCGCAGTGAGGCAGCCACTGCTTGCTTTCCTGAGTTGCTCTCCTCCAAGAGAGTCGGGTGATCAGCATGGCCCGAGGAGAGAGCTTGCACACAAGACAAATATGGAAGAAGAGAAAAAAAAAAAAACACCAGGAAATAAGCAAGGGAAAAAAGAAAGGAGGATAGCTTGACTACCTCTCAGAAAGCAAAGAGACTCTGAGATCACGCAGTAAATGCAAAAGGCAGCTAATGAGAAAGTCAATGCAGAGGAGAAAAATAATGAGTGGCTCTTTGGAAAACATGGGTGCTGCTGCCACTGGGGTGCACCATAGCTCTAAGATCAAGACTTTGTAAGTAAATAGGCATGACCTGTGCTATAATTTACCTGTATACAACTATTTTAAACTTTGCTTCTCAATTTGAGTAAGCATTATGCATTAAAACCATTCTTCAAAAAATAAAATACTGACCATGCATGTAAAAAAAAGTTTTCCTGCCGGGCACCAGTGGCTCACACCTGTCATCTTAGCTACTCAGGAGGATGAGATCTAAGGATCACAATTCAAAGCCGGCCTGGGCAGGAAAGTCCATGAGACTCTGTTCTCCAATGAATCCCCAGAAAACCAGAAGTGGCACTGTGGTTCAAGTGGTAGAGCACTAGCCTTAAGCTGAAGAGCTGAGGAACAGAACCCAGGCCCAGAGTTCAAGCCCCACAACTGACAAAAAAAAAAAAAAAAAAGTTTGCCCTTTCATGGCAAGGGTGGGTGAGAAAGCATCCTCTTACAAGCTCACGCCTATAATCCTATCCTAGCTACTCAAGAGGCTGAGATCTAAGGACTGAGCTTATAAACCAGGAAAGTGAGTAAGACACTTACCCTGGGTTCATGTCCCAGTACTGACACAAGGAAAAAAATAATGAAAATTAAAAATTCATTTATATGTGTGCATATTTATGCTGAAATGGAGCCCAGCATCTCTCACGTGCTAAACATGTGCTCTACTAAGCAGCAGTCCCAGCTCCTTATACTAACTGCTAAAGTCTCCTTTCTGATGTTACCAATTCATTCTATTCATTTACTAGTCTTATGTACCTGTTATATTTAAACAACGTACAAATCTTATTAAGAAACACATTTGCAATGTGTTTTACTTTTTACCCATGTTTACCAATATTTGAAATATTTACGTGGTTTTGGCTATGTTTCACGAAGCTTTTACAATGCATTCTAAGGTGAATACTGCCTTTAAACTAGGATTATATGTATACAGTTACTGTAGAAATAGGTGATCAGGCCAATAAAAGAATCAAGTATAAAAAGTATTCTAGATTAAAACTCCACACCGGGGCCAGGTGTGATGGCTCCCACTTGGGATCCCAGCTAATCAGAGTTGGAGATTTGGAAGATGATGGCTAGATGTCAGCCTAGGCATAAGTTAGGGACTCCTCCACCTCAAAAAATAAACCTGGCAGGACAGTACATGCCTATAATCCTAACTATGTAAAAGTGTAGATGGGATTTTAGTCCAAGGCTGCCCAGGTAAAAAACAGGAGCCTCTATCTAAAAAATGGCTAAGCCACAAAGGGTTGGGAGGTATAGCTCAAGTGGTGAAGTACTTGCATAGCAAATGCAGGGTTCTGAGTTCAACCTCCAGCATTGCAAAAAATAAAGGTATATATGGATGAACAATGGAAACATAAACTTATGAACTAGAAATACAGTAATGTAAAATTTTTGACTGCTACTTACAAGCTTTAGTTCTTAAATTTACTTTCAACTGGGGCTGGGAAGGTGGCTCAGTGGTAGAGGGCTTGCCTTGCATAAGGCCCTAGATTCAATTCCTCAGCACCACATAAGCAGAAAAAGCCAGAAGTGGCGCTGTGGCTCAAGTGGTGGTAGGGGATGCTAGCCTTGAGCTGAAGAGCTGAGGGGCAGCGCCCAGGCCCAGAGTTCAGGCCCCACAACCGACAAAAAAAAAAAATTACTTTCAACTTTTTAAAATATTGTAGCAAATGCACTCAGCATTTACCACAGAAACGATCTTAAGATGTGTGAACACATACTCGTTGCTTCACACAATCACCAAGTCTCCGTCTCCCAAAACAGAAACCTGTGACACATTCACCAAGCCAACTCCTCTCTGGCTCCTCCAGTCCCAGGCAATGCCCTTCCTCACCACCTCACGTAGTCCTTTCACTGGCTATACATAAGAAATGCTTTAAACGTTCATATGCCAGAAAGCAAATACTTGGCCACTATCAAAACTTAGGATTTAGCCAGGCACTGGTGGCTCATGCCTGTAATCCTAGCTACTTAGGAGGCTGAGATATGAGGATTGCAGTTCAAAGCCAACCTAGGCAAGAAAAGTCCATGAGACTCTTATCTCCAATAAACTACCAGAAAATACAGAAGTGGTGCTGTGGCTCATGTGGGAGAGTGCTCGCCTTGAGCTGAAGAGCTGAGGGACAGTGCCCAGGCCCAAAGTTCAAGCCCCACAACCAATCAAAAAAACCTAAAACTTAGGATTGAACATTTTAAAAAAGTCAAAAGGTATGAATAGCTATAAAAAAAAAAAAAAGGTCTAACTTTTAAGGAGTATGTGGCAAAGGCATCCAAGAAACGTGGATTTGTCACGTGTAGACAGGATTTTGTAACACATCCAGAGGGACCAAAAACGCCTCACACCCCAGAGCTCCTTCCAACCACAGTCTGCTGTCCGTGAAACTCACACACTAATTTAGATTTTGCATGATCTGTTCATACTAACCTTTATGTACAAATGCTCTGTAGAGTGAAGAATGACAACAGGCTGGTCATGTGGCTCAACCAGTAAAATTTCATGCCTAGCCAGTACAGTTCAAACCCTGGTATGACCAAAAAAAAAAAAACCCTATAATTTATCTGTGGTATGAATATGATTTTTGTATAATGGATTTAAATAGCCAAGCCTTATTTGGTTGTATGCTGTTTGAATGGTATTAAATGTATCACCACATAAGTGCTTATTATTATATGAATATAGACCTATGCAAAAAGGTCTTGAGGGTCACCTTGTCAGAAAAACATAGTGAACTTTTAATAGTCACAAATTATGTGACTATTCCCAAATGTTTCTTAATCCTTCAAAAAAGATCCTTCAAAAAATTTCAAAATAAATGAATGGAATTCAATCACTTAAAATTCAAGTGCTGTTATTTCTACAAGATCTCGGATTATATGTTCATTTTGTTTCTTGGAAGAAAAATCACATTTTCATTTCTTATATTTTATTTATGGTAGAGAGAGCACTTCAATATTAATTCAAATATCTATCCATTAAATGCAAAAATGTTAATGCAATATTAAAAATGAAATTTAAATGAACACAAGGGAATATCACATTAAGGTTTCCATGGCAACTTCTCACTATGCTTTTCTGTTTCTGAATTGTAATATGGTCATTTATTACAGGCTCTTATAAAGTATAATTTTTGCAAATACTGAAAGATGTATAGGTTAATGCGTGTCAATTCCAGACTCTGGCTGCAATGTAATATGATTCATTAGGCTACAGATATTCCAAACATTAACCCATATTCTTAATTTAGACAATTGATACAGACTGGAGCAAACTTTGGAAATTTTGACTCATGTGCTGGCATTCACGTGGATCATACCAGTACAGTTCCCATCACAACTGAAACCTGAGTCTCCTCACTGAAATACTAATGCAAGTATGTCAAGTGACTCACTTTAGGGCGAATTTGAAATTATGAATTACAGATTCTGCTAGGCTAGGCAAAAACGTGGTCTGAGAAATGGGTCCTGCTGGTCTACAGCTGCTGCCAAGTCTCGACTTCTAGTACTGGACCACCTTTGTTAACAATCTCTAGTTGTACATTTATATATACTGAAACCTCAATGGAAACAGCCTTTAATGAAACAATAACTATTTATTGAAAGGAAAGAATTGGGTACCACCAAACTATACCTATAAGGATTTAGGAAAAATATATAAAGAAGTTAAATGTCCATTAACAGAAGTGAGGTAACTGATTGTCAATGCTGTTTAGAACTTGAAGAATTCCTTGAGTAAACTGGATTTTTTTTCTAAAAATAAATACAGGTAGGTTAGTTAAAAATGGTAAACAGAGGTTTGAGAGTGATTAGACCGATATATACTGATGAGAAAAGACAAAACACAGCACGCATAAAACAGTCTATACAGTAAGGGGGGAAACAGCAAACAGGCAACATATTCTCTCAAAAACATTTGCACAGGTGAACTCTTTGGGAAAGCCATCACAATCTTGTTTTCCAAGTCTTAAATTTATTATCAGGTTCTTCTGCTAGTTTAAATAGGTGATTTTTTTAAAACTGCTTTGCCTATTTTCACCACTTTTCAAAAATGTGCCGGTACTGGGGCTGCAACTGAGGACCTACACACCATCCCTGAGCTTTTTTGTTCAACGCTAGTACTCCACCACTTGAGCCACAGCTCCACTTCTGGCTTTTCTGTGGTTAATTAGAGATAAGAGTCTCAGAGACGTAACTGCCTGGGCTGGCTTCAAACCGCTACCATCAATCTCAGCCTCCTGAGTGACTACCAGCACCTGGCTCATTTTTGAAAACTTTTTTTGGGGGGGGTCCGGTCGTGGGCCTGAACTCTGGGTCTGGGCGTTGTCCCTCAGCTCTTCAGCTCAAGGCTAGCGCTCTACCACTTGAGCCACAGCACCACTTCTGGCTTTTTTCCTTTTTGCTTATGTGGTGCTGGGGAATCAAACCCAGGGCCTCATGCATGCAAGGCAAGCGCTCTACCACTGAGCCACCTTCCCAGCCCTCATTTTTGAAAACTTTTGAACATAGTTATTCCTAACATCTCACCTCCTGGAGTAATAGAATTATATGGTGATACAACTTTTTTATTTATGATATTGGTTATACGCACCTTCCCCTCTTTTGTCTCCTTGTAGCTATTGCAAAGAACCAACAACTGGCTTCAGTGACTCTATTGTACTTTTGTTCTCTATTTCACTAATTTTGCTTTTATTATTAGTTTTGGGGGAGACAGGGTTTCACTACGCAGCCCAGGCTGGTGTCAAATTCACCATGGAGCCCACCCAGGTAAGCTCTGAACTTGTGACCCTCCTGCCTCAGCTTCCAGAGGGCTGAATTATAGCCCCCAGGTTTTGCCAGTACTGTGGCTTCAACTCACAGCTGGTATTCTACCACTTGAGCCACAGCTCTATTCCTCTAGCTTTGCTTCTATTACACTTCCTCTATTAGGGAATGTGATTTAATTCATTATTCAACATCTCCTTGAAAATAAGTTATTTACTTAGATGATATTTTGGCTTCCCTCTGCCATCATAGAAGAGCTTAAGGTTATAAATTTCCTCAAGTTTTATCTCAGTTATGCCTCTCAAATTTTTGATATTTTCACCAATGAGTTCAAAATATTCTCTAATTTATAGTATATGCAGATTTTCTAACTTATTTGAGATATAATCATGTCTGTGATTCCCTTCAAATTTTGTTGAGAAATTTATGGCTAGTATATAATCATTAGAACCTAATTCAGGCTGGGTGTTGATGGCTCACACCTGTAATTCTAGCTACTCAAGAGGCTGAGATCTGAGGATCATTCTTCAAAGCCAACCTAGGCAGGAAAGCCTGTGAGACTCTTTTTTTTTTTTGGGTCCGGTCATGGGGCCTGAACTCTAGGCCTGGGCGCTGTCCCTCAGCTCTTCAGCTCAAGGCTAGCACTCTACCACTTGAGCCACAGTGCCACTTCCGGCTTTTTTTTCCCTGCTTACGTGGTGCTGGGGAATCGAACCCAGGGCCTCAGGCATGCAAGGCAAGTGCTCTACCACTGAGCTACCTTCCCAGCCCAAGCCTGTGAGACTCTTATCTCCAATTAGCACCAGAAAAAAATGGAAGGGGAGCTGTAGCTCAAAGTGGTAGAATGCTAGCCTTGAACAAAATCAGTCAGGGACAGACAGTGCTCAGGACCCGAGTTCAAGCCCCATGACCAACAATAACAACAACAAAAAAGCCAAAACTTAATGATAAGCACGTTTTAAAATAATGCATTCTGGTCAGGCATGATGGTACATGCATACAATCTCAGCATTCAGGAGGCTGAGGCAGGAGTGCAGAGTTTGGGGCCAGTCCATGCTAAAGAATGAGGTCCTGTCTTAGAAAACCCAAAACTTAATCTGCACTTGATTGGTGGGGTGGTGTTTGTTTATCCTAGTCAATCTTTGGTAACCCTATGGACACTGTTTTTCCCAATCACTGTTAACAATCTTCACCAAAGGGTTGGAGGCTAGAATGCTTACCAATGAGCAAAAGCATCAGGTACTGAGTTTGAGTCCTGGTCTCCAACCTTTAAAAAAAATGTCCTCCATGATTCTAAATTTACTTGTTGCCCTCATAAATCCTGTGAACAGGCTGGGAATGTGGTCTAGTGGTAGAGTGCTTGCCTAGCACGCATGAGACCATGGGTTCAATTCCTCAGTACCACATACACAGAAAAAGCCTGAAGTGGCACTGTGGCGCAAGTGGTAGAGTGCTAGACTTGAGCAAACGAAGCTCAGGGACAGTGCCCAGGCCCTGAGTTCAAGCCCCAGGACTGGCATAAATAAATAAATAAATAATCCTGTGAACATTACATTTTCCTGGTGAATGGAAAACTGTATGTTTTATCTTTACCTCCGGCAATGCTTCTTTGCTTACTATCTTTTTTTTGACATTTGGTTTCTTGTGTATTTATTAAAAATTATAGCATCTTAGTGGAAGGGGTTTTAGCAAATGTCAACAGCAACATTTTCACATTTTTTAAAAACCAATTCCACATGTCCGGTTCCTTATTGAGACTTCCAATCCATATTCAGCCTGAGGAGAGTGGCTTACTAGTCGCTGGTCCCCATTGAATGTGTGTCAAACTATCTTTGATATTGTATAGGTACACCAGCTGTTTACCACGTTTCAGAGAATCATTTGCCATTCCTTTAATGTTGTTTCCTGTATGGTTATATCTACATGCTATGTTAAAAATAACAAGTATATATTTTAAAAATCCAGTCTACAATTGTCATTTTACTACGCTGAATTGAAATCCTTTGTACAACTACTTAATAGTTTTTAAAAAATTAACAAAAATATGGGGCTGGGAAGGTGGCTCAGTGGTAGAGCGCTTGCCTTGCATGCATGAGGCCCTGGGTTCGATTCCCCAGCACCACATAAGCAAAAAGGAAAAAAGCTGGAAGTGGCGCTGTGGCTCAAGTGGTAGAGCGCTAGCCTTGAGCTGAAGAGCTGAGGGACAGCGCCCAGGCCCAGAGTTCAGGCCCATGACCGGACCCAAAAAAAAAAAACAAAGAACAAAAAACAAAATAAACCCATTGGCAAGAAAAATTTTAATAAAATTTTCATGTCAACTGCAGTAATCATTTATATATTCATTCATACATGGTTTTAGATATAAGATCTTCTTGTGTCCTTTCATTCTGTCCTGCTATATTATGGCTATAGTTGAATATACTGCCCTAAATTCACATTGGAAGTGGAATCCAAATGCACAGGGCTGGGAGGAGGGGCCTAATTTGGTAATGGAGGCTTCATGCTCACAAGTGGGCTGTGGTGCTGTCTTGGGAGTGGATCTGAGGTAGAAAAGAGAGTTCAACTTGCTCACCCTGCCCCGTCTCCTGCTTGGACTTCTACCACAGAATGAGGCAGCAAAGCATTTCAAGCAGTCTCTACACTGTAAGAAAGAAATGTCTGTTCTAAGTCACCTAGCCCAGTTATTCTGTTACAGTAACACAGAAGGGACTAAGCAATCATGTTATTTCTCTTCCTGTTTTTAAGTCTTTTAATAAGTTAGTAATGGAGCTTGAACTCATGGCCTTGAAACTATCTCAAGCTTTTCTGCTCAAGGGTAGTGCTCTACCTCTGGGAGCCGTAGTTCCACTTCCAGTTTTCTGGCGGTTAATCACAGATGAGCTCATGGACAATTCTGCCCAGTCTGGCTGCAAACTGTGATCCTCAGATCTCAGCCTCCTTGGTAGCTAGGATTACAGGCATGAGCCATCAGTGCTAGTCAAATCTTTTATTTATTTATTTATTTATGAAACAAGGTCCTGCTCTTTCCCAAGACCACAATAGCTACCTCCGAGGTAGCACAGCGGTACAGTATTTGCATAACATGTACAAGGCCCTAGATTCCATCTCTAGCACCACAAAATAAACAAAATCCTACTATAATTCAAATCTTCCTAAAGTCTTCTGTGCAGGAATTTAACAATCCAAGTCCCGTAACCGTAGGGTTTTTCAGTGTTTTAATTTTCTTGAGATTCTGTCCACCAATTTTAACTTCCTGATGTCAGACGTGTGCTACCATGCCCAGCCATGCAAACTTTTGGAGGCTTGAGAACTTTTCTTTTTTTCTAAATCTGTCTCTATAAACTGCCATCCCCTGATCTCAGCCTCCTAAGTAGCTTGGCTTACAGACAATGCATCTGGCTTTTTTAAAAAAAATCTATCTTAAAATATTATATGGAATATATTTTTTAAAAGACTAACAGCTGAGGATCACACATAGAGCCCCTCATATATACTAGGGAAACATCTATCACTGGGCTATGACCCCAACTCCTTAAAATGGAAAGTATTGCTGCAGTAAAATGTGACAGGCTACAATGCTGTCTCCTCTGTGGCACGTCAGTGCCACATACTCTGTCATTTCTCTTCTAGTAAACTTTCCGATTTTTTTTGGGGGGGGGGATGGGGCACGGGGCTTGGACTCAGGACCTGGGCGCTGTCCCTGAGCTCTTGTGCTCAAAGATAGCACTCTACCACAGAGCCACTCCTGGTTTTCTGGTGGCAAGAGTCTCACAGACTTTCCTGCCTGGCCTAGCTTCAAATCATGATCCTCAGATCTCAGCCTCCTGAATAGCTAGGATTACAGGAGTGAGCCATCATTGCCTGGCTTCTTATCATCTTTTAAAAATGTATTTATACAACTACAAAAGCTTTCTTTTGATATTTCTCTGGATTCATCTTTTGGATTTCAAAATTACTATATATATTTTATATATATACACACGTGTGTATATATATAATATATATATATATATACATACATATATACATAAATAAAAGCTTTTAAAAAGCATATAGCAAAGCCAGGTACTAGTGCCTCATGCCTGTAATCCTAGCTACTCAGGAGGCTGAGATCTGAGGATCGCGGTTCAAAGCCAGCCCAGGCAAGAAATTCCATGAGCCTCTTATCTCTAATTAACCACCACAAAACTGGAAATGGGCTATGGTTCCAAGTGGTAGAACACTAGCCTTGGGCAAAAGAGCTCAGACAGCAACTATGCCTTGAGTTCAAGCCCCATGGCTGACCAAAAATCATATAAAGGATGGTTTAGAAAACTAGTTTAATGATCTTGGGTTCTTGCAGGAGAGTTTAATCCATTTGGTGAGATCTACTTCTATCATGTTATTTCATGCTTGTTAAATCCATCTTTTCATGTGTGCATTTGTCCTGATTTTGACAATTCCTTTCTTTTCCTTAATATATATTAGTGGTACCTAGATACTGTGGTAGAATATATTTGTAAATTCAAATTTGTAAAATTATCTCTAAAATATATAGAGCATATATACAGACAGCCCAAAATCAAATTGACAAATTCTTAATCAAAGGTAAAGGTTGATCTACCTTTCATCTCTTTTAGAAAAACTGAAGATGATAATGGGTTTTATTCTCTTGGTGATAATGGCTTTGAATTCAGGGTCTCATGCTTATTAGGCAAGTAGCATATCACTTGGGCTAGCCATGCTCCTACTCCTAGAAAAATACAATTTTAATCTATTTTCAGTTAACCTAATGCGCTATAGACTTATGATTTTTCCTGCCATACATTAATGTCTAATTTAATTTATGGCACCAATATTCCTCAGATTTATTCCAGTGCTTTCCAGTTATTTCACTCACCCTTACTTTTGATACCTCAGTCTTTCTCAGTCTTTTCCTCCATAAGGTATTAACTTTCAGAAGTTCCTTTAGTGAGGTAATTTTGTCAATGTGTTTTGGTTCTGCTCAATGGAAGGTATCTTTATTACACTTCCATTCCTAGATAGGATGGTCTAATATATCTACATAGCAGGGCAGTCTCGCTGAGTTTTGGATGATTGGTAACAGTACTTTTTTGTAGCTAAAAGCTAAGGACCTCAAACATCTGAAGGAAGTGGTATGGAAAGCACTGTCTTAATATTCAGCTGCAGTTACCAAATGGATGTCTAAGTTAGGCTCCACACACATCCTTTTACTAGCCTCACAATGACCCTATAAAAAGCTTGCTGTGAGAAAACAGTATTAGCATCCCCATTTTATGGGTAATGGAATACATTTTCTAAGATTTGTCATTCCTCATTCTCATTATTCTTTTGCTTTTATTCAGCATCACTGTATACACTATCCACATAATTTATGAGACGATTTCACTTTTCTCCCTTGAAGCCTGATTCTTTTTTTGCAAGTATTAAATTTTCTATTGCATTCACAAAGTCCCATACAACTTTTAGTTTAAAAGAATTTTTATTAACCAGTATTCTCAAGTCTTTCCATCAGGTCAGATGGCAAATCTTTCTAAGATAACTAAGTCTTTGGTCTGACACATTAATATTCAGCTGATAATTTAACACCAAAGTTCATTATTTTTTAACCATGTTCCTCAAGAATAAGTTTATATTCTGCTAAATTAATACTTCATCTATATAAAGAAGAAATGGAAAGTCCTCTCCTATTCAAGGCTAGAATTCTGCTCTGACAGGTGAAGTTTTCCATGAATACTTTGTCAGGCACACTTCAGCAAACTGTGGAGTTTGAGAAAGAAGGTAACTGAATCTTCATGTCTTTTATGAGCTAAAAAGAGCAATTCTCTAAAGCAGAACAATAGATTTTATATATCACACATTCTGACCAGAGGGTAAAATTAGCATATCCCTCCAACTTATGAATTATCTGTAAATTATTTGTAACCTGTATTAGATGTAATAAAAATGTACAAAAATAAAAATGTTAACTGGGACCTGGTGGCTCAGGCCTGTAATTTTAGCTACTCAGAAAGCTGAACTCTGAGGATCGCATTTTGAAACAAACCAGACTGGACAAGACAGTCTTTGAGACTTTAATTAACCAGCAAAAAGAGTCAGAAGTAGAGCTGTAGCTCAAGTATTAGAACACCAGCCTTGAGTAAAAAAGCTAAGGGACAGTATCCTTGAGTCCAAACTCTAGTACTGGCAACACACACACACACACACACACACACACACACACACACACACACACACACACACACACACACACACACACACACACACACACACACACACACACACACACACACACACACACACACACACACACACACACACACACAATGACTAATGCTCTAAGAAACTGGGAATCCATACTACCAAGACTGCTCTGAGAAATACCTCAGTGGCTTCTCATTGGCTGAGGAAGCTGGGCTATTTATACAACCAATTCTGCCTTGTGGCTAAGGAATTCCCAGCTCTGCAGACGTACTTCCATTGACACACCTCCTAAGGGAGGATGCAAAGGAGACTAGGAACACATTTGAACTTTCCTAAAGAAATGCTTAACTGAATTCCAAACTTGTGACACCAAGTTTTATATAAAAGCCCATTTTATTTAGTCTAAAATATGTATATTAGTTTTAAAACAAGCTTGGTTCAAAGTTTTAACTGTTAACATCACTTTGATATTAGGAACAGAACAGCCTGTAGTTTTACTAACACTAATTTAAGAAATCCATTATGTGCAGTACTGCCAATAAAAAAAAAAAAGAAAGAAAAATCCATTCTGTGTGGAAACATTGTGGTGTTACTTTCCTCAGACTTTTAAAACTTTTAGAATGAAATCACTTTAGCTTATAAAAGACTTCTTAAGACCTGTATTATAGCTTGTAAAAGATATTTTATGACATTCAACAAAATTCCACCCCACTTTCTCTGATAATAAAGTGTTTTCTTAAACTGTGACTTGTTAAATGACGTGAAACTAGGGAGAACTGGGTGGTACCGTTAGTATCTTGGTTATCTTGGTGTTTGGAGAAGACTATCCTGTGCTTCACCACTTGCTGCCAGGCCTTGCAGAGATAGGGCCTGAAGTCCGAGTCGGCATCCGAGGGCAGTTTACATGCAGCAGCCGGCCCTTCTGTTGACGCTCCAGCTCTCTGCATTATGCTTTGTGTCGTTGCTAAGAGGATCAAACGATATTCATTGACAAGTTTCTCTAGAAGCTTAGAACATTTCTTCAGAGTAGACTCCTGCAAATTCACACTTTCTCCTCCATTGACTCGGTCTATCCAGTAAAACGCTGACAGGCTGTCCACAATCAAAAGACAGAGAGAGGGGTGACTACAGAACATGGCTTCTAGTGAATAGAGGGTGATCAGGAGCTGGGCACTGCTGCTGCAATAAACCAAAAACAGTCTTCCAAGGCAGCACTTTATCATTTCTTCAGAGCTTTGCGATAGCCTATGCTCAAGAACTGTAACAAGCCGAAGCATGTCAAAGTGGTAATCTGTATCAATAAATAAGACTTCTACTTCCAATCCACCTTCTGACCGTGGAAGTATACATCGTGCGGTTAAATGATAGAGCATTTCTGTTTTTCCTGTTCCTTCTGGACCGTGAAATTCAAGAATATCACCTGTGTAAAGTTTAAAAATGCCAGTCAAAACGCAGTAATGAGAAGTCTGCATGCAGAAAGGTTCAAGGAAACATTTAAAGGAATGTCAGAATCCAAATCCATTTGCCAAATGGATGTGACAAGCAAATACAAATGAGTAGGGAAAGCATTACATGTTAACTCCCAAGTTGTGGAGGGAGGCAATGGATCCACCTTAAAAATCATGTTTCTCAGTCTCCCTTGTAAAGAGGGATTGCCAGGTGAATAGTTGTAGCTGCCAAGAGGCAAGTTGATGTCTGCTGGGGCCTCAAGGTTTTTTTGCACTCTATGCAGGTGTCACTCCTTGTGTGGAAGTGGCGCAGCCATCTCCAACCAGTGAAGATGAAAGACAGACAGTTGTGCCCAGCTTTGGATAACAAGAGGGATCCTACACCAGCTGCTTGCGGCCTACCCCATACTACTGCACCAAGGGGAAAATAAGCCTCTCCCTCAACTGGACTTCTGTCACTGGCTAGTGAGAGTCATCCCTAATAAGGTGCTTCACGCTATCAGCGTTGAGAGGGTTGCACTTGTGCAGCATGCATGAGGCCCTGGGTTTAATCCCCAGCACCACACAAACACACACATATACATATACACACACAAAAGGAATATCTCTTGAAACTGTATCTAGCTACATAATAAATTATTTTCCCCCATAGTATAAGCCAAAGTCAACCACTTTGAACTTTAAAGATTCCAAATTTCTTTCTATATAGGTCTTATTAACTTCAAGAGCAGTACAAGCTAAATAAAATGCCACCTGGGAAATTGTCCTGCTTCCAGAACTTTTCAAAATGCATTAAAGACTAATGTTCCAATTCTTCCTAGTTTGTTTGTCATTATTGCTAATATATGGCTGAACCATCTGATTTGGAAACACTATGTTTAAAAGCAGATTTTTAGGCCTCAATCAAATTACAGTGTATCTAAAAATTCAGATACTTTATTTCCTATTATTACAAACCACTGGACACTGAGGTATTCTCAAACAATATAAAAGCATAAAAGTATAAAGTTATAATTTAGCAGGAGTAACTTCAAGCATTCTATTACACAGTAGGGGACTACAGCTGACAATAATATATATTTCAAAATAGCTACAAGAAAAGATTTTGAGGTTCTTCCCACAAGGAAATGACAAATGTGAGGTGACTGATATGCTAATTACTATGATCACTATATAAGGCACACCTTCTGAAATAGCACCTTGCATCTCACAACTACATACTGTTATTATGGATAGGTTAAAATTTTTATTAAAAATCTAGCAAGTTATACTATACCTAAAAAGTATAACTTCAGACAAGGCTGGGATATAACTTAATGGTAGAGACTTACCTAGCATGCATGAAGCCTAAATCTGGCTCTCAACACTACACACATACACAACAAATAAAAAGCTTAGCCAATTTCCACTATAATCTTACATAAAATTTGTGACTTAAAAAAATTTTTTTGGGGGGAAGGGGGGGTGGAGGTCCAGACGTGGGCCTGAACTCTGGGCCTGGGCGCTGTCCCTCAGCTCTTCAGCTCAAAGCTAGCGCTCTACCACTTGAGCCACAGCGTCACTTCTGGCTTTTTTTCCTGTTTATGTGGTGCTGAGGAAATCGAACCCAGGGCCTCATACATGCAAGGCAAGAGCTCTACCACTGAGCCACCTTCCCAGCCCTTAAAATTTATTTGTAAAAAACTTTTAAGCCAGGCACTGGTGGCTCATATCTGTAACCCTAGCTTCTCAGGAGGCTGAGATATGAGGATGGCGGTTCAAAGCCAGCCCAGGCAGGAAAGTCTGTGAGCCTCTTTTTTTTGGTCAGTCATTGGGCTTGAACTCTGGGCCTGGATGCTGTCACTCAGCTCTTCAACTCATGAGCACTCTACCACTTGAGCCACAGCGCCACTTCCGGATTTTTGGTGGTTTCTTGGAGATAAGAATCTCAAGGACTTTTCTGCCCAGGCTGGCTTTGAACCACCTACCTCAGATCTCAGCCTCCTGAGTAGCTAGGATTATAGGCGTGAGCCACTGTTAACCCACTTGTGAGATTCTTATCTCCACATACACACACACATACATGCAATACAGTGACTAAAATTATATAAAACCATATTACTGGTGACTCTCCTCTGTAGTACTTAGTAGGAGTTAAGTAGAACCCCTCCCTCACTAGCAGTCTTCTATTGCTCTGTGTTATAGAAACAATACACCAGATGAGTAAAGATAACATTGTACCAATATTGATGGCAGTAAGGGAAAGCTGAAACAATGTAGTCATCTGACATTGATCTGTGGAAACAGTGTCCTCCAGACCAAACCCCACCAAATCCTCCTCCTCCTTTTCCCAAAAACAAACTGTACAAAATTGTCCTCCTCCTCCTTTCTCTACAAAGGAGCCATGAGAAGCCGGTCACATCTGAGAAAGCGCTGCTTCCTGCAGGCATGTGACTCTGGCACTGCAGCAGGAAAAGCCAATTCCAAACATCCATCCTCCCAGTTGCCACATTATCACACTAGATAATAACTGCCTGTTTATTTGGCAATATTTCCTATTGGCGCGCTCCTTCTCCCCCACCCTCTCTGTGTGGTGCATACCAGTCCGGGGCTTGAACTCAGGGCCTCAGTGCTGTGCATAAGCTTTTGAACTCAAGGCTAGTGCTCTACCATTTTGAACCTCAGCTCTATTTCCAGGTTTTGGTAGCTAATTGGAGATAAGAGTCTCATGGACTTTCTTGCCCAGGCTGGCTTTGAACCACAATCCTCAGATCTCAACCCACAGAGTAGCTAGAGTAACAGGTGTGAGCCACTGGCACCCAGCTTCTGACAGTTTCTTTAAGATTGAGACTTGAGTATTCTATCCCCATCACAAAATACAATGTCTTCTAAGCGTTTTACTTCACTTTCTTCGAAAGATCCTCTTTAAAGACATCTAAAGAATGACATCTAAGTTCTAAGAAAGACATCTAAGTTCTAAATGGTCTAATTCCGGAACATAGTATTTTAAAAGGAGCTATCTAGTAAGGTGGCAAGCGTGGTTTTGGTTAGCAGAGTCCTGAAAGGTACGAAGACCCTTGATCAAGACTAGGCACAAAGAACCAACACAGAAGTTGCAGCAAGAACAGTAACTAACTGTGGGTTTCAGGCCTGTTCCCAGCCCAAAACCAAGTTTACACTGAAATTCTGTCAGGTCCTTGGTCCTGAATGGTAAAACCCTGAGAAGTAGCTGTAAAACTGCTTGCTACTCAATTACCCATCTAAAAGCTAAAAATGGCTGTGGCTCAAGTGGTAGAACGCTAGCCCTGAGCTAAAGAGCTCAGGGATAGTGCCTAGGCCAAGTTCAAGTCTCAGGACAGGCACCAAAATAAATAATAACAACAGAAAAGCCAGGAGGAAAAACATCATAAGGCATAAATGGTATCAAGGAGAATGCAACATTACTATACAATAAATCCATCAGAAAAGTAAGAAACAAAAAAAGATGGCAAGAGAAGAAAAAAAATCAGTAGATGTGTAATTTGCAAATCTCATTTAACATTAATATTCTGTGAACCAAATGGCAAAAAACTGAGATGCTTTAGAAGACTGGGTGAAAGGGCACTGTGAAGTATTCACTAATTTGAGAGACGCATCATGGACAGCAACCAGATGTAGAAAGTTAGTTTGAGCATAGGTAGTACAGTTTGTTGGCTCTTCTTTGCCTTCATCATCATGCTGTGCTGGGAAATGATCCTAGGGCCTTGTACATGCTAGCAAGTACTCTACCACCAAGTTACACCCGCAGTGCATAAATGTATTACTTCTTCTAAAAAATTACAGTAATTATACAAAGTAAAATGTTTCCTTATGTTTCTATACATGCATATATGTACTTTGATCAGTTTATTTTAAAAGTATAAAAATTCAGTAGAATCTTCATGAGGCTAGAGGATCAAATGAAGATAATAACTGATGGTAAGAAATGTAAAAAATTGGACTGGGAAGGTGGCTCAGTGGTAGAGTGCTTGCCTTGCATGCCTGAGGCCCTGGGTTTGATTCCTCAGCACCACATAAGCAGAAAAAGCCGCAAGTGGCACTGTGGCTCAAGTGGTAGAGTGCTAGCCTTGAGCTGAAGAGCTGAGGGACAGCGCCCAGGCCCAGAGTTCAGGCCCCATGACCGGACCCGAAAAAAAAAAAAGAAAAAAGAAATGTAAAAATTTGGAGAGAAAAGGGAAGACCTCCAGGGGATAAAAAATACAGGAAACTATTTAGAAGGTAAATATTTTAGAATTAAACTTAACTTTGCCATGTATTTTATTGGGCTTCTCTCTTTCGTCTGATAACGTCTTTTCTTTCATTCTGTCTTTGTCTCTTTCCCCAACCCCCTCACTTCTGATAACTGGGGCCCTGAGCCACAACTGCACTTCTAGATTTTTTGCTACTTAATTGGAGGTGTCTCTCTCTCTTTTTTTTTTTTTTTGGTCAGTCGTGGGGCTTGAACTCTGGGCTTGGGCGTTGACCCTCAGCTCTTCAGCTCAAGGCGAGCGCTCTACCACTTGAGCCACAGCACCACTTCCGGTTTCTGGTGGTTTATTGGAGATAGGAGTCTCACAGACTTTCCTGCTTTGAACTGCAATCCTCAGATCTCAGCCTCCTGAGTAGCTAGGATTACAGGCATGAGCCACAGGCACCCGCTGGTAAATGTCTCTTGAATTTGTCCGTCTAAGCTGACTTCAAACCTTTATCCTCAGACCTCAGAGTAGCTAGGATTACAGATATGAGCCACCGGGGCCCCTTTCCTTTTTTTTTTTTTTTTTAAGATTTGTTGATTTATCTGCAATGATGGAGATTAAACCCAGGAATATTTATATACTATCAAACACTCTACCTCTGCAATACCTCCGATAACTTCGCCAAGTATTTTCTTAGTGAGGGATGGTGATTACAAACATCTCTCAGCATAACTCAGAAAGACTACTACTAAATGTCATGATGAAACCCCTTACTTACACACAATTAATATAAAATTTTTTAAAAATGGGGAATAAAAAAATGGGGAAAAAGACTATTGAAGGCAGTTATCAGCAAAGCTTTCTAGATAACATTAGATATTTATGGTCATCTTTTTTTTTTTTTAATTTTTTGAGAACATACTGTACAGAGGGGTTACAATTACATGGGCAAGATAATGAGTACATTTCTTATCAAGCATTGCAGCTTCCTCCTTTGTTTACCCTTCACATCCCTTCCCAGCCTCCCCCCCCTCCTCCAGCTATGGTTATCTTATGGATTCCTTTGAGCCTTAGTTTTTAGCATGATTGAAAGTAAGGCCAAGGAATTTCTCTGAGAGTCTTTTGTTGAGAGATTAATTCAGAGATAACACTTCCCGTTCATAACTAGGAAGTAAAATCTGCATACTTGCAAGTTACATATGAATATTATCATTAAGGTCCTTGAACTAAATTCCCTACAAATATGCTAATGATGAACTAAAAAATCAGTTCTACTGATTTTATAAACTTTCATGCTTATTCATTAAGATAAAAAAATTGTGTTCAAAGATTATGTTCTATGGAGGGGACATGGTCATTTTAACCCTATTTGAAGTCACTATCTCATATGTTTCTGTGAGCTGTTACAAAAAATAGCGCCCTTGTCCAGCCAAAGTACTGACTATGACAACTTGTAATGAAATTTTTTTTAAAAAAGTTCTACAGTTTGGCACTTGAAAAACTTAAAAAAACTCAGAAAATCTGGATGGTTTGGCCCTGGCAGTTACTCTTACGAATAGATGCTGTAAGGAGTCAGGGTAACAGATTGTAGAAGAGTTACGAATCTAAAGATCCTTCAAAATAAGGAAAAGAAAGAAATGCCAAAAAAATACATCATCTTGGTACCATCCTACTAACTATATAACAAATATGGTGAATTTTTAGTTAGTCATTATAGTACTGAAGAAGTGTGAATTAGTACATAGTACTAAATAACTACTATCCAAAAAGCATTAAAAACATGTTTACCACAGCATTAGAGACTCTTAAAACCCTTCAATATCTCCTACGTAAGCTTCCCTAAAACAATTTCTGGTAACAAATATTACTAATAATCTTTATAATCCCAGTCTTTTTTCCCTGCAGAAATGGGGATTGAACTCAGGACTTCACTCTTGCTATACATGTGTTTTATTATTTGAATCACGTCTGCACCCCTTTTGTATGTATTTTGTTTTGGAGACAGGATCTTGCCAACTTTACTAGGGCTGATCCTGAACTCACAATCCTCTTGCTGCTATGTTACAGATATAACACAGCAAAGACAGAAGTTACGGGTGTGCATGAGCATACTGGACTAGAATCCTAGGCCTGTATCTGCTTTGTGCCAAAGAGGTATTTGTCTAGGTAGCTTTATAGCTATAGTATCTACTGCATCTACAACATGCTATGACAGGAAATGGTGCTATAGCTCTCAAGTGGTAGAGCACTAGCCTTGAGCTGAAGAGCTGAGGGACAGTGCTCAGGCCCAGAGTTCAAGCCCCATGACTGACAAAAAAATAAAAAAATTAAAATAAATAAAATAAATTGTTGATTAAATTTTTAGCCAGGCACCAGTGGCTCACACCTGTAATCCTAGCTACTTAGGAGGCTGAGATCTGAGGATCACAGTTCAAAGCCAACCCAGGCAGGAAAGTCCATGAGACTCTTTTTTTTTTTGGTCGGTCGTGGGGCTTGAACTCTGGGCCTGAGCACTGTCCCTCAGCTCTTCAGCTCAAGGCTAGTGCTCTACCACTTGAGCTACAGCGCCACTTCCAGCTTTCTGGTGGTTTATTGGAGATAAGAGTTTCATTGACTTTCCTGCCTGGGCTGCTTTGAACCTGGGCTGCTTTCAACCTCAATCCTCAGATCTCAGCCTCCTGAGTAGCTAGGATTACAGGCGTGAGCCACTGGCACCAGGCAATGAGACTCTTTATCTTCAATAAACCACTCAGAAAACCAGAAGTGGCGCTGTGGCTCAAGTGGTAGAGTACTCGCCTTGAGCTGACGAGCTGAGGGACAGCACCCAAGCCCAGAGTTCAAGACCCACAACCAGAAAAAAAAAAAAAAAGCTGTGACTGTTTTTTGTTTGTTTTCCAGTCCTGGGGCTTGAACTCAGGGCCTGGGCACTGTCCCTGAGCTTTTTTGCTCAAGGCTAGCACCCTACCTACCACTTGAGCCACAGCTCCACTTCCAGCTTTTTTAGGGGTAGTTAATTGGTGATAAGAGTCTCAGGAACTGTCCTGCCAGGGTTAGTTTTGAACCATGATCTTCAGATCTCAGCCTCCTGAGTAGCTAGGATTATGCGTGTAAGCCATCAGCACAGGGCCAATACAGTTTTGGGTTAACATTCTGGCTACTGACTAAACTGGACAGTGGTTTTCAGTTTCTAAAATATTATTCTAATGTAGAAGTTGTGCTATCAACACCTGCTTTAGCATATAAATATCAGCTTTATAAAGTTTACCTTACTAGATGTTTGAATATGGGTCAATACAAAAGACAGTAGCAGAGACATGTTTTATGTTTGTAATTCTTTTTCATGTATTTGGTTTCAGAACTATACAAAAATTCTAATTAGTTTGATAGTAACATTAATATGTTGGATAGGCACACAATGCATAAAGATTTAATTGGTACCAGAATAAAGCAGGAGAGAAGGAACAAATCTACAGAGTAGTAAAGTTTTTATAATTGTTGAGATTAAAATATTAATCCAAACTAGACTGTTAGAGAAATTGAGATGTTAGTTTTAATCCCAGGGCAATAGCTTAGAAAAGTTTTATAAAATAAAACCAATAGAGAAAAGAATAAGAGAACTAAAATGATAGGCTGGAAAATACTTATTTAACACAAAACACAACAGTAAAGGAAAATCAGAGAAACAGAAAAGGCATTAAGACATATACAAAACAGGTCAAAATGGTCATAAACTTAATCTCATCGGTACATTATGTTCATATAAATGTATTAAATAGCCCAATCAAATGGCAGAGTAATCAGAATGGAATAAAAAGCCATGATCCCATTACAGGCTGCCTACGATAAACTTACAGTCCAATTCACAAGTAAGTTGAAAATAAGGGGTAGGAAAGGAGATGCTATGAAAACAACACAGGTTTGAAGTTGTTAGATTAGCAGGCAAAACAGACTTTTTCCCCCCAGTCCTGGGATTTGAACTCAGGGCCTGAGCACTCTCCCTGAGCTGCTTCTGCTCAAAGCTAGAACTCTCAAATGAGTGAGCCATAGCACTATTTCTGGCCATTTCTGAGTAGTCTATTAGAGATGAGAGTCTCATGGACTTTTCTGACCAGGCTGGCTTCAGACTGCGGTCCTCAGATTTCAACCTCCCAAGTAGTTGGATTACAGGTGTGAGCCATCAGTGCCTAGCCAAAACATACTTTGAAGACAAAAGTTATTATGGGAAATGAAGGCATTTTTCTATTCTGTGACTTGAGCCACAGCGTCTCTTGCAGTTTTTTGTGTGGGTTAATTGGAGATAAGAGTCTCATAAATTCCTCTAGCAGGGCTGGCTTTGAACCATGGTTCTAACTTCTCAACTAGGGCCATGAATGCCCACCTTTACCCTGCCCCAACCACTACAAACAGTGACAATGCTTCAAGATACTGGATCATACAGTAGTTATTCCTTTTAATTTTTTAAGGAATCTCAATATTTTCTGGAAAAACTGTATCATTTTAAACTAAATAGAACATTTTTCAGTCCCACTAAAGGTACACAACGGTTCTAATTCTTTACATTCTGGCTCACATCTTTTTTTTTTTTTTTGTCAGTCATGGGGCTTGAACACTGGGCCTGAGCGCTGTCCCTCAGCTCTTCAGCTCAAGGCTAGTGCTCTGAGCCACAGCACCACTTCCAGTTTTCTGGTAGTTATTGGAGATAAATAAGTTTCACTGTCTTTCTTGCCCAGGCTAGCTTTGAACCGCAAGCCTCAGATCTCAGCCTCCTGAGTAGCTAGGATGACAGGTGTGAGCCATGGGCACCCAGCACCACATCATTCTTTTTTTTTTTTTTTTTTGGGGGGGGGGGGTCCAGGTGTGGGGCCTGAACTCTGGGCCTGGGCGCTGTCCTTCCACTCTTCAGCTCAAGGCTAGCGCTCTACCACTTGAGCCACAGCGCCACTTCCGGCTTTCTTCTTTTTTGCTTATGTGGTGCTGAGGAATCAAACCCAGTGCCTCAGGCATGCAAGGCAAGCGCTCTACCATTGAGCCACCTTCCCAGCCCCCACCACATCATTCTTAACATCTACTTTCTGTGATTTTTGTTTTATTTGTTTTGGTGTTGCTGGGGTTTGCATTTAGGGCCTTGCATGACTCCTTTGAGTTATGCTCAGTAGCCATCCTAATGGGTATGAAGTGACAAAGAACATTTTATAAATATAAATGTGTCAACCAGCATTAAGACATAATAATAATATATATTTGCTATTGTTACTTCCTTTTTTTCTGAGTCAGTGTCTTAACTATAGTATAGTCTAAACTGGCCTTGAACTCACAATCCTTTTATTTTTTTCTCGTTTTCAGTTGTGGGGCTTGAACTCTGGGCCTGGGCGCTAGCTGTTCCTGAGCTCCTCAAGGCTAGTGCTCTACACTTGAGCCACAGCACCACTTCCGGTATTCTGGTGGTTAATTGGAGATAAGAGTCTCATTGACTTTCTGGGCCCGGGCTGGCTTTGAAACGTGATCCTCAGATCTCACCCTCCTGAGTAGCCAGGATTACAGGCGTGAGCTACCAACACCTGGCTAACTCACAATCCTCTTGCCTCAGCCTTCCAACATTAGGATTACTGGTGAGTACCACCACACTGGGTTGTAAATATTAACCATAGATTAGGCAATGGCTTCTTACATATAATACCAAAACATGAGCAATAAAAGAGAAAGTATATAAACTAGACTTCACCAAAATTACTAACTTTTGTTATTAGTCAGCACAGTCAAAAGATAAAAATGAATGGACTAAATATGTATTTGTTATATCCAGGTCTTGAGCCTAGAATACATAAAAGACACAACTCAGTAATAGGCTTAGGTGGTAAAGCACCAGCCCTGAGCAAAAAAACTAGCTTAGGGACAGAGTGCCTGGGCCCAAATTCACGCCCCATGAATGACCAAAAAAAAAACCACAAAAGTAAACAATCTTGTTTCCCTGGTTGTGGCAACAGCTGCATGACTGTTTAGCTGTCCAAAACATGACTCAACTATACCCTTAAATGAGTAAATCCTATTTCTTGAAAGCTGTTACATTAAAAGAAACAAAAAACATGGGTCTGGGAAGGTGGCTCAGTGGTAGAGTGCTTGCCTTGCATGCATGAGGCTCAGCACCACATAAATAGAAAAAGCCGGAAATGGTGCTGTGGCTCAAGCAATAGAGCACTAGCCATGAGCTGAAGAACCAAGGGATAGCGCCCAGGCCCAGAGTTCAAGCCCCATGACCGACCAAAAAAAAAAGAAAGAAACAAAAATCAAAGTACCTGGGGGGCGGAGGGAGGCTGGGAAGGGATGTGAAGGGTAAACAAAGGAGGAGGCAATGCTTGATAAGAAATGTACTCATTATCTTGCCCATGTAATTGTAACCCCTCTATACAGTATGTTCACAATAAAAAAAAAGAAAGCCAAAAATTGTACGTATTTGTAAAATGTATCTGTATTTATATTTATACTATAAATTTATAATACATACTAAAAAAAAACAAAAACAAAGTACCTATTAGAATTCTATTATAACAAGTACAATTCTATTAGAACAAGAAGTACCTAGAGGCTGGGAAGGTGGCTCAGTGGTAGAGCGCTTGCCTTGCATGCATGAGGCCCTGGGTTCGATTCCCCAGCACCACATAAGCAAAAAGAAAAAAAGCCGGAAGTGGCGCTGTGGCTCAAGTGGTAGAGTGGTAGCCTTGAGCTGAAAAGCTGAGGGACAGCACCCAGGCCCAGAGTTCAGGCCCCACAACCGGACCCAAAAAAAAAAAAAAAAAGTACCTAAAGACTTTCCTAGGGGCTGGGAAGGTGGCTCAGTGGTAGAGCGCTTGCCTTGCATGCTTGAGGCCCTGGGTTCGATTCCCCAGCACCACATAAGCAAAAAGAAAAAAGCCGGAAGTGGCGCTGTGGCTCAGGTGGTAGAGCACTAGCCTTGAGCTGAAGAGCTAAGGGACAGCGCCCAGGCCCAGAGTTTAGGCCCACTACCGGACCCAAAAAAAAAAAAAAAGACTTTCCTATAACTCTACAAACTTCTCAAGAGAATGACAAATAAACTGTAATAAAACTTCCATAAATACTGTGTTGGGGGGGAGAGGAAGGGAGGCAATGTATACTCTAAAACTAATTATACATATGTTGAACTGAACTTCATTTCACCTGACACAGATAAGGAAAGTTTAAGTTTTCTCCCCTGGTATTCCTTACATTTTATTGTTTGTGTGTGTGTGAGAGAGAGAGGGAAAGTGTGTGTGTGGTGTGTGGTGTGTGTGTGTGTGTTGGGGTAATGAGGTTGAAACTTGAGGTCTCCTGTTTGCTACTAAATCATTCCACCACTTAAACCATGGTCTGGCCCAATTGCTTCTCCATTTTTAATTGTGCAATATATTATATATTATCTCTTGGCAAGAGTATGTATATGCAAACAAGTAGAGTGGAAAAACTTCTTTTATAAAACAATTTATTGGACTGGGGTGTGATTCAAGTAGAGAAGTAAAGGTCAATCCCCAGTATTTTTTAAAACCCTAACTTAGATACATTTTGTAACCAACATATTCTTCTTCCCAGTTCACTCTAGTGTGTTTTACATAGATACTTGTACATTTAGTGATCTCCTTCTGTTTATATTAGTTCCATAGATCTTAGAATAGTGACAGTCTCTCTCTCTGTCTCTCTCTCTCTCTGTCTCTGTCTGTCTCTCCTTCTTTTAGTGTACTAGTCCTGGTACAGAAACTCAGGACCTTGGTACTGTCCATGTGGTTTTGTGCTCAAGGCTAGCACTCTAACACTTGAGCCATAGCTCCCACTTCCAGCTTTTTGGTGGTTAATTGGAGATAAAGAGTCTCATGAGGTCTCATGGGTTTTTCTGACCTAACTGGCTTCAAACCTCTATCTTCAGATCTCAGCCACCTGAGTAACTAGGATTACAAGAGTGAGCCACCTACATCCAGCGAAATGATCTTTATCTTTTTTTAATTAAAAAATTAGCATATATGAATTGTACATTGAGGGTTTCATTGTGAATTTCCATACAATCTATCCCAATCATTCTCCTTCCCTTTACCTCCCCCACTTCCTAAAACCAATTTCAACAGGTTTCATTGTTCAGTTTTTATACTACTTTTTAAAGTTGCATTTTTACCATGAACAGGTGAATCTTCATCAGCAAACAGATTTGGTTCTATTTCTTTCAAGGAACTTCTACCTTCAAGGCGGGCAAGAAGCTTACAAAAGAAAAAAGAAGAAAACTCATTATTTTATTTTTATTTTTATTTTTTTTTGGTCGGTCATGGTGCTTGAACTCTGGGCCTGGGCGCTGTCCCTCAGCTCTTCAGCTCAAGGCGAGCGCTCTACCACTTGAGCTACAGCGCCACTTCCGGTTTTCTGGTGGTTTATTGGAGATAGGAGTCTCACGGTCTTTTCTGCCCGGGCTGGCTTTGAACCGCGATTCTCAGATCTCAGCCTCCTGAGTAGCTAGGATTACAGGCGTGAGCCACCGGCGCCCGGCTTCTCATTATTTTAAAAAGTATAAAATTCTACAATTATCTAACTTTCTAAAATCCCATATGAAAAACTTTGAAATTTTGAAGATTTGAAGAAATATATAGAACGGAAAATGTGACTGAGAATACTGTGTTCATCTACCTTTATGTTATTTCATTTTTTTGCTGGGCACTGGTGGCTCACGCCTGTAATCCTAGCTACCCAGGAGGCTGAGATCTGAGGACTGTGGTTCAAAGTCAGCCTTGGCAGCAAAGTTCATGAGACTCTCATCTCCAAGTAATCACAGAAAAAGCCAGCACGACCTACAGCACGTAGGTCAGTCAAGTGGCAGAGTACTAGCCTTGAGCAAAAGGAGCTTAGGGACAGCTTCCTGACCCAGACTTCAGGGTCCAGGACTGGTTAAAAAAAAAAAAAGTTAAAAAAAATAACTTTTTGTAAATGTACCCAAAACTGTTGGTATAAAATGTCTGTGTCCTTAAAGGAATAGTCAACTTTAAAATCTAAAGCCAAACTGCTCATTGAAAACTATTCATTTTAATTTACCTTATAATTAAATTTCTTCCTGTGCTTATAACACTTATTATATAGTTATTTGTTTTAATTTATCCCATTTTGTGTAGGAAAGGAAAACAGAATAAGAAAACCTGTTGAGGATGCTATTGAGGGGTAGGGGAACAGACAGGAGGAGATGAAATTGGTTAAAACAGAGTGGAATGCATGTGGAAATGTAACAATGAAATCCTGCCCTGTATAACTAATATAATCCAATTTTAAAAAGCACATATTCAAATTCCACAAAATAACTAACTCAAGAAGTTACTCCAACTGTTTACTATTATGGCTCAAAACACAGCACAACTCTCCCCCATAGTTCCTTATTGTATGGTATTCAAATCAGTATCATTTTTTTGACATTGCTCCTCATAGTTATCTACTTTATTCAGCCAACTCACACGTAACTTTCCACTATTACTAAAAAAAAAGAAAAAAAAAACAAATCAAGGCTAGGCTGGGCACAGGAGCTCATACCTATAATCCTGGCGACTCAAAAAGCTGAGATCTGAAGATAGCAGTTAGAAGCTAGCCCACGAGGGGCTGGGAAGGTGGCTCAGTGGTAGAGCACTTGCCTTGCATGCCTAAGGCCCTGGGTTCGATTCCTCAGCACCACATAAGCAAAAAGAAAAAAGCCGGAAGTGGCACTGTGGCTCAAGTGGTAGCCTTGAGCTGAAGAGCTGAGGGACAGCGCCCAGGCCCAGAGTTCAGGCCCCACTACCGGACCAAAAAAAAAAAAAGAAGAAGAAGCTAGCCCAGGCATGAGACTCTTATCTCTAATTTACCACCAGAAAACCATAAGTGGAGTTGTAGCTCAAAGTGCTAGAGCAGCCCCAAGCACAGGCCCTAATTTCATGCCCCACAGCTACCACTACTAACAACAACCAAAATAGAGGATTAAATTCAGAGAAAATCAGCACCCGTATACTTACTAATATAGATGTGATTAAAAGCAAGCATTATCATGTTAATATTGTATAAAGTAGACCACAGAGCAAAGTAAATTACTAGAGAAAAGAAGGGACTTTGTACAGCAATGAAATGAACAGAGATCCTTAGTGTAAACACAAACAGCAAGCCTCAGGATACAAAGTAATCTGACAGAGCTGAAAGGAGAAAGAGCCCAGTGCCAGTGGCTTAGGACTGTAATTCTAGCTACTCAGGAGACTGATAACTAAGGATCACAGTTCAAAGCCAGCCCTGTCAAGAATGCCCAAGAGACTCTTATCTCCAATTTATCACCAAAAAGCCAGGAGTAGAGCTGTGGCTCAAGTGCAAGAGTGTTAGCTTTGAACAAAAGTAGCTAAGGGACAGTGCCCGCACCCTGAGTTCAAGCCTTAGGACCAGTACACACACATACACACACACACACACACACACACACACACACACACACACACTAATGAAAGGAAAAACAGGGCTGGGAAGGTGGCTCAGTGGTAGAGCGCTTGCCTTGCATGCTCGAGGCCCTGGGTTCAATTCCTCAGCACCACATAAGCAAAAAGAAAAAAGCCGGAAGTGGCACTGTGGCTCAAGTGGTAGAGCGCTAGCCTTGAGCTGAAGAGCTGAGGGACAGCGCCAGGCCCAGAGTTCAGGCCCCACGACCGGACCCCCCCCCCCAAAAAAAAGGAAAAACAGACAAATCCACAGTTACAGTTGGAACTCTAACACCCACTTCTTGCCAACTGATAGAACTACTAGATAAAATCGGCAGATATAGAAGATCTAAACACACTGAACCAAAACAGACTAATATAAATCATGTCACTTGTAGTAGTAGTATAACACACATTTTTTTTTCAAGCACTCAAAGGACAAATTCATTGAGGTAGACAACATTCTGGAACCATACAACCAATTTCAACAAAAAAATTAAAAACAAATCATATAGTGTGTTCTCTAAAACTAATGGAGATTAGAATAGAAATCTGACACCGGTAACAGGAAAAATTCTGTTAGTTCTTACCAAATGATGGGTTTTCTCAGTGAAACCTGAGGCAAAGTAGGGGGAAAAAAGAAGGGAGAGGGAGGAGAAAAGCTTGAGATTCAACCACTCAACAAACACTGCCTGCCTACAGTGGACTAGTTATTGTTCTAGAAACGTCACTAAAGGAAGGAACCCAGCAGACAACAAGGGCATGGTGGAGGCCACTATGCAGTGAGAAAAGGATCAGATGTGTTCAGTGAAGCAGCAGCAATGCCCAGGAACAGGCCGGGCGCGCCGGGCGCGGGGGCGGGGCCTGTCCTCCTGGCTGGGCATCCCGCGTCCGTGCGCCTCACGTGGACGCGGCACAGGTGTGCGCGCGCACGCATACTTGTGCGTGACACACAGCTAGGTGTCTGTACGCACGCACGTGCCAGCTCTCACTGGAGTTCCTCAGTGGCGGCGTGGGGCAGTGGCGGGTGGGGCTCCGTGCGGGCGTCGCCCGCGGCCCAGCGAGGCGGCCCCGCCCCGCCCCGGCGGGCGCCGGGCCCCGGGCCGAGCCCCGCAGGCCGCCACGCCCCGGGCCGCCCCGCCGTCCGAGACCCCAGAGCGCGGCGGCCGGGCCCTCAACTCCCTCGCTCCCACCGGAGACGCTCACCTCGGTCCCAGACTCAGCCCTGTGGAAGTCACTACACATCCCCACGAAAGCCTGGAGCGCGAGAGGCTCAACTTTCCCGCCACTGACGCCATTTACCCACAACGCGACAGACACAGCCAGTCAGACCGGCGGAGCGCCGGCCCGAGGCTCGCGCCTGCGCACTGAGCCGGCCCGGGTGAAGCGGCAGGGAGCATGCGCAGTGAAGCAGGTGGTTCCGATGACGTCAGCCTCGCTCTCTCCTCCCCCGCCCCTCCACCCCGCTCGTTTTCGTCTCCATGGAGACCGGGAGGCCGCCAGTGCTTTCGTTTTTTTTCCTCGGTCGTAAATTTGGATTCGTTTTTATTAGGCAAAATGAGCAGCGCACTTGATTTTTTTTTAATTATCAAAATGCATTTTATGCAGAGAGAGTTGTTGCAGGCGACAAGGCGATTGCCGCAGCGATTGGGGTGGCCGAGATGGGAGGGGCCCCGAACCAGGATTGCGAACCTGCCAGGACGAGCCAATCAATCAATCAATCAGTCAGTCCTCTTCCGTTCGTTCCTGGGTTGAAAGCCTCTGACTGACTTCATGTTAACTCGTGGTTAACTTCAGAGGAAAAAGAAGAACAGAAAATAATGAATTTAAAAGAGCTTTAAAAATATACCGGGCTAGTGGGTTTACCAAGCCTTTATGCTTTTGGAGGGAGGTGCAAGTACTGAGGCTTCAACTCAGGGTCGGGGCTCTATTAGCTTCTTTCTTTTAAGGCTGGCACTGACCACTTGAGCCACAGCTTCATTTCCGGCTTTTTGGTGGTTAATTGGAGATAACAGTCTAGGGGACTTTCCTGCCAGGGCTGACTTCGAACTGCAAATCCTCAGATGTCACTCAGCCTCTTGAGTAGTTAAGTTTACAGATGTGATACACCGGCTATCACGCCCTTTCTTGAGGCAGAAGTCTTATTACTAGTGAATGCAAAATGTCCATTCATCAATTTACATACATATATAATTTGTACTTTATAATCTTTATAAAGATATATTGTATATCTCTATTGTAATATATAATAATGTAGTATATGTCTGAGTAGTATTGATTGTATATATACATCAGTATATTATATACTAATATACATGTATATATGTAATTTATGTGTATGTGTATATTATATATAATATATATAAGTTCTCTCATATATAGAGATGAGAGAATACCATATACCAGACCTTAAAATCACACTTCAAACACTGTAGAAAAGCACACTGCAGCATTATTCGTAATTGCAAAATATATGAAATATCCTAAATGGCCCTACAAAGGCGAGTAATCAGCCTTTGCCTCAGAGTGGAGTGTGACGATGAAGACACTCTCGATGCACTTGCATGGAGTCGTTACCAGGATTCAATGTTAAAACACAAAGTGGAAGGGGTATCTGGAGTTTGTTAGCTTTAATGGAAGAAGGAAAGAGAAAGAAGAATATGCACATTTCTGTTCTTTTAGGTAAAAAGAAGAACAGGAAGAATACATGAGAAACCAAGGAAACTGGTTATCTATAGAAAACAGAAAGAAATATGCTGGAAAAGCGGGTACTTTTTTTGGGGGGGGGGTCCGGTTATGGGGCCCAAACTCTGGGCCTAGGCACTGTCCCTCAGCTCTTCAGTTCAAGGCTAACGCTCTACCACTTGAGTCATAGCTCCACTTCCGGCTTTTTTCTTTTTGCTTATGTGGTGCTGAGGAATCGAACCCCGGGCCTCAAGCATGCAAGGCAAGCACTCTACCACTGAGCCAACTTCCCAGCCCCTAGCGGGTACTATTAATAAGGTAAAAGTTGGGGGCTGGGCACCAGTGGCTCACACTTGCAATCCTAACTATTCAGGAAGCTGAGATCTGAGAATCATGGTTCAAAACCAGACTGGGCAAGAAAGTCTGTGAGACTTTTATCTCCAATTAACCACCAGAAAACTGGAAGTAGAGCTATGGCTCAAAGTGGCAGAATGCTGACCTGGAGTGAAAAAGCTCAGGGACAGAGCTCAGTTCCTAAGTTCAAGCCCCAGGACTGACCAAAAGAAAAAACAAAACAAAACCACTACTTTCACTATTTGTTGCATCTTGAACTCTGGGCCTGAGCATTGTCCCTTAGCTCTTCAGCTCCAGGCTAGCGCTCTACCACTTGACCACTTGAGCAACAGTCCCACTTCCACTTTTTGGTGGTTTATTGGAGGTAGGAATCTCACAGACTTTCCTGCCCAGCCTGGCTTTGAACTGCGATCCTCAGATCTCAGCCTCCTGAGTAGCTAGGATACAGACATGAGCCACCAGAGCCTGGCTCTTGCTTGAAATCTTCTCCTATGGGAATGTAAGAACCAAGGTCACAAAAAGACTACATGTTCAAAGCCAGCCAGGGCAGGAAAGTCCATGAACTTCTTACCTCCAATAAACCACCAGGAAACCAGAAGTGGTGCTATGGCTCAAGTGGTAGAGTGCTCGTCTTGAGCTGAAGAACTGAGGGACAGCACCCAGGCCCAGAGCTCAAGCCCTGAAAAAAAAAAAAAAATAGTACATGGGCTGGGAAGATGGCTCAGTGGTAGAGCACTTGCTTTGCATGCATGAGGCCTTGGGTTCCATTCCTCAGCACCATATAAGCAGGAAAAATAAAGCCGGAAGTGGTGCTGTGGCTCAAGTGGTAGAGCACTAGCCTTGACTGAAGAGCTGAGGGACAGCGCCCAGGCCCAGAGTTCAGGCCCCATGACCAGCAAAAAAGAAAAAACAAATAGTACATGTTTTGTTTTAATTATCTTTAAGTAGTTATACAAAGACCTTACTGTTCAACAAAGCAGTTTATGAATACAATGCATCTTGGTCAATGTTACCCCTTTGAACATTCTCGCCCATCCTTCCCAACCCCCTCTTCCTTTTTCTTAATTTTGTAGAACATGCATTGAATTTTTTACTGCATTTTGCCCCCTTTCTTCTCTTTATTCATCTATGCCTCTCCTTGATCCCATCCCAACCTTTGTAAGTACTTATTTCCTGGCTATACATGTTTTAAGAAAGCAGTGAGCAAGTATTTTCTGTCAAAAACACATACCTACTAGAGAAATACACATAATAGAAAAGGAGCCTCAGGGCTGAGAAGGTTGCTCAGTGGTAGAGTGCTTGCCTTGCATGCATGAGGCTCTGGGTTCAAAGCTGGAAGTGAAAAGCTGGGGGACAGCGCCCAGGCCCAGAGTTCAGGCCCCACGGCCAATAAGAAGGAAGGAAGGAAGGAAGGAAGGAAGGAAGGAAGGAAAGAAGGAAGGAAGGGAGTCCTGGATGCTTTTGGGCAAGTGGAGATGAAGGAGTGGAGGTGTGAGCTCAGGGCCAGGAGATAGACTGCCTGGCCACAGAGAAGAATGTTTTCTAGGGAGATGCAAGGCAGCCTAGGGACGCAGGGAAGGCCCAAGCCCTCCTCACCGATGGTGGTCTCTCAGTCTTATTGAAAGCAGAGCCACAGACTCCTTGGCATGCTCTGTTAGAAAGTATTTTTTTCCAAAGGATATTGAGAGAAACAGCTACGTAAAACCTAACTCAAAAGGAGTGAGGGAGGCAGTGGAAAACGACCACGTTATCTTAAAGGAAATGTGGGTCCACTCCGATACGTCCTAGACCTAAGAATAGTAAGTAAAAACTCCAGAAGGAAAAAAAAACCCTAAAATCATGTGGGTAGATAACTTAAGAGAACAGAGCTAAAGGAAAATATGTCTCCAAAAATGAGTAAGTTCCTTATTTCATAGAATTGTCACAGGCAGGATATATTTTTGGTAAATGAAGCAGTTAATAGTTTGTGATAAAGAAGAGAAATAAGAGCTGAGCTATCAAACAGATTCACTACTGTCAGATCTTTATTTATATGAGGTAAAAGAGTACAATCAATACTCTAGCCTCCTCCATTCCGAAGATTCATCCATCAGCAATACTTGGGCACACGTCTACATAACTATGTGCCGTCATACTCCTATACCTTTCTAACTAAAATTTAAGTAAATAAATAGGTAAGTAAATAAGTAAACAAATAAAATACAAATACAACTGGTTGGGCATGATGGTTACCTTTAAAATTCCAGCCACTAGGGAGGTAGAAGTAGACTTGGCAAAGTTAGGGAGACTGCATTTCAAAGAAGGAAGGAAGAAAAGAAAGAAGGAAGGAAATAAAGAAGGAAGGAAGGAAGGAAGGAGGGAAGGAAAGAAAGAGAGAAAGGAAAAAGAAAGAGGGTATGTACAATAGAGCATTTGCCTAGTAGTAGGAGTCGGAGAAAGTTTGTAAATAGTTGATTGGCTTAATAAAGTACTGTGTATTATATAATTAAATAGTACACAAATAAGACTCATAGTAAAGTATTGTTCTATATATATGGATATGAAAAAGATGAGTACAATATTTTTTCAGCAAAAAAGCAAAATGTGCCCAGCACTGGTATCTAACGCCTGTAATCCTAAACTGAGATGAGAGGACTGAGATGTGAAGCCACCCTGGGCAGGAACATTTATGAAACTCTTATCTCCAAAAGGTTGGAAGTAGAGTTGTAGCTCAAGTGGTAGAGTGACATTCTTGAGCAGAAAAACCTTAAGGAAAGCACTCAAGTCTTGAGTTCAAGCCCTAGGGCTGGCACAGGAAAAAAAAAAAACAGAAGAGGAGGAGGAAGAGGAAGAAGAAGAAAGAAGGAGGAGAGAAGGAGGAGGAGGAAGAGAAGACGAAGACAAAACATTCCATATAAATTATCAATTCCTCATATAAATTATATATATGCTTTTAACTACTGGTGGCAAAGGAATAATCTTTGCCATGTTGAGCTAACACACAATGGAATTGGGAGGCTCATTTTTATCCATTTTGCTCACTTTAGACTTGAAAGTTTTTGTTCCTGCTAATCTCCCAAGACCTCCTGTCAAGCTGAAATAGAGAAATTTTTAAATTTTTGATCTTAGCATTTGTAAGGGATAAATAATTGATTAGCATAGGAATTCTGGGAATATATTTAGCTTATGCTCAGCACGAACTATTTTTAAATGTCCTTAGGCACCAAGCCAGAACGTACATCCAAAGGATGTCGATGGGAAGCCGGGAAGGGAGTGACAAGATGGGTTCAAATTACGAAATGTGAAATGCAGCCCGAACAACAGCACCTGTCACTTCTCTACTACTTCAACAGTGCGTCTACCTTGCCGTGTTTGTGAAAGTTCCACACATGACCTCTCACATCAGACTAGAACCTCTCTGAGGGCAGAATCTTCCCTTCTCATTTCTACAGAATCTTCTGGAGAGCAGAAACTTGGAAATGAATAAAGCACCAGGTAAACTTCTACAGTGGGAAGAACACTTAACATGAGTGACATCCCCTTAGTCAAATGTAAGCACACAGTCCCAGGTTAACTATTGGGAAAGTGGTGTTGGATGGATCTGTAGAACTTATTCATTGTGCAAAATTGGGACTTTATGCGTATCAAGTGGTAACCCCTTCCTTCACCCCAGCCAGCCACTGACAGCCATTATTCTATTCTCTGGCTCTTTTGGTGGTGGAGGTGGTAGTGGTGGTCATGGGGCCTGAACTCTGGGCCTGAGTGCTGTCCCTCAGCTCTTCAGCTCAAGGCTAACACTCTACCATTTGAGCTACAGTGCCACTTCCAGCTTTTTCTGCTTATGTGGTGCTAAGGAATCAAAACCAGGGCCTCAGGCATGCAAGGCAAGCACTCTACCACTAAGCCACCTTCCCAGCCCTCTGGTTCTTTTTGTCTGACTACTTCAGGTGTCTTAAGTGTGAATCCTGTAGCATTTGTCTTCCTATCACCAGCTATCTCACTTATCATAATACTTTCTAAGGTCATTTATGTTGCCATACATGGAAGATTGCCCTTTTAAAAAAAATGCCAATGCTGGGGTTTGAACTCAGGACCTGGACTATGTCCTGTTAGCTTTTTCACTCAAGGCTGGTGCTCTACCACTTGATCCACAGCTATACTTCTGGCCTTTTGGATGGTTAATTGGAGATAAGGGTCTCACAGACTTTCCTGCCCAGGCTGACTTCAAACTGGGATCCTCAGATCTCAGCCTCCTGAGTGGCTAAGATTACTGGTATAGTCACTGGCACTTAGAGATTTCCTTCTTTTTAAAGGCTGGGTAATATTCCATTGTATGATTATACCACAAGTTTTAAAACCATTTGTCCACAGATAGCCTTGTAGGTCATTTCTCCCCCTTTGTCTTTGGTTTGCAGAAGTTCTACTCTGATACATCTAAGTAGGGTTTCCTCCGTATTTTTCAATAATTTTGGAAAACTTGCAGTTTCTATTATTTCTTCAATACTGTCTCATCCTTATTCTCCTTTTCTCCTTCAAGTACATATACTTTAGTCCTTCTATTTCAATATCTTAACTTCTCACTTATTGTTTCTGGCATCTTGTTCTTAGTGCTCCTATTAGATATTTCTTCCTGACCAGCTTCTGATTTATCAATTCCCTCTTCAACTATGTCTAACACATGTTTAAACTCATATACTCCTATAATTCCCATTTTAAATTGTAGAGTTTCCCATTTCCAGCTGAATTCTCAAGCTTGTCTTTAATCTCTTAGACCACATTCAAGCACGATTACTTCAGCATTTTTGAGGCCAAACTAGTTCTCTTCGTTCTCCCTTGTCAGTCTATTTCTATTGCCTACATTTTTTTCTCTAGGTTTTGGCTGGCTCCACTTTCCATGTGTCTGTTTATTATTGATCATGTGGAATGCATTGTATAGTCATTGTATAGTACAGAAATTACTAGAGCCGATTATAGTGTTCCCTTGCTAGAGAAACCTCTTCGCTTTTGGAAGGTGTCCTGGAATACTGGTGGTTCTCTATCCTGTTAGTCCAGTACAGGTCTGGAGATGATTGAAGCTGAGCTTTTTGTCCATCCTTATTCCTCAGGCCTCCTCCTTGAGTCCCCACTCAAAAGCAAGGTCCCTCTACAAGGCTGTAAGAACATCTACTCAGCTTCTCATTTTTCCAGTTCCCTCACTGGAAACTGGCAGACACAGGGAGAACACTGGCCCCAGAGCTGGGTACCATTCTTGTGTTTGCATCTCTGGATCTTAGCCCTGGCATTCTGTACTGTGCCTTCAACCAAATCATAAGTGTGTCTTGTGTAGCTTTGCTTGTTGGTTTTAGTGGCAGTATTATTCCCCATTATCTGCTCTGCCATTTTAAGAAGATATCCAACTCAAGCCTTATTAAAGTTTTATGCTCACCAGATAAGCTATTGCTAAACAGAAGACAGGGGCCTTTTTTTAAAATTTAATGTTACTTTCTATTTCTTTTTACTTATTGGTGATGATGCTATTAGAATACTTTTCAAATAACAGAAGCAAGGCAGATGGCCAACTAAGAAGGAAGAGATCTGGTGAATTCACAAATTGGAGAGTTAATCTGAACAACGGAGATAAAAGAAACACTCCCCCAAATGAGGCTGAGCAGACTTGCTCCTTTTTAAAGGGCAATTCCATTTTCTGCATTTATATGTGACGTGTTCCCTGAAGCAAATTTCTCTTTATGCAAAGAATAAAGTAATCAGGTATTTCATCAAGTAGACAGAACTTGTTTCTTTGCTTCCTCTTTGTCCTGGGGGTTTACCGACCATCTGTCACCGCAGAGGTGCCGGCGGCCCTGGGTGGAAGGTGCCAGCAAGGCAGGTGACCACACAAGGAGGCTTACTCAGAGCAGGGATCAGAATGAAGCACATCTACCTCTCAGCCTGGGCCCTGGTGAGGCCGCTCTGTGGTCATGGCTCAGGAGGCTGAGGGGAGGGAGGGGCATGCGCAGCCAAGCAGGCCACAGAGTCCCCGGCAGGGTGACAGCTGTAAGGACTACGTGAGACACAGCTGCCTTAGTCAGCTTTCATTTCTTGTTCAGAACCGGCCTGGGGGAATGCAGGGAGGGGAGTTTCGCACTGACTCCTCTGGCAGAGAGGAGAATGGAATTGTACACTTCTGGCAGAAGCCGTGACAGCCTCCAGAAACAAAGCCAGGCCAGTGCTTCCCTGGAGTCTTTCCTTTTTCTCTCCCTAGTCGATGACGATTTATGGGAAGGGATAATGTTTGTTGGGAAATATCTCCCACTGTGCTGATTTGAAGCTAAAGGAGGGATTAAATGTACAAGTAGAAAAGCAGAAGGAAAAAAAAGAAAAACCACCAAAGATAACCACCATTAATTCTGCCCTGCTGTGCATCTCAGAGGCAAAGGCCTCCTTTCTCCTGTTGGAAGATCAAGACCACCTCACCTCCTTCCCTCACCTGCCTCCCTACCTCCACCACAACAACCGATGAATGACATATTCAAGTTGAAAAGGTGCCAAGTGAGTTACTCGCCTCTAATCTAGCTGCTCAGGAGACTGAGATCTGGAGCATTGTGTCAAAGCCAGCCAGCCAGAAAGACTCATGGGACTCCAGCCTCAAAATTACCAGCACAAAGCAAGGCTAGAGTCACAGTTTGAGTGGTGGAACATCGGCTTTGTAAGCGCAAGGTCCAAGGTTGAAAGCCCTTTGCGGCCACCAAACAACAAATCCAAAGGGGACTTAGCGATCCTGGCATGATGCCATCTTAATCCAAAGCATAAATCCCTTGCCAATCATTCTTACCCACTGGTTGATGGAACTGTGCTTAAATACCATTGAAGTAGAAAAAAATGGTCAGGAATCTCCCTAATTTTCATTTTATGTTGTACTACAGTACATGCAGAAGTTGAGTGAGGTAGTACATGCCTGTAATCCCAGCACTCTGGAGAATGAGGCAGGAGGACAGTAAGTTTGAGGACAGCTTAGGCTACATAGCGAGACACTATGGTCTCAAAAAAATAAACCAAGCCAGTGCAGGTGGCTCACACCTGTAATCCTACCTACTCGGGAGGCTGAGATAGGAGAGATCAGCTTCAAAGCCAGCATGGATGGGAAATCCCATAAGATTATTTCCAATTAATGACCGTGAATATCAAAAATAGAGCTGTGATTTAAGTAGTAGAACCCTAGCCTTGAGCAGAAAAGCTTGGGCCCTGGGTTCAAGCCCCAAGACTGGCATTCACATGTGCACACGCATGCACACACATAGCCATACCTCATCCTTCCTTGGGTTCTCTCCCATGGCCACAACTGAGTTCGGATCCATTTTTACAGGACAGCCGTGTGGATGTGGTATGGGTGGGCAGTGCCTGTTTCATGTTGCTGTAAGGAAATGCCTGGGATTGGATTCTTCATAAGGAAAGAAATTGGTTTTGCCCACCAATTTGGAGGGCCGGGAGCATGGAGCCAGTGTGGTGCTGGGGTGAGGAACTCATGGCAGATGGCAGGACGGGCTGGAACCTGAGAGGAAACCAGAAAGCAGATGGAGAAAAAGCCAAACCCACGTTATAATAAACACCTGCCCTGGCAGCACCCAGCCCAGTCCCAGACCCAGCCCGGTCTCCTGGGACACCTTCCCCAGGCCTGGTTGCCCCCACATAGGTCCTAGCCCTTAAAGCTTCTGCCACCCCTTGCTTCCATTACACGGGGGACCAAGCTGCCAATGCACAAAGCTCTGCTACTTCAGCCAACAAGAGTCGCTGGGCCTTTGATCAAAGGTGCATATTCACAATAGGATCTTCCATTGCATTCTCTTGGCAAGTGCTCAGCTAGAAAGCTGGGTCTACAACTGTGCTGGGAGGCTTCTGGATGGTTGGCTCGGATGGCTAGCCCCTAGATTTGATTTCTAGGATTCCACAGAATGAGTTGCCCTCTTTAGGGCAAAGGTGATTGGGAAGAATTTCAAGACAGTCCCTGCTTATCTTCTTTCTCTGCTAATCCTTGACTGCACACTATTCATTTCTTGCTGAAATATTTTGAGATTTCTTTTTTTCGGTTGTGGGCCTTGAACTCCGGTCCTGAGTGCTGTCCCTGAGCTCTTTTGCTCAAGGGTCGTACTCTACCACCTGAGCCACAGCCCCACTTCTGGTTTTTGAGTGGTTAATTGGAGATAAGAGTCTCACGGGACTTTTCTGCCAGGGTTCCTGGCTTTGAACTGCAATCTTCAGATCTCAGCCTCCTGAGTAGCCGGGACTACAGGTGTGAACCAACAGTGTCTGTTGTATTTTGAGTTTTTACACCACTTCCTGTGTCATTATAGGATGCAAGAATACATACATTTCTCACCAAAGGAAAACATTTGTACTTCTAGACCCCCCAAGCCCAAAATTGGGGAGTTCCACATTTCCGGTCTGACTGTTCACTCCTATGCACCAAATCAAAGACACTGTGAAAGGCAAAGAAAGGAGGGTTATGACATAGTACAGCCCTGTATATTCAGCTGTCTTCAGGCTGCACACATGAGCTATAGGTGTAAATAGACAAAGAACCAGTGGATGAGGGTGGACGGCGCGCATGTGCATCAACAGTCACGGTCACACTGGGGTCCTGGCTGACCACAACCTCACTCCTATTCTCCAAGGCTCCAGAGAAGGGGAATTATACTTGTCATCACTTGGGGGTGGAGGGTTGAACAGGGCACAGTTGCCTACTGAGGGCCAGGCGGGAGCTCGTGGGTGCTCTTGTCTTTCTGGCAGGTTCCCCCATTCTTTCTGGAAAAGTGTTCCTGGAGCCCAAGGTGACTGCAAGGTGACTGCAGGAGAGGGTGGTGCATGTTATAAGCTCGGCTTGAGTTAAATAAGACAAGTGAACTACTTTGCTATTAAAGCATTATTATGATACTATGTAGAATATACTTGCTATTGTAGCACTGGGGGTAGCTGGCTACCTTCAAGAAACTTCATGGGCCCAAATTATCTGCATTCCACTCACATAAACAAGATAATCAGACACTTGTGAATTTTCTTGCAGTTAGAAAAGTAAACTTTAAAAAAAAAATCAAGATAGCTTCTTAAAAATGTGTGAAATATATCTCCTAAAGTAGAAAACACTTAAATACACTTTCCTGTATAGTATATTTATAGATACTGTAAAATTTATCAAGTGAGGAGAAAAAAATTGAAATTCTTAGCTATATAATTTCTCTGCTAACTGAAAATCAGTGCACCCTAATAATTGAGCTTTTCTTCCTCAGAGTACAGCAAGTAAAGCTGCTTTCCTTTATATTTTTATTAAAAAAAAATCTGAACCTTGATATTTCAGTCAATGTGAGGAATGTAGGACTTCAGAATGGAGGACTTCCCCGAATTATTATTATTATTTTTTTTTTTGGGTCCGGTCATGGGGCCTGAACTCTGGGCCTGGGTGTTGTCCCTCAGCTCTTCAGCTCAAGGTGAGCGCTCTACCACTTGAGCCACAGCCTCACATCCGGCTTTTTTCTTTTTGCTTACGTGGTGCTGAGGAATCGAACCCAGGGCCTCAGGCATGCAAGGCAAGCACTCTACCACTGAGCCACCTTCCCAGCCCTTCCTCGAATTATTAAAATGTATGGGAGCTGGTGAAAAACAGCATTGGAATGGATTCTTCTCATTAGGTCCAAGATTTGCCTCTTGATATTTTTTTTTCCTTTAAAAAAAAAAAAGCTAAACGAACTTTACAACTTTGGTGCGGGGGGGGGGGGGGGGGGGCGGGGGGGGGTGGAGAGGGAACGGGGAGGATTGGGTGGAGAGGCAGGGGGAAGATGGGAAGGGATGGGAAGGGGAAACAAAGGAGGAGGCTACAATGCTTGATAAGAAATGTACTCATTATCTTGCCCATGTAATCGTAACCCCTCTGTACAGTATTTTCACAATAAAAAAAAGCAAAAAAAAAAAAAAAAAGCTGAGCCTAGTTTCCTCACCGTCACCACACCCCTGTGATCACGCAGCATGTGGCAAGAAGTTCCTATAGGCCAGCTACTGTACTAAGCATGCTACATCGGTCTTCATGTAATCTATGCAGTAGCCCTGCTTTTCAGATGGACAGGCTCTGAGGATTGTAACTTGTCCTGGACACACACTCCCAAGTGAGGGAGTTGGATTGGGATGCTGATAGCCCGGGCCACCATTCCCAACTGAGCTGTAAGGAAGATTATTTTTTTTTTGTCAGTTCATTGTGGGGCTTGAACTCAAGGCCTGGGCGCTGTCCCTGAGCTCTTTTGCTCAAGGCTAGTGCTCTACCACTTTGAGCCACAGCTCTACTTCCCCAGGAGACTCTTATCTCCAATGAACTACCAGAAAACCAGAAGTGGAGTTGTGGCTCAAAGTGGTAGAGCACTACTAGGCTTGAGCAAAATTGCTCAGGGATAACATCCAGGTCCTGAGTTGAAGCCCCATGACGGACAAAAGGTAGGAAGAATGAAAAGAAAGAGAGAGAGAGAGAGAGAGAGAGAGGGAGGGAGGGAGGGAGGGAGGGAGGGAGGGAGGGAGGGAAGGAGGGGAAGAAAACCAGGTGCTGGTGGCTCAAGCCTCGCCTGTAATCAAAGCTACTCAGGAGGCTGAGATCTGAGGTTCACAATTCATAAGAGCTCTGGCAGAAAAGTCTATGGGACTCTTATCTCCCGTAAACTACTTAGAAAAAGCTGAAAGTGGTGCTGTGACTCAAGTGGTAGAGCGCTAGCCTTAAGCACAAAAAGCATAAAGAGGCTGCCCAGATTGGCTTTGAACCCCAATCATCAGATCTCAGCCTCCTGAGTAGGTAGGATTACAGGCGTGAGCCACCAGTGCCCATCTGTAATTTAGATTTTTTAAAAATGTTATTGTTGGGGCTGGGGGTTTAGGCCAGCGGAAGGGCGCCCACCCGAAGTGCACAAGGCCCTGGGTTCGGTCCTCAGCCCTGGAAAATAAATAAAAAATAAAAATAAAAATGTTATTGTTGGTGGTGGTGGTAATGATGGTGTTTTTGCTTTTTTTTCCCCCTTTTAGGAAGCAAAGGAGCCAGTGAAATGGAGAAGGGTGAACAAGTACAGTCATGGTATTTAATATTCACTAAATTAAACAGTGTTATGAAAATTCATTTCCTGTTTGTCTCTTCTTCATTATCATCTGTCTCTCTTTTCAGATGGTTCTTTTCTAAAAATTGTAATTGTGTTTTGGTTGGCCTGTGTTGAACTCCACATTCTTTCGTTTTTAATGGCATTATGAGAAGGGTCTTCTCATGAAACCTAGGCTGGCCTCCTACTTCTGATCCTCTGTCAGCTGTGGTGCCTCCAGCCCCAGCTCCAGACCTTGTTTTCTTAAGGGTTCATTCAAGCCCTCTAGTATGTGTTCTGATTTGTCTCTCTAGGCCGGACTGCCCTGGGACTGCCCTGGGACCTTCCAAAGGTGTGGAACCAGCCCCCAGCATGTCTCAACCACCACCCTGCAGGGGGGCCGGATACCTCTGACTGAAGCATTCTGAATATCCTGCCTGGAAATCATATAGCATACGCTGTTGAATTCATGTTGCCTTCTTAAATACAATATCCCATATATATGCAGTGTCAGTGACTCATGCCTATAATCCTAGCTACTCAGGAGACTGAGGTCTGAGGATCATGGTTTGAAGCCAGCCCCAGCAGGAAAGTCTGTGAGACTCATATCCACTAAACTACTTAGAAAAGGCTGGAAGTAAAAAAAAAAAAAAGAAGAAGAAGAAGAAGAAAAGAAAAAGAAAAGGCTGGAAGTGGCATTGTGGCTCAAGTGGTAGAGCGCTAGCCTTGAGGACAAAGAGGCTCAGGGATAGTGTCCAGGCCCTGAGTTCAAGCCCCAGAACTGGCATAAATAAGCAAGCAATCAAACAAATAAAATCATGTGTAGTTGTTTGCATATATAAATTCTCTCCTTTAGGAAGCTTTTTTTCTTCAGTAGTGGGGCTTGAACTCAAGATCTTAAGCTTACCCAGCTGGCACTCTACCACTTGAGCCATGCCTCCAGCAAGTTATCTCTATCATAGATAGATAGATAGATAGATAGATAGATAGATAGATAGATAGATAGATAGATAGATTAATCTTAGGAATGTCCTATGTCTAAAAGACCCTGTTAAGACCTAAGGAACCTCATCTCTTAGTTCTGGACAAACTCTTCCACTGGAATCCTTTTCAGTGCAACCAGCAAATTCTATGACCTTGTGAATTCTAGGCTAACTGGCTATGTAATGTAGTTCATAATGGCAATGGTATTTCAAAATAACTCTGTATTTATTTTACAGTGTTCTCCTCTGCACAGACCCACAGAGCTAATTGAAATTGAGAAATATGTATTTGAAATATCCCGTCATCTTTTTTTATTTTTTAAAAACATGTTTAGCGGGCTAGGGGCAAAAACCCTCCTTGGCTGCCGCCTTAAAGCAGATGACTAGCCAACACTGCCTCCTAGTGTCTCATGGAGGTCCTGCACTCTGATTTGGACCGGAAGCCCTGACTGCTTGGGGAGGAGGGTTTGGGGCGTCCACATATGGATTTAAGTTTAGTCATCAAATGGATTCTTGGATCCAAACAGGGAATCTGGGGCTTTTCATACCCCGGATTCAAATCCAGTCTACAAACTCACACTTCCACAAGCCTGGAATGAGAAAGCAAGCTGTGGCAAAGGCCTAACGAAAACATCATCCCTCCCCTCATGAAAACATCACTTTCCTCAATTCTTAAAATACCATGGGACCCCCAAACCTTCCGAGGACCAAAGCAGGCATTAAAGCACCGGTTTACATTTATAAAATTTTAAATGTGAGAAAAGGGATGTGTGTGTGTGTGTGTGTGTGTGTGTGTACGTATGTGCTGGTTCTGGGGCTTGAACTCAGGGCCTCAGGCTCTGGCTTGGCATTTTTACTTGAGGCTGATGCTCTACCACTTGAGTCACACATCCAGTTCTGAGATTTTCTTTCTTTTTTTATCCTGAATTTGCCAGAGCTGTCCTGCAGTTTGCACCCCCAAGCTTGCGGCTCTCCCTGGGGCAGACCCCACCATGGCGGTGACGCCGCAACCTTGTAGCCACAGTTAGAATCACAGACATGTGACCGGTACACACAGGGTCCCCCAGGAAAAGATGGTCTCACACTTGGTTCCAGCTCGGGGTCACCTTGAAATTTCTAATTGTTTCTGAACTGGGACCTCCACATTTTCATTCCACATGAGGACTTCTTCAGATGACGTAGCTGGTATTTTTCTCTTCTTCCTATTTCCTTCCCATCTTGGCTGTGACCCTAAGTGTTCCTGGAACCAGAAAAAAAAAGGCTTGGCAGTGGACTCCTATATGGCTCCCGATCTGAAGGCTCAGATGAGGAGGAGCGGGTAGATCCCATCTGGTTCCTACGTTCATTGTTGGACCTGGCCCTAGGTTTAAACGCTCATTTGCCCTTCAGGCAAACACTCATGCAGGGAAAAAAGCAGTCAGGCTGACCGCTCTTTGGCTTAGGGATTTGCAGCCACCTTACACTCCATGTGTCCTTGTACTGCATGTCCTGCCCTCTGCTCTGTGACCTCTTATGTGACGGTGTGCTTGCCTATCTGCCTGCCATTCTCCCTGTCTGCTGACTTGCCTAGATGACCACACGAATGCCAACTGTGCGCCCGACACAATGAGTGGGTTCCACATGCACTTGCACCATCTTCCCTACAGACTACAATGACAAGACCAGTAGTTTGTTCCTGCATTCTTCCATATGAGAACACAGAAGCGCACAGCGAGGCTGGATGGAAATCTAGCTCAGATTCTTCTGAATCCAAAGCCCATTCTTCCCCTTCACACACTTCTCCAGGTGGATCTGCAGACCAGCCCCTGGGAACTGCTTAGACGTGCAAACTCCGGATCACACTGGGGGAGGGGCTCACAGACCTGTCTTAGCAAGCTCTCACATGATCGATGCACGCTGAAGTCTGACAAGTGCTCTTCTGCACCTGACGGAATCCTGTCTCCTTCCCATCTCTTGACAGCCTTGAACGGCGTGCTGAGGTGGTCTTTCAGGTGAATTGTACCCTCTCTTCCCCTGCCCATCAGAATATGCCCCTCGTAGTGGGCACACAGGACTTGGAGGGCTGGTCCCTGCCTTTGGTCTTCTATCCGGTGATCCTACAAGTATCTGAAACTCAACCTCAGGCATTCCCCCACCCCCCACCCCCCAGCCCTTTGATTTGCATTATTCCCTTCTCTCCTATTTGCTGAGCTGAAAACCCAAGTTCTTTTTAACTCTTGTTTCTTTTTCTCCTTAAAAGCAGACGGCTGGTATCTTCTTCCTGTAATCCTACCTATTTGTGAGGCTGAGATATGAGGACCTTGGTTCTATGCCAGCCAAAGCAAAAGTTTTGTTTGTTTGTTTTTTAGTGCCAATCCGGGGGTTTGAACACAGGGCCTGGCTGCTATTCCTGCTTTTGCTCAAGTTTAGTACTCTGCCACCTGAGCCACAGTACCACTTCTGGCTTTTCTGAGTGGTTTATTAGAGATAAGAGTCTCAAGGACTTTACTGCCTAAGATGGCTTTGAACCACAATCCTCAGATCTCAGCTTCCTGAGTAGCTAGGATTAGGGGCGTGAGACACCAATGCCCAGCTCCGTGAGACTCTTATCTCCAACTAACTAGAAAAATGTCCGAAGTGGAGCAGTGGTTCAAGTGATAGGGCACTGGTCTTGAACAAGAAAAGCCAAATGAGATCCTGAATTCAAAGCCTAGCACCAGCACCAAAAAAAATAAACAAAATAAATTAAAATCTCTTATTAATCCCTACCATACCAGTGTTCACAGATCCTCATTATTCGATTTCCTGTCTCAATTTCAACCAGTCTTACAAATGGATATGTGAGTCATGATTCTGTAGAGTAGCTACAGAGCCTGCTGTCAGGTCTAAAAAATAACAGTCATCTGGTCACCACCCGTCCATAGCCCTTTGTACTTCTTTTATGGCTTCCTTGAATGGTGCCGTTTGTGTGCTTGTCTGATTGGATGGCACACTAAGAAAATGAGGCCATTCCACAAGCCCTTCAATGCAATCAGCTTGGGTTTTTGAAATATCTATATATCTCTATATATTAACTAGCTGATTAGACATTAACACTGGGCGAGATTTTGAGAGGCATTACCAACACTTCTACAGATCGGTAATGAACAATACCAGTGACCCAGAAAAAAGCCTCTCAGTAACCAGCGCCACTTTTCAGTGGCTGCAATAGCAAAGCCCTACATTTGGAAGCAGAAAGCTTCTTTAATGACCACAGAATCACTTTTGGAGAAGTTGCCTTGAGGCCAATTTAAGAAGTAGACAGATTCCCAATGTTAGGCCCCTACTGACATAATCATCAGCCTCCTCCTTTAGTCAGATTCATTCAACCCTTGGTTTCCAGGAGCTAAACTCAGTCCTTTTGTTTCTGGTTGAGTAATAAATACTTGAATGACACCTTTCTCCTGCCTCCCATTCGATTAGTTTCAAATGACCTCATACCACGTTTACACACCAGCCTGGTCAGGCTGATGTCATGTCTGCCCGCGAACGATCATTGGCTCCCCCGGCAATCTGCATCTTCCAAATACTTCAGGGTAAAACGTTCTTGAAAGCTTTTTGTTCTAACTTCTTTTTCGGGACAAGAGGACAGGGCATTATTTGTCCCTGTTGACATTAGTAAACCTTTCATTTCTTGTGTCTTGCATGCAATACATGTTGAGAATAAGCTATCCCTTCATTTGTAGTGTTTAGTTAGAGTTATCTTCTAACAACACTGTGGTAGTAGTAAAAATCCTAAATTCAAGAACTAGTTTGTGCTGGTGGGAGATCAGCAGTTGGTGTTTCCCCTTCGGAGTTATTCATAGCCAAGTAACACCTGTACCTGCCTTGCTCCTCATTCCATCCTGTCAAAGCCCTTTCATAAGTATGACCTCATTTGACCTTCCTTTCATAGGTATGACCTCACATGACCTTCTACTATTCCTTTCAGGTGAGAGGAAGGCATTGTTAGCTGCACTTGTGAATACTACAACAAGCAAGTTGATGGGCGTTACTTAGAAGTTTCAGAATATGGCCTCCTCAGGCAAAAGGTGGCTATTAAGAAAACTTCCTAAATATCAGTAATACCTTAAACGTTTGTAAACTAGTCAGGTGATGGTAGGAAATCTGAGAAATAGAAGCTGCAGAGAAGAGGAAGGAGGAGAGTGAAGGAGAGAACGAGTTTGAATTTGGAAAGATCCCTATTAATGGGCCAGATCTTTGTTTTTTGTTTTTTTTTTTTGGGGCCCGGTCATGGGGCCTGAACTCTGGGCTTGGGCGCTGTCCCTCAGCTCTTCAGCTCAAGGCGAGCGTTCTACCACTTGAGCCACAGCACCACTTCCGGCTTTTTTCTTTTTGCTTATATGGTGCTGAGGAATTGAACCCAGGGCCTCAGGCATGCAAGGCAAGCGCTCTACCACTGAGCCACCTTCCCAGTCCTAATGGGCCAGATCTTGAGATCTAAGCTAACCTGTCTCCTTTGCTTTTAGTTACTTGTTTTTAATTGACTTTCACCGTCACCAGTTTTAGAGGCCATGTGACCACGTGAGTGATCTATCTTTAGCCTTGTACTGGCTTTGCTGCAGAAACATCGCTGATGTGGGGGTGAATCTAACAGTTGCCTACATAAGTTTTCAGAAATGCAGAGGCTGCTTTTGTCTAGCTCAGATCCACAGAAGTCAGCAACCCTAACATTTGAACTGTGCAGGGGACCTTCACGGGACACAGGCCCAAACCTTCTGCACAGGTCACACAGCCACCTTCTGATCTGCATACTTCTATTCATTCCACTTGAGCCTGCGGCCCTATAATACACCCTTGACCCCTCACAAGAACACATACTGTCATCTTCTCCAGTTTTCCTGATATAATTATTTGCCCTCATTCAGTTCTCCAAAAACACTACTAAAAGCAGTGTTTTGTTTTCCTCAAATAGCCATCGTAGCCAGGCACCAGTGGCTCACACCTGTTTTCCTTGCTACTCAGGAGGCTGAGATCTGAGGATCGCTGTTCAAAGCGAGCCTGGGCAGGAAAGTTCGTGAGACTCTTATTTCCAGTGAACCACCAGAAAACCAGAAGTGGTGCTGTGACTCAAGTGGTAGAGCACTCGCCTTGAGCTGAAAAGCTGAGGCACAGTGCCCAGGCCCAGAGTTCAAGCCCCACAACTGACAGCAACAACAACAACAAAAGCCGTTGTGAATGAATGGTGGTGCCCTTTGCTGTCAGGAGCATGTGCTATTTCAGTGGAAGTGGTTGGTGATTGGATTTTTTTTTCTTTTTTGCTTTACTCATTCCCTTCCCCATAGGCATTGTGTTCTTTCCTATGGAGCGATCCTCAAACAAACTTATCTTACCTGCAACTTCCCCAGTAGTTGAGTGGATGGATCTGTGCCACATACCCATCTTAGTGATTGAGATGGGAGCTGGCTAACTTGCTTGGGCTGGCTTCTGGCTCATCTCAAATGGGAATCCTCATAATTGCTACCTCCTGAGTAGCCAGAATTACAGGTGTGAGCCACTGAACTAGGCTTGCTTGGTTGAAATTTGTTTATATCCTTGTAAGTGTTCATATTATTAAACAGGTCTTTCAAAGTTCCTTTGGTCCATCTAAGACACTGACCAACACTAGAGTGTTTGCGTTACTAACAACTATCAATCAATCAATCAATCAATCAGTTAGTGAGCTGTAGAAGACAATTATGAGAGTAAAGCTGTCCTTTCTAATTTTCTCTTCCAGTAGACTGACTGTTTTGATTGCTAGATGAAGTGAAGCAAAAGATATGTAATATTTTGACTTTCATTGAATATTTAAGTTTCATATTATGAATAACACAGTCAGCCTTAGTTATTTATTTTAAAAATATTTTAAAAGATATTAATGCCTTGAGGGTATTTCTAGGTGTCATTGTGTTTCCTCAGCAATACATACACTCAGACGTTACCATCAACTTGAATTGAGTTCTGAAATTCATCTTACACTCAGTAGTTTGAACTCAGAACATATTTTTCCATGTAAATAATATTAGAAGTCAGGTGCCAGGGGCTCACGCCTATAATCCTAGCTACTCTGAAGACGGAGACCTGAGGATTGCAGTTCAAAGCCAGCTATTCAGGAAAGTCTCTGAGACTCTCATCTCCAATGAACCACCAAAAAGCCAGAAGTGGAGCTGTGGCTCAAGTGTTAGAGCACTAGCCTTGAGCAGAAAACTCAGCAACAGCACCTAGGCCTTGAAGTCAAGCCCCCACCCAACACCCCAGAGAATATTAGATGTTCTATGAAATCACCCACACTGCTGTTACATTTTGGGGGTGCTAGAGATTAAACCCAAGACCTGGTATAGGCTCAGCCTGAGCTGTATCTCTGTGTTATTCTTTATCCCTCTCCCCTCCACTTCACCAACTGCGAGGATAAGTAGAGCACTGACTGGCTGCATTGCATCCTGGAAGTTAGCACGTAGGATGGGGGTAGGGGTAGCGGCCACAGCACCCCAAGCTTTCTCCTAGGATGCCCTCCAGCAGCCCTCAGCTTTCTGCTACAAGAATTCAATTACTTCTGCAGTAGTAATTAAATATTAAGTGCCTCTGGCAGTTGTCCAAACTTTCAAAAAAATAAACACCCCTCTTCTCCCCCATCTCTCCTGGCTCTCTGCACCATGGATCTTCAGTTACTGGCTCAGGAAATAACCATTAATTTATAATGCTATATACATGCCCCAAGTCTTTTCCCTTTCCCAGAGTTGTTTATGTTCAAGGATGGGACCAGGAGTTTCCAGCAGTGACAGAGAGAAAATCTGGAATCTGCCCCCTGGGGTACTCATTCCTACCATCTTTTGGCATCCCATGTGGGTGACTCGCTTCTCAGACTGGACATTTGCCCTGTCCATTTGCTTAAGTCACACCTTGGCTGCTGAAGGTACTTGGAGGTAGACCAGCTGCCTGGGAGTTCACCTAGGGTCATCCTCTTTTTCTTCATCACTTATTTTCCTTTTCTGTTTCTGAAGCCAATATTTCTAAGAGTCACTGGGGGAGAGCCGGAGGTAGAAGAACTCTGTAAACACTGGAGTACAAAGGAGCCTCTGAGGGGGTCTGCTGTCCGGACTGTGCACGTGTCGGTGGGATGCGACTGTAAGCAAGGCAGTTACAGAATGGGTGCCTCCAGGTAAGTGATGACGCGGGCACACAGATCATCCAAGACAGAACTTGGGACACAGATTCTGACAAGTACAAGTAAATGTATGCAGACAATAGGACCAAATAATCAGAACTGGGAGGTATGCCAGCATCTGGCAGCTGACAGAGCCAGGATGGGGAGGAGGAGACCCGTGGTGAGCTGACAAGAGTTGATCTTGCTGTGCTGCTAGGTAAGACCCCCACAGAGACACATGGCCCACGGCTCACCAGGCCCCTCCACAGGCGGGGCTGCTCCTGGGATTGGGGTGAGCACCTGCCTGGGCGTAGCACCCACCAGCGAGGCACCCCAGCACACCACCTCACCTCACCAGGGACATCCAAGGGAACGCAACAATTAGCCCATCTCACTCTCCTCACCCCTCCTTTTTTTTTTTTCCTTTGGTCATGGGGCTTGAACTCGGGGTCTGGGTGCTGTCTTTCAGCTCTTCAGCTCAAGGCCAGTGCTCTACCACTTGAGCCACAGTGCCACTTCCGGTTTTCTGGTGGTTCATTGGAGATAAGAGTCTCATGGACTTTCGTTGCCCAGGCTAGCCTTGAACGGAGATCCTCATATCTCAGCCGCCTGAGTAGCTAGGATGACAGGGGTGGGCCACTGAAGGTCCAGCTTGTGTTGGGACTCTTATCTCCAACCCACCAGCAGAAAGCTGGAAATGGAAGTGGGATAGGGCACCAGTCTTGAGTGTTGAAGCTAAGGTACAATGCCTAGACTCTGAGTTCAAGCACAAAATATACTCTTGGGGCTACAGTGTCCACTCAGCTCCTGTGCTTCTGAGGCAGCGTTGCACTGCGGTCTCTGCCTAGGGAGCTGCATTATTACATTTTCTAGCTGTGTGGAGTGGGTCAGTTCCTCAGTCAGAGTAGATGGTTGTCCCGTCAGCATTCCATTACATCTCTGTTGGCCCCTTCTTTACACACCTCTGCTGCCGCCCCACACACCCCAATCCTACCCACTGCCAGCATTGTAAGGTGCGCAAGTGTCTATGAATTATGTTGAAAATCTTTTGAGGGGGTCTTGCATTCAGCCCCAAAGTCAGGCCCAAAGTGAAGCTGTGTAAGTGCCCTTCGGAGAAACTGAGAAAGGGAGGTAACTTTCTGCCATTCTAAGCTCTTAATCATTTTCTATCCTGGGGGAAGCACAATGCTTTTCTGATTTCTCTACACTGAAGCAGAGGCAAGAGAGAAGAGAAGTTCTGGAGAAGAGAAGCCTGGAAGAGAAGTTCCTTTCCTCTGGGGAAGAATGTAAAGAAGTGAGCAGAGGGCTGGGAAGGTGGCTCAGTGGTAAAGTGCCTGCCTCACATGCATGAGGCCCTGGGTTCATTTCTCAGCACCACATAAGCAGAAAAACTGGGAAGTGGCGCTGTGGCTCAGGTGGTAGAGTGCTAGCCTTGAGCTGAAGAGCTCAGGGACAGCGCCCAGGCCTGGAGTTCAAACCCCACGACCCACAAAAAAAAAAAAAAAGAAGTGGGCAGAGAGTGCTCCACTGAGATCCAACCAAAGATGACATTTCCAAATGTGGCCATCAAAAACTTGATTGGCAGCTATCCTGTTAGAAAGTAGAGTCCTGTCAGGTGCTGGTGGCTCATGCCTGTAATCCTAGGTACTCAGGAGGCTGAGATCTGAGGATCATGGTTCAAAGCTAACCTGGGCAGGTAAATCCATGAGACTCTTATCTCCAATAAACCACTAGAAAACCAGAAGTGGTACTGTGGCTCAAACAGTAGTGCACTCTCCTTGAGTTGAAGAGCGCAGGGACAGCACCTGAGCCCAGAGTTCAATCCCCACGACCAACAAAAAACAAACAAACAAACAAAAAGAAAGCAGAGTCCTGAAAGAAACTGTGTAGGGAGGTCAAGGATGGACCCATGTCGTAGAGTCTATGCTGCTGCATAGCAAAATACTTGAGACAATTTATAAGTACTTGGGTAGTTTATGAAAAAAACAAATACAATTCTTACAGTTCTGGAGGCCGAGATCAAGGGGTTCACCAGTGTTCAGTCCCCTGGGAGTGGTTCTTGGCAGCTACTTTTGCTTCCACACCGGAGTCTTGTTTCTGTGACTTCAGAAGGGGTAAGGACTATGTCTTCAACATGGCAGAAGGGAGAAAAGCAAAAGGGATTGCTTACAAGATGGTCACAAGGAAGCCACAGCTTTTGGCATGTGGGTTATGGTTTTGATTCTGCGACAGAGCCCTTTCGTAATATTACAGCCCTCCCACCTGCTCTGCTGCTGATTGTGCGTCCCAGGGTTGCAACCCTGGAGCAGACAATGCCGCTAGTATTGCAGCCCAGCAGCAGGCAGCACCTGCTAGTGCTGCACTTGGCTGTTGACTGCTCTGCCATTGTCTTTGGGCATTCTTTTTTTTCTTTCCACTAGTCCTAATGGATCCGCAGCCTTCTGTTTTTCACTAACTACATATCATGGTTTCACACTTGGCAATCACATACAGGACAATGAGGAATCATTGAACCAATGTGGATTGTGTCAAGTTCATTTTTTAAAGTTTTTTTTTCTTTTTTACTGTTATAAGAAAAGTGATGTACAGAGAGGTTACAGTTATGTAAGTCTGGTTAAAAAGTACATTTCCTTTTCAACAATGTTAACCCTTCTCTCTCTCTCTTTCTCTCTCTTTCTCTGTTTTTCCCTTTAGTTTACTCCCACAAGTTGTATAGCTAACTTTCAGTGTAGCAGCTAGTGCGTACCACTGCTGCATTTGTTTTCCCTTTGTCCTTCCATTTCTTACACTCCCAAAGACGGATAAACCCGACAAAAACAATGAAGAAAAAATACTCTGTGTCCATTTACTGGAATTCATTCAATAAATATTATTTTATATGATCAGGGCACATAGGCATTGAACTTTTGTGTTCTTCCTCTAAGAATATCCTCCTTGGTTCTCATTGTGTGGGAATGCATTTGTACTCTATCATGTCCCAGGGCATTTTAGATCTACCTTCTGCATATGAGAGAAAACATATGCCGGTTGTCTTTCTGAGCTTGGCTTATCTTTTGGGGCTCTTGTCTGAGAAATTTGACAAGTGAAGTCTGCAGACAATGAAAGGTGAAAGGGAAGAACTTTATCCAGTAGACAAGTATCTCTGTTGAAGGCCACTGCTGCCGTCAAGTGTCTCCATCTAGAGAGTCTAGGGGTCTTCTACCCTGGGCTGTGCACTGATTGGTTGATTCTAGTATAATTAGGTATTTGAAGATAAACTTTATTGGGGTCTTGCAACATTCTGATTGGTTATTCATTCCCAATGGGATCCGAATTTCCTTCTCTCTTGGGGTCACAGAACATTCCTGGAACTAGAGAAGCTAGAAGGGGATAAGGCAGGCAGAGGCAGGCTGTTTCCTTTTGTGCTGTGATCTCTTTTGAAACAATGTTTTATCTATGGCTCTGGTTTCATTAGCCAGGCCAAAATGGTCTCCAGGGGCCCTGGGTCCTACTAATTGTCCCGTTTCCTAATTGTTCAAGTCCAGTTTATTTTTCAAGGTAGAAACAAGGTTGCCAGATTGTAATGATTGGAATATAGTGGTAGTTTTTCAGTAGCCAATGACTTAAAAGCTAGTAATTAATGAGGTCAACCTGGTACATTTGATGCACACATAATAATAATAATTATAAAATCACATTGCTAGCAGCAGTAATAGCAGCAGCAGTAATGGCTCCATTTATTAATTAATTTATTATTTTTGTCCATCATGGGGCTTGAACTCTGGGTCTGGGTGCTGACCCTCAGCTCTTCAGCTCAAGGTGAGTGATCTACCACTTGAGCCACAACACCATTTCTGGTTTTCTGGTAGTTTATTGGAGATAAGAGTCTCATGGACTTTCCTGCCCCCACTGGCCATGAACCAAGATCCTCAGATCTCAGCCTTCTGAGAAGTTAGGATTACAGGTGTGAGGCACCAGTGCCTGGCCTGGTTCGATTTATTTAATGCTTACTTTAGGTCTCACCTTATTCTTCCAGCCAGCATTGTGGAGTTGCTGCTACAATTTCCTGCATTTTATACAGATAAAAACCAAAGCATGGAGAGGTTAAATAATTTTCCCAAAGTCACAAATGTATAAAGTCAGAGCTAAAATTTGGCCTCAAAGCCTGTGGCGTTTTACCAATGGGAGCTCTAGTTCTGAACTACAAAGTCACTGGCACTATGACAAGTATCTTTTGTCACAAGGAAGAACTATTCAGAGGATATGAATCATTCAACATAGCCCTTGGTGGGGGCATATCTCAAATATTTCACAATACTATTTCAATACTTTTGATATCTTAGTTATAGTCTGTGTAATCAAAATATAGCTGGATGATTGGGGCTGCACAAATCTACAGTTAAGAGAATTATTGCTGTCAGATTATAACAGGAGATTTGTGAATTCCAGGCTATAGCCTTGGCCACAGACTGGGGGAATGGACAGAGAAAGAGAGGGAAGGAAAGAGGGAAGGAAAGAGAGAGAGAGAGGAAAGAAGAGGGAGGAGGAGACAGAAGACAGGAAGGAAAGAGAGTTGCTAATTAGAAGAAAGCAAATACTAGTTGGGCACTGATGGCTCACACCTCTAATTTAACTACTCAGTAGGTCGAAATGTGAGGATCATGTTCAAAGCCAGCCTGGGCAGGAAAGTCTATGAGACTTTTATCTCCAGTGAACCACCAGAAAACCGGAAGTAGCTCTGTGGCTCAAAGTGGTAGTGCATTAACCTTAAGCTGAAGAGCTGAGGGACAGTGCTCAGGCCCAGAGTTCAAGCCCCATGACTGATGAAAGAAAGAAAGAATGAAAGAAAGGAAGGAAGGAAGGAAGAAAGAAAGAAAGAAAGGAGAGAAAGAAAGAAAAGAGAAAGAAAAGAGAGAAAGAAAGCAGATACTGAGTGAAGACAATAATGATTTTGAATGCTTCCCATATAGCTGGTAACCTTTTTTTTTTTTGTCAGCTGTGGAGCTTGAACTCTGGGCCTGGATGCTGTTCCTCAGCTCTTCAGCTCTAGGCTAGCCCTCTACCACTTGAGTCACAGCACTATTTCCAGTTTTCTGGTGGTTAATTAGAGATAAGAGTCTCATGGACTTTCCTTGCCTGGGCTGGCTTGGAGTCTGGATCCTCAGATCTTAGCCTCCTGAGTAGCTAGGATTACAGGTGTGAGCCACTGGGTTCGGCCTATCTGGTAACTTTATACATCAACTTTGTAACTCAGAAAAAGCCTTCCTTACAAAGATACTAAATGATGCATACAAAAACATTTAAGTGTTTAAGATTTGAAGATATGTTTGAAAGATTTCAAAATATAGGCTTTTTCCATAGTATAGTAAATAAGAAAAGTCAATTATATATATTTTTTCATATAAATTAACATAGCTAAAATATTTGGAAGAAGAACAGTTTGGAAGAAGAGTATACTGAGAAAGAATAAAATCTTCTCAATTTTAGAGGTTTATTGCTGATTTCCTGAGCATGGGCATTCTAGATTTAGGTAAGTCTTTTATTTGTGTGATTACTACTTACAAAGACAGGGGATGGACGGGGATTCTGCAGTTTATTGCTGTCACAAATGGACTTACATTTCAAAAATGAAGCCTGTTTCTCCTCAGTTTTTACAACAAAATTAGCTATATCATTCAAAGAGTAAAGATCTTGTTGGAGTCAGTCATTGAATGATTTAAAATCAACTTTCTTCCAGGAAGCACTCAGTATTAAAATAAAACATTGTCCATCAGGAGTAACTGACATAGCTATCTAAGATAGAAGACAGAGGGGTGTAGGTTGCTAGCTTTGCTGTCGCTATCAACCCGCTATGCCGTTTCGGTGGTGGTAGGTATATTTGACATGTTAACTATATATACTTCACCTTTCATCACTGCTTTGATTATTCCTTTAAAAATCATAGTAACAGCCAGGTGCTGGTGGCTCACACCTGTAATCCTAGCTACTCAGGAGGCTGAGATCTGAGAATCCAGGTTCAAAGCGGGCCTGGGCAGGAAAGTCTGTGAGCCTCTTATCTCCAATAAACAACTCAGAAAAACTAGAATTGGCACTGTGGCTCAAGTGGTAGAGTGCTGTTCTTGAACTGAAGAGCTGAGGGACAGTGCCCAGGCCCAGAGTTCAAGTGTCATGATCAACCAAAAAAAAAAAAAAATCATAGTAACTATTTTTAAAGGAATCCATATAAGAAGGCTCGTGATTTACCACTTGAGCCACAGCTCCAGTTCCAGCTTTTTGGTGATTCACTGGAGATAAAAATCTTACAGACTGGGGCTGGGAAAGTGGCTCAGTGGTAGAGTGCTTGCCTTGCATGCATGAGACCCTGGGTTCGATTCCTCAGCACCACATAAGCAGAAAAGGCTGGAAGTGGTGCTGTGGCTCAAGTGGTAGAGCACTATCCTTGAGCTGAAGAGCTGAGGGACAGCGCCCAGGCCCAGAGTTCAGGCCCCACGACCGGCAAAAAAAAAAAAAAAACAAAAAAAAACTTACAGACTTTCCTGCATGGGCTGATTTTGAACTTCAGTCCTCAGATCTCAGCCTCCTGAGTGGCTAGATTACAAGCGTAAGCCACCAGTGCCTGGCAACTTGATGTCTTCCACTCCTGATCCACTCTGGTTCTGATTATGAAATTTCCTATGAACTGAATTTTGTTCCAACTGAAGTTCCCATTTCACCCCCTAATTTATATAGAAAATTCCCCAGACAGGCCCAACAGTCTATTCTCAGCATGAAGTACCTAAAGCAGATAGACAGCCTAGAGCTACACCTGTTCTCACCAGGAAGTAAACTGAGAAAGCAGATGCTCCCTTCAGCCACACCTCCTTTTCAGTGTTAGCGTGTAAGATTAGAGATGTAGGAGGGGGCTATTTAAATCTGTCTTCCTCGTCCTCCTCCTCCTCCTCCTCCTCTGCCTCCTCCTCCTCTTCTTCTTCTTCTCCTCCTTCTCCTCTTTCTCCTCCTTGTTTCTTCCTCTTCCTCCTCTTCCTCTTCCTTCTTCTTTTTTCTTTTCCTAGACTTGAACACAGGGCCTGGGCACTGTCCCTGAGCCTCTTTGTACTCAAGTCTAGTGCTCTACCACTTGAGCCATAGCACCACTTCTGACTTTCTTTGAGTAGTTTATTGGAGATAAGAGTCTCACTGATTTTTCTATCCATGCTGTCTTGGAACAGTGATCCTCAGGTCTGAGCCTCCTGAGTAGTTAGGATGACAGGCACAAGCCACTGGCGCCTGTCTTGTCCTATTCCTTAAATGGTAAAAACCAAGGATAAAGAGAAAAAAATGAAAGGTGTGTTTGGATAGGAAGTCTTGAAGGTCATTGGTGTTTGGGTGGGCCTCATCCACTCAAAATCATTGTCTAGGGATTAGGAATCTCTAGATGGACTTGACCTTGTGTTTTGTCCCAGCTCAAAAGATATAAAAGCCACAGATAAGAACCACTGGGTTGAGATTTTTAACTCCATTTCCTACACAGAGAGCAGGAAATGCTTCTCTCTTTTTCCAGTTCTGCCTATTTTAATTCTATTATACTAAATCTTTGCTAAAGCCGGGCATCAGTGGCTCATGCCTATAGTCTTAGCTACTCAGGAGGCTGAGATCTGAGGATCGTGGTTCAAAGCCAGCCTGGGCAGAAAAGTCCATGAGACTCCTATCTATAAGGTCGGAACAGGGATACCTCCCTCTCTCTTGGCTAAGTTTCTGTCCAGTATTTGTTACCTAGGTAACTGGCAGACCTGGAAGCAGTCACCTCCCCTCCTGCTAGGTCACATCCTGGGCCACCTTTGGTCACGTGCCTCCCATCTGATCTTAGGAGGGTCCCAGACCCTGAGGTCATATCCAGATCCAGTGTGGCCATACCTTTCCCCGACCTGGCCACACATCTTCCTGTCCCTGTCCTAGATGAGTCCTGGCCCAGAGGTGGGTCGCCCTCCCTTGCCCCCACTCCCCTTTTCATTTTCAGCCAGGTTCTCCACCATGCATGGGGGGGGGGGGGCGGCGGAGCAGTTCGGTAAACAAACTTTTCCTGCCTGAATAGCATGTGGTGTTCTCTTCATCGGCTACCTAATGAAACCTACCTATTTAATATACCTTACACTATCTCCAATAAACCACGAAAACCAGAAGTGGCGCTGTGACTCAAGCGGTAGAGCACTTGCCTTGAGCTGAAGAGCCCAGGGACGGCACCCAAGCCCAGAGTTCAAACCCCATGACCAACAATAAATAAATAAATAGATCTTCTCTAAAGCTTTTTTTTTTTGTCAGTTGTGGAGCCTGGGTCTGGAGTCTGGGTCTGGGCACTGTCCCTCAGCTCTTCAGCTCAAGGCTAGCGTTCTACCACTTGAGCCACAGTGCCACTTCTGGCTTTTTTTGCTTATGTGGTGCCAAGGAATTGAACCCAGGGCCTCATGCATGCAAGGCAAGCACTCTACCACTGAGCCACCTTCCCAGTCTGCTAAAACTTTTTTTAAAAGTAGGACAGAAGGGGTGACAATAATCAAGATATATTGTTCTCATAACCTGACTTCTGACTTCACTTTGTACAGTTACTTAAAAGTCCTTTGTACAATTACTTAAGAAATAAAGAAAGAATAATGGGGATTATAGCTAGGAGGAACATAGTGATTGTTTTTCTGCAAGCTATTCTGGCTTAGGATTCATTTTACACTTTGATGAGTAAAGAAATGGTAAGAAGTGGCGCTGTGGCTCAAGTGGTAGAGCACTTGCCTTGAGCTGAAGAGCTGAGGGACAGTGCCCAGGCCCAGAGTTCAGGCCCCATGACTGACCAAAAAAAAAAAAAGTAAAGAGCTTAAATATAGAAAAGCATATTTGAAATGATCAAAGGATTGGGTTAGTTTGAAGGATTTGATGGCTGAAATTTGTTCTGGCCCTAACTGATTTTATACTCGGGATTCTCCCATGCTGGTGTTTTTCTGTCTTCTCAAGAGATCCTAAAGAAAATTCTTTAAAAGTGTGACTTTTGGTTTTCTTATTTGATTAAAAGAGTGACTTGCAATTTCTATCTCATGGGAATGTTTTAAAGATTAAATGTGATAATGTACTGAAAAATGTTTTGCAAGTGAAGATAAGGTAATTTAATTCTTCATAAGAACCAGATAGGAAGTTTTTACAAATAAAAGTAGAATCCTGTTTGGCACAATAGAGAAATTTACTACAGCGATTTCCCCAGAGTTAATCTCTGGATTCTGAGCAGTAGGCATAAATTGATGCTGAGTGTAAGGGCACAATCAGCCTGTTTTGTTCAGTAAGTATGTAGAGGGGCTGTGACTTGAGAGAGGAAGACTTGAGTGAGCGTTGAGCAGTCTTGAAGGATGAGAGGATGAGGTAGGTGAATAAGGTCCCAGACGGAGCCTGTCTGACAGTATAGAGTGTCTGAGGAACAGCACATGGCTCAGTATGTCCAGATGTGCCTAGTGGTGTCATGTGAGGCGAAATTAGGTGCTGGTGGCTAGAATGCCCCAATCAGGGTTTGGACCAAATTCCACAGTAACAGGGAGTCAATGAAGGTTTGACATGGTATCTAAACTTTCTGAATTTTGCAATGATGTGTGTGATAGCTGTCTAATTTACCTGAAAACAAAAGGCGAACGAGGCAAAAGCCTGGAGACAGAGTGGTTCATGGGAGGCCTATTGACTAATTGAGCAAGAGCAACAGAAGGAATGAAAAAAAAACCAGGGGATGGACAGAAGCGTGAGGTGGGCAGTGGTGGGAATGCCAGTGCTGGACTTAGCCCGCTGGCCACACAGAGAGGAGGAGTCAGACGGGCATGGAGGGCCAGGTTTCCAGTCGGTGGCTATCCTAGATGGAGGTAGAAAAAAAGCAGGCTTGATCTGAATATGTTCAGGTCTCTAAGTGATTTCCTTAGGTTCTGGTTTTGGTCTTACCAACCCTCTGACCCTCTCTGCCCACTTGGATAATCAACTCTGTTTTTTTTTTTTCTTTTGCCAGTCCTGGGGCTTGAACTCAGACCCTGGGCACTGTCCCTGAGCTTCTTTTGCTCAAGGCTTGCACTCTACTACTTGAGCCACAGCACTACTTCTGGCCTTTTCTGTGGATGTGGTGAGAAATAGAACCCAGGGCTTCATGCATGCTAGGCAAGCATTCTACCACTAAGCCACATTCCCAGCCCCACTAATCAACCCTTGCTTGCACCATTTTCTCTTGCTGTTGCCAAGGGAGCTGGGAGGTCCACTGAGTGCAGTGACAGCCCCTGCCTCTTAAATGGCAATGCTGGCTACTTTCAAAGGAATGGGGTTCTAAGTTTTTTTGGTCCTCCTTTCGCTGCATCCTCATGGCAACAGGGAACACACAGATCACTCCTGCCCACAGCTCTGAGTTAAGATTCACAGAGCTGCCAGGTGGGAAGTATTTGAAGAGAGCCTTTATGTGTGTGTTCTCTTTCTTGGCCTAGTACAGCTAGTTAAACGCAGGAAATAAGATCATATTATTCAAGTACTCATGGATGAAATTCCATTAGATATCTATGGTCTTCATATGCATAAAACCACAGCATCACCAGCATTGAAAGGTATTTATGGAAACATGCTTAGTGTTGTCTGCAGTGCTGCAGTGCTTGTGACAGTACGTATGAAACACTACACTGCCACAGGGCAGATGCAGAGTTCCACACAGGTGCGATTCTTGGTTCCCATGTTTCTGTTGTCAAGACTGAGTGAAGAGTGACACTCTGTTAGGTAAAAGCACAATAAAGAGATGCCTCTTCTCACTAATGATAGCCACTTAAAACTCTGCTCTCATTACAAGCTGAATGCAGGCTAGCTACTCAAAGGGAAAGGAATCATAGGTTAATGGGCATTTAATAGTGGGAATTTTGCCTGTATCGGTGAGAACAAACCTCTGTGTACTGGAAGCACTTCTTACAGAATGTGAGATTTTGACCTCTGTGTTTTTCCCTCACATGATCAAACAGGCACACTCGGTTCTGATACATAAATTCCACAATCTAAGGAGAAAGACATAGGAGAATCTGGAATCTTATCATGTCCTTAGTGAGTCTTCATGCTTGATCCTCACAAAACAGCTGATAAAACCAAATTCCAGCCTGATACTGGCAGCCATAATTTTCAGAGGTCACAAGACTCACCTCTAACCTGACAGGGTTATCGGTAATAATCTGAATTAACCCAGCCCTGTTGGCTGTTTTGGAGCCTAGGTTGAACTGTATCCCCTCAAAGACATGTTAGTGTTAACCTTTGGTATTTGTAAAGATGATCTTCTCTGGAAACAGGATACTTACAAAGGTAAAAAGTCAAGATAAAGTCATTATCATGGCCTTAATTCAATAAGACTTATATCTTTATTTATCTCATTATTTATTTGTTTAGTCCATTGTGGGATTTGAACTCAGGGCTTGGGTGCTGTCCCTGAGCTTTTCTGTTCAGAGCTGGTGCTCTATCACTTTGAGCCATAGCTCCACTTCTGGTTTTCTGGTAGTTAATTGGAGATAAGCGTCTCATGGACTTTCCTGCCCAGGCTCGTTTTGAACTGCAATCTTCACATCTCAGCCTTATGAGTAGCTAGGGTTACAAGTGTGAGCCACCCGTGCTTGGCTATGACTGATGTCTTTTTTTTTTTTTTTATTGTGAAAATACTGTACAGAGGGTTATAATTACATGGGCAAGATACTGAGCACATTTCTGTTTTTTTTTTTTTTTTTTTTGGGTCCGGTTGTAGGGCCTGAACTCTGGGCCTGGGTGCTGTCCCTCAGCTCTTCAGCTCAAGGCTAGCGCTCTACCACTTGAGCCACAGCGCCACTTCCGGCTTTTTTCTTTTTGCTTCTGTGGTGCTGAGGAATCGAACCCAGGGCCTCAGGCATGCAAGGCAAGCGCTCTACCACTGAGCCACTTCCCAGGCCCATGAGCACATTTCTTATCAAGCATTGTAGCCTCCTCCTTTGTTTCCCCTTCCCATCCCTTCCCCCCGTCCCCCCACCCAAGTTGTGAAGTTCGTTTTTCGACATAATGACTTGTATATCTCATTGTTGCAATGGGTCCTCCAGTTTTATAAGGAGAGAGCATCACTTCTCTGAACATTTAAAGTACTATTTATTGAAATGAACTCCAGGAAATGGAAACATGTTGTTGTTGTTATTGGTATTATTGGTTTGTTTTTGTTTTTGTTTTCCCTTTGGGGGTAAAGGGAGGCCACAGAAAGGGAAAGAGGAAGGGTGAACAAATGTGCTATTCAGTATACACTATGTGGAAAATGAACTATGTAACTTGTGGGCAGGGATGGGAGGAGGAAACTGGGGGAAAGTAAAGGAAGGAGTGACGTTGTCCAAAAAATATATTCACACTGGACTTATGAAATGACAGCCCCTCTGTACAACATCTTATTAGTAACAGTACAATTATTAAAGAAAAAAAGGACCAGGCCCAGAGTTCAAGCCCCACGACCGACTGCCTCCCTCCCCCCCAGAAAAGGAGAGAACACCACGTAAAAATGCAGACACACAAGGAGAAGCCGTGTGGCAGCCCCGGTGGAGACTGGAGTGATGTATGTATGAGCCAAGGAAGATGAAGACTGCCAGCCATACCAGAACGTGGAGGAAAGCATGGACAGAGTCTCCCCCGAAGTCTTCAGAGACTGACAACACCTTGATTGTGGCCTTCTAGCTTCTAGAATGATCAGAGCTTAAAAGTGCTATGCTGTACACAAAAATACCCTTGATACCTCCATTGCCAGTGGTATCTGAAAAAAAAAACCACTGAAGTCAGGGAATCTCTGATCTCCTACCAGCTGCTGATTATGGTGACTGTTTCCATTAATTCTATGCAGAGGGGACACTCTAAAAGGAATAGCATTTCTTACTAGCCACTCCAAAATTTATAAAAAGGCTTCTTTCCTGATAGACTGGAAAATATTTGAGCTCTGGGTTCTCCTAGTAATGGTATGCATTTTCCCAGCCCAGAAATTCTCCATTGTCCTCTTTTCTCCCTCACCTAGGTACTCCCTACCCACACTCTGTTTCAGCTTAGACTCCATGGCTTTGGGAGGTCTTACTAATCCTCAAGTCAGGACTAGGGGCACTTAATGGGTACCCTGAACTTGCTCCCTGTAGTATGTACCACTCTGTATTAAAACCATTTGTTATCGGTACACCTTCTCACTGGAACTCTTAGGGGCAGATCTTGTGAACATCAGGCAGTTTACCTCTACCTCTGCATGATCAGTAAAACTCAACTCACAGACACTTGACAAATACGTATTAAGAAAATGAAAATAGGGCTAGATGTGTGGGCTCAGGTGCTAGAGTGTCAGCTTAAGAACCTTGAGGTGGGGCTGGGAAGGTGGCTCAGTGGTAGAGCACTTGCCTTGCATGCATGAGGCCCTGGGTTCGATTCCTCAGCACCACATAAGCAAAAAGAAAAAAACCGGAAGTGGCACTGTGGCTCAAGTGGTAGAGCGCTAGCCTTGAGCTGAAGAGCTGAGGGACAGCACCCAGGCCCAGAGTTCAGGCCCCACGACCGGACTCAAAAAAAAAAAAAAATGAAAAATAAGCTTGAGGTACTGAGCTCAAAACCTACCACTGCACCTCCCAAAGGAATATTGAACTAAAATATTTTTGTACAGTTATTTAAAGATAATAAAAATAAGTGACAAAAACTTTAAAAAAGAAAACAAAAGACATGGTAATGCCAACAATCTATAATTTAGCATTTATGATATTTCGACCAGGGTTGAAAAAAAAAAGCTGGGAAAGGTGTTGGTAAAATGCAGAGTAGGTTGGTGCTTCCTATCTGTGTGCCAAATACTCTGTCAGGCACTGATTGATCAGTAGCAAAGCGGACTTAAGATCCATTCTAGCAGAGTCTGTAGTGTATGACATGGCCTATAAATACACAGATAAATAAGTACCTGAGGTAAAATCGTTGCCCCAAGTGTTAGAGACAAAACCAAGAGATTGTTGAGCTATTCTTTTTTTTTTGGGTCAGTGTGAGGCTTGAATTCTGGGCCTGGGTGCTGTCCCAATGGTTTATTGGAGATAAGAGTCTCACGCACTTTCCTGCCCGGGCTGGCTTTGAACCGTGATCCTCAGATCTCAGCCTCCTGAGTATGTTGAGCTATTCTGAAGTGCAGCCTGGGGACGTAGTGTGATCTTGGAGGACTTCCCACAGAAGATGACACTTGAGCAGAGACAGACAAGATGAGAAAGGAACAAGGTATGGGAAATGGGGTCACATTTACTGTAAGCCATTTAAATAGCAACCCTAATCTTTCCAGGCTCCAGGTTGGATAGGTGCGCTAAGACGCCTCACTGCCAGCACTAAAGATGGCGGACGAAGGGGGCGGAACAGGGCTTCTTCTGATTGGCTGCTCCTGGAGCGACGTCATGCCTCGGCGGCGGCGCATCCGGGCTCCCGCCGGCGGCGTCGCGGGAGGCTGGCCGGGGAAGCGGCGCGCCGAGCCGGCGTGCGGCTGAGGGGGACGGTTGCGGAGCGCCCTCGGCGGCCGGCGGGGCCGAGCGCCGCGTCCCGAGGATGGCGGGCTCCCTGCCTCCCTGCGTGGTGGACTGTGGCACCGGGTAAGAGCCCGTGAGCGCCGGCTCCCCTCGGCCGCGGCCCCGCTCGCGCCCCAGCACCCCGCCGCCCGGGGCTCAGGCCTCCGCACCCCGGAGCGGCTCCCCGCCCGCCCGCCCGCCCCTGCCGTCCACGCCGCGCCCGGCAGTGTGCGGCCTCGGGGGCCGGGCCGGGCGAGCGCCCGAGCGTGCCCGCTCCCCGCGCCGCCTGGGCGCCGCCTCGCCACGGCCTGGGGGCCGCGGCCCCTCTCGCGGCTGGGACGGCTCTGCGGACGCGTGTGCCGCCCGGCGCCCGCGGGGTCGCCGGCCCCGCTCCCCTGCGGCGATGCTCACCCCGACCCTTTGCTTCCCCCCCTTCCCTCCTCCCGGGTGAAAGGGCGCGCTCGGGTCGAGGCCCGGCATTCGCACGGACTCCCCTTCCCCTTCCACAAGATGTGTTTTAAGAGACTCCATTTTGGAGAGAAAGGCAGTCTAAATTTGGCAGAGCCTCCCTCCCTTGGGTGCGATCGCCTTTTCCTTTCCCCTTTTTGTCTTTCCTGTGCTGCTGCGGCATTCCGAAGAGACTTGAAGGGAAAATGCCCCGAGTTGTCAGTGGTCCAAGCTTAGCTGGTTTTAGCCGGGCCATCGCGGAGCTCACCGGAGTGAGAGTTTGGGAATCCAAGCCTGCCTGCATGTGGATGTGGTAGTCAGTAAAATCGCCTCCAAGTGCATGGATCCGCTTAACAGCTGTTTCAAGAAAGGACTTTAATCCTCCGGTGACACAAGGCGTTGTGGCTTTTTTCTTTTTTTAACCTTGTGATTCTCTTCTGTAGAAAGATGCAGTTGGTTTGGTTTCCTTGACAACGTTGTGGGGGTGTCTTCTAAATTGCCACCATCCCCGTGTTACTGTTGTGATAGTTCTTTTATTTTGTTCCTAAGGGACCAGAGGTGGTAGTGAGCTGGAAACAACGGCCTCTTGGCTTGTGCTAGTTTTTCTTTTTGAAATACACATTGCAGGGAAGTTGTGGCATTCTAGAAGTTGCTTTTCAGTTGCCATTACAATCCACCTCCTCCAAGTCTTCTCTGTCTCCTGTTGTCTCACAGTGCACCTCCCTGCTCCCTCAGACCTAGTATGTCAACAATGAAGGCAGCATGAAAACATTGTTCTCATTTCCATATTTACTTGTGAGACTTGTATTTTTGGGATTGTCCAACGTATTGAAATACAAAGCATTTCTTGGTGGTTGTGGTAGAATAATGCTCTCAGAGTGGTCAGACCTTTAAAATTAGTAAGCTGAGAATCTTACTCATCACTTTTTGCTATAAATATCAAAAATGTACTCAGTTTTGACCTTTTGAGGTAAATGATGAATGTAATTGCTCTCTGGGAAATTCGCCTTCAGTGCATCATTGTAGCCAAGGCTGAGTTTCCGAGTCACCGGCTTTGGAAACAGCGAAGGAGGGTTCTCTGTGGATACCGTCTGCACTGGAAGCCCCCTCGGGTCTCCTGAACCCCATGGCCAGAAAGGGTAGCCTGGAAGAGTCTGTGCGTACCCAGCTTGGCATATTGGTACTCCTCATATTTCACACAGTTAAATGGCATTTGGATTGTGTTTTACCTAAAAATAGAACCAAAAATGGTAACTCGAAGATAAAAATACCAGAGCTAAGGAAAAGAATGGATTGCCCTAAACTTGAGACCAGTGGTTGGTTGAGCTTGATCCTCACATTTGGTTTTAGTCTGTCTGACAATATTTTTTTTTTTTTTTTTGTCGGTCTTGGGGCTTGAACTCTGGGCCTGGACGCTATCCCTCAGCTCTTCAGCTCAAGGCGAGCGCTCTACCACTTGAGCTACAGCACCACTTCCGGTTTTCTGGTGGTTTATTGGAGATAGGAGTCTAGTGGACTTTCCTTCCCCAGGCTGGCTTTGAACTGAGATATTCAGATTTCAGTCTCCTGATTAGCCACTGGCTCCCTAGTGTTTTTTTAATAGCAAATAAAATTTTGCCCTGGTAGCCTTGAATCCTCTGATCAACCCTGAGGCCAGGTCTGTGAACACAGTGCGGGGTAGGACAATAGGGACAAAAGGGTCTGTTGATTCTAAAAATAAAGTCTGAGCTATTTAAAGGGATGACTAGGCTGCATAGCTTTCAGAACATATTCTGCAAGTCTGTCTTCCTTCTTGACTAATCTTATTAAGCCTTCTTAAATTTTGAAATTAATTTCAAATTTACTAAAAGTAACACAAATCCAGTACTGTATATACTCTTTTCCAGTTGTCTGTGTTTGTTGTATCATTTTCTGTGTTTATATATGAAGGAAGGTTGCACACATCGTACTCCTTTATACAGAGATACAACTAATAACAAGAACTTTTATAAGCATAGAGCAGTTATTAAAATCAGAAAATTTTGTTTTTGTTTGTCGGTTGTAGGTCTTGAACTCTGGGCTTGGGTGCTGTCCTTACCCTCGTCAGCTCAAGGCAAGCGCTCTACCACTAGAGCCACAGCGCCACTTCCGGTTTTCTGAGTGGTTTACTGGAGAGAAGAGTTTCACAGACTTTCCTGCCCAGGCTGACTTATTTTTTTTTTGTCGGTTGTGAGCCTGAACTCTGGGCCTGGGTACCGTCCCTCAGCTCTTCAGCTCAAGATTAGCCCTCTACCACTTGAACCACACCGCCACTTCTGGCTTTTTCTGCTTATGTGGTGCTGAAGAATCGAACCCAGGGCCTCATGCATGCAAGGCAAGCACTCTACCACTGAGCCACCTTCCCAACTTCCCAGGCTGACTTTGAACTGTGACCTTCAGATCTCAGCCTCCTGAGTAGCTAGGATTACAGGTATGAGCCACTGCTGCCCAGCAGTACTAGGGTTTTAAAGTCGCCACTTGAGCATGTGCACACCCTGAATCCTCCTTTTTTTTTTTTTTTTTTTTTTTTCCCCGGAGCCTGGGTACTGTCCCTTACTTAGTTTTTTCAAGTTGGGCTCTCTACCACTTGAGCTACCCCTACACATTCTGCTTTTTGGTGATTAATTGGAAATAAGAGTCTCACCAGCTTTCCTATTTGGGCTGACTTTGATCTCAGCCTCAGATCTCTGATCCTGGATAGCTAGGATTATAGAGGTGAGCCACCAGTGCCAGAAAATGGTGATTAAAAAAACCTCCAGTGTTTTCTCTACTTATGAACTAGTATTTTATTATGAGGCTCCCATACATTATATAAGACTCCAGTATGGATTAGTGTTTATTCAAAAAATTATCTGTTAAGGCCTTCTCATTATTTTCAGTGAGTTATCTGTGTTTGGTCCCCCCCCCCCCCCCCCCCCCCCTCCAAGAGCTTGAACTCAGGGCCTGGGCACTGTCCTGGAACCTTTCTGTGCTCAAAGCTTGCATTTTACTACTTGAGTCATGGTGCCACACTTTGGGCTTTTTCTGAGTAGTTTATTGGAGATAAGAATCTCATGGAGGGGCTGGGAAGGTGGTTCAGTGGTAGAGCGCTTGCCTTGCATGCCAGAGGCCTTGGGTTCGATTCCTCAGCACCACATAAGCAGAAAGAAAAAAGCCGGAAGTGGTGCTGGGGCTCAAGTGGTAGAGCGCTAGCCTTGAGCTGAAGAGCTGAGGGACAGCACCCAGGCCCAGAGTTCAGGCCCCACGACCAGCCCCCCCCCACCCCCCCAAAAAAAAAAAAGAATCTCATGGACTCTCCTTTCTGTGCTGGCTTTGAACCAGATTCTCAGATCTCAGCCTCCTGAGTAGCTAGGATTACAGGTGTGAACCACGGGCACCTGGTTCTCAGTGTAATTTTAACTTCTTTTTATGTGGGAAGCGAAGCATCCTCTCATATGGTTAAGAGCCATTAACGCTTTTTTCTGGTCTTCATTTCTGTAACTTAACGTGTCTTGGGTTTTTGGTTTCCTGCTTTATTTTTAGAAGCTTCCCATGTACTGGGATGTGTGTTTCGGGGAATGGGTGTCACATAAACCCAAGTCCAGTGACTTGCTAAGAGGATTTAGGAATAGTTACAAAGGAAAAAAAAAAGCCTTGGGAGGGATTGCATGTGTGTCTGTGTGTCTGTGTAGAGTGGAAGAAATCCCTGGTGCAGCACACTGTGTACAGGTCAGTTTTCAGGGGAAGAAACCACACTGCTCTACCCATTCTTCTTTCTTAAAAAACTTATTGGGGGGGCTGGGAAGGTGGCTCAGTGGTAGAGCGCTTGCCTTGCATGCATGAGGCCCTGGGTTCTATTCCTCAGCACCACATAAGCAGAAAAAAAAAAGCCGGAAGTGGCGCTGTGGCTCACGTGGTAGAGCACTAGCCTTGAGCTGAAGAGCTGAAGGACAGCGCCCAGGCCACGAGTTCAGGCCCCATGACTGGACCCCCCCCAAAAAAAAAAAACTTATTGGGGGGCTGGGAAGATGGCTCAGTGGTAGAGCGCTTGCCTTGCATGCATGAGGCCCTGGGTTCAATTCCTTAGCACCACATAAGCAGAAAAAAAAGCCAGAAGTGGCGCTGTGGCTCAAGTGGTAGAGCACTAGCCTTGAGGTAAAGAGCTGAGGGACAGCGCCCAGGCCCAGAGTTCAGGCCCCACGACCGGACCCCCCCCCAAAAAAAAAAAAAAAAAAACAAAACCAAAACTTATTTATTGGATCATGGGGCTTGAACTCTGGGCCTGGGCGCTGTCCCTCAGCATTTCAGCTCAAGGCTAGCACTCTACTCCTTGAGCCACAGCGCCACTTCTGGTTTTCTGGTGGTTAATTGGAGATAGGAGTCTGAAGGACTTTCCTGCCCAGGCTGGCTTTGAACTGCTATCCTCAGATCTCATCCTCCTGAGTAGCTAGGATGCCATTGTGACCCACTGATGCTGGGCTCCTGCATCTGATTTTTTTTTGGTCAGTCATGGGCTTGAATTCTGGGCCCGAGTCCTGTTTCTCAGCTCTTCAGCTCAAGGCTAGCACTCTAACAGTTGAGCGACAGCACCACTTCTGGCTTTTTCTGCTAATGTGGTGCTGAGGAATTGAACACAGGGCCTCATGGATGCAAGGCAAGCAGTCTACCACTGAGCCACCTTCCCAGCCCCTGCATCTGAATTTTTTTTTTTTTTTTGGTTCCAGTCGTGGGGCCTGAACTTGGCCTGGGCGCTGTCCCTCAGCTCTTCAGCTCAAGGCTAGCGCTCTACCACTTGAGCCACAATGCCACTTCGGGCTTTTTTTCTTTTTGCTTATGTGGTGCTGAGGAATCAAACCCAGGGCCTCAGGCATGCAAGGCAAGCACTCTACCACTGAGCCACCTTCCCAGCCTTGCATCTGAATTTTTAAAACATTATTTTTCCATCTCTTTCTTATTTCTTGACTTTGTGTCATACTCAGGAAAAGCTTTTTCCTTTCATTCTTGGTTTTTTTTTTTTTTTTTTTTTTTTTGTCGGCCGTGGGGCTTGAACTCTGGGCCTGGGCGCTGTCCCTCAGCTCTTCAGCTCAAGGCGAGCGCTCTACCACTTGAGCTACAGCGCCACTTCCGGTTTTCTGGTGGTTTTATTGGAGATAGGAGTCTCACGGTCTCTCCTGCCCGGCCTGGCTTTGAACCACGATCCTCAGATCTCAGCCTCCTGAGTAGCTAGGATTACAGGCATGAGCCACCAGCGCCCGGCTTGGGTTATATTTTTTAAGTAAGTTATTTCCTTCCTTCCTTCCTTCCTTCCTTCCTTCCTTCCTTCCTTCCTTCCTTCCTTCCTTTCCTTCCTTCCTTCCTTCCTTCCTTCCTTCCTTCCTTTTCTCCCTCCCTCGCTCCTTTTTGTTGTTGTTGGTTGTGAGTCTTGAACTCAGGGCCTGGGTGCTATCCCTGAGCTCTTCAGCTCAAGGCTAGCGTTCTACCACTTTGAGCCATAGCACCACTTCTAGTTTTCTGGTGGTTAATTGGAGATTATTCTCAAAGACTTTCCTGCCCAGGCTGGCTTTGAACCATGATCTTCACATCTCAGCCTTCTGAGTAGCTAGGATTACAGATGAGAGCCACCTGTGCCTGGCTTGTAATTTTTTTTTTTTTTCTCATATGAATCGCAACTCTCTTCTCCTATATGCAGAATGGGTCCGTTTACATTAGCTCTTTTTCCTTTTGGCTGTCTGTTTATTTCAATTTCATTTATGGAGAAATCTTGCTGACAGATGTGACTGAAGATGCTGCCTTTGCTCTGTGTGTGTGCAGTTGTGTTTATTTCTGGATTTTGTCTTGTGTTTGCCTCTGCCTCTTGGTCTATTTACAGTAACATTAATTACTGATGCAATGCAGAAAGATTTAAGGTCTAGTTGTGCAGCCTTCCTGCCCCTCCTATTTTTTTCTGGGGCTTTCCCATCTATTTGTGCGTATTCTTTCCAGCTCCAAGAGAAAACTACCTGATGGCATTTTTGTTGAGTAAATTTTAAGTTAATTTAGTGAGGAACATCTTGATGATGTTAACTCTTCCTGCTGAATTCATGATGTTTGTTTCTATTAGTTTAAGTCTGTGTTCAATATCTCACCTAAAAGCTTCATTTATGAAAGTTCTTAAAATCCTTAGTAGCATTGGTTTTTGTTGTTGCTAGTCCTGGGGTGTGAACTCGGCCTGGGTCCTGTATCTGAGCTTTTTTTGCTTAAGCGCTCTACTGCTTGAGCTCAGTTCCATTTTTGGTGCTTAATTGGAGATAAGAGTCTCATGGACTTTTCTGGCTTTGAACTGTCATTCTGAGCAACTAGGATTGCAGGCATGAGCCATCAGAGCCCAGAAGCACTGACTTTTTAAACCATATATCATATATTCTCATACTAAAATGTTTTGAAGTACTTTATGGGACATATGGTGATATAAATGCACATTCTCATCACACCTTCTCCTGGAATGTCCCAAAATGAACAAACCTAATCAAAAATAGAGAAGAAAACAGCTGAAATTCATTTTTTTAAATGAAGTTTACAGTAAAATGTGAACCCACTTGTGGGGAGGATACTGGGATGTGATATTTCTGTCCATCTCTGGCTGGCTGCAGGTGTTTTACTGTAACTGACAAGTCTCTGAAGCCACGACTCACAGAACTTGCTGGAGATCTGGGAAATGCCATAAGGCATAACATGGCCACAATTCATTTCCATGCTACCAAGTAGCCAAGCATGCTGCTCAGAAGAGGAGTGATGTCCTAATACTGCCTTTGCCTTTGCCTTTGACTTGGGGACATGGGAGGATTACCAGCTTTTATCTGAGTGCACATAATATGTGATAATATGTGAGAGGAGTCATTTCCACTGTGAACTTTGGTATTGGATGTGGCTTCAGAGCAAAGGATTTTATAGGATTTCTGGAAAGGAATCCTCTATAATATACCATATATAATCCTATGTAATATACCCAAATTTTGGCACTGCTAGTGAATTCTTTCATCCTGTGAACACCCAAAGGAGACTCATAGATGCAGGACATTACACATAGTCTCTCAACGTGGGGAAGGGAGTTTGTTTGTTTTTTGTTTTGTGCTGTTTGTGTGTTTGTTTTGTGGTGTTTAATTGGAGAAAAGAGTCTCACGGATTTTTCTGTGTGGGCTGGCTTCGAACTGCAATCCTCAGCTCTCAGACTCTTGAGTAGCTAGGGCACCTGTCAAGAGAGTAGTTTTCGCTGGGCGCTGGTGGCTCACGCCTATAATCCTGGCTACTCAGGAGGCTGAGATCTGAGAATCGCGGTTCAAAGCCAGCCCGGGCAGGAGAGACCGTGAGACTCCTATCTCCAATAAACCACCAGAAAACCGGAAGTGGCGCTGTAGCTCAAGTGGTAGAGTGCTCGCCTTGAGCTGAAGAGCTGAGGGACAGCGCCCAGGCCCAGAGTTCAAGCCCCACGACCGACAAAAAAAAAAAAAAAAAAAAAAAAGAGAGTAGTTTTGATAATAAGCTAGTAGGAGGACCAGGGAGAGCTATGTCCCAACAAAGTTGAGAATTAAGCAGAAAGGTTCCAATATGAGTCTTATTCGTAGACAATAAGGGACATGACAAACAAATGCAGATAAAATAGGTTCCAATATGAGTCTTATTCGTAGACAATAAGGGACATGACAAACAAATGCAGATAAAATACACTTTGGCAAAAGGGGCACTTCATGATTTGGGACTACAGTTTTAGAAAAAAAGTGTCTTGGCTTTTAAAAAATGCTGACAGGGGCTGGGAAGGTGGCTCAGTGGTAGAGCACTTGCCTTGCATGCCAGAGGCCCTGGGTTCGATTCCTCAGCACCACATAAGCAAAAAGAAAAAAGCCGGAAGTGGCACTGTGGCTCAAGTGGTAGAGCGCTAGCCTTGAGCTGAAGAGCTGAGGGACAGCGCCCAGGCCTAGAGTTCATTCCCCATGACCGGACCCAAAAAAAAAAAAAATGCTGACAGTATGGGCTCAGTAAGATGAAAGAGCGAAGTAAACTGATGAAAATAAGCTGAAAGCAAGTTTGAAAGTGAGTGGATGTCCATAAGGAAGTAGATAGACTAATTCCAGAATGGAAACTATTGGAAGCTGGAGCAGTAGTGCCAGTGTTCCTAGACTCGCATTTACGCAAGGACAGGCTTGGTAAATTACATAAGCTACAGTGGAAAGGCCAGAGAAAGAATATTGATTAGAGAGAAGATAGAAGCCATGAGAGCCACAGAGATAAAATGTAGTCTGAGCTGGTGTTTTGAAGAGAAAAGAATAAGAAAGATAAGACATTGATAAAAAGTTTCACAGGTGGGCTGGCAAGGTGGCTCAATGGTAGAGCGCTTGCCTTGCATGCCTGAGGCCCTGGGTTCGATTTCCCAGCACCACATAATAAGCAAAAAGAAAAAAAGCTGGAAGTGGCGCTGTGGCTCAAGTGGTAGAGTGCTAGCCTTGAGCTGAAGAGCTGAGGGACAGTGCCCAGGCCCAGAGTTCAGGCCCCACGACTGGACCAAAAAAAAAAAAAGTTTCACAGGTTAGCCAGGCAGTACAGCCTGGGATTACATTAATCCCAGCACTCGGAGGCTGACGCTAGAGGATTCAGTTCAAGGCTGGACTGATCTACATAGTGACTTCAACCTAGCTTAAGCTGTGAATTGATCTGCTTCAAAAGTTTTTTTTAAAAACTCCTGGAATAAAGTGTCATATGATTATATAGATATAAAGGCTCATTGTGAACTATATCAATATAGTAAATTCATTAAACAGTCTATTAAAGTGGAAACATCTGGTGAATTTACTAGAAAGACACACATTGTCCTTCCTTCCTTCCTTCCTTCCTTCCTTCCTTCCTTCCTTCCTTCCTTCCTTCCTTCCTTCCTTCCTTCCTTCCTTCCTTCCTTCCTTCCTTCCTTCCTTCCTTCCTTCCTTCCTTCCTTCCTTCCTTCCTTCCTTCCTTCCTTCCTTCCTTCCTTCCATCGTAGGGCTTGAACTCTGGGCCTGGGTGCTGTCCCTCAGCTCTTCAGTTCAAGGTGAGTGCTCTACCACTTGAGCCACAGTGCCACATCTGGTTTTCTGGTGGTTTATTGGAGATAAGAGTCTCACAGACTTTTCTGCCCTGGGTGGGTGTGTACCTCAAATCTCAGCCTCCCGAGTAGCTAGAATTACTGGCGAGAGCCACTGGGGCCTGGCTTACCTATACACATTTAAGCAGAAGGAAATCTCACTTGTGAAGGAAAGAATAAACTAGTTCAGTTTTTGACTTTTTTCAGTATAATTTGCCCGAGGACAGTAGAGTTACACATATTGAGAGGTTTGTGTGTGTGTGTGTGTGTGTGTGTGTGTGTGTGTGTGTTTGCAGACGATGTGACTATATTGAAATGTCAGTAGAGTATAACATAAGACCTCAACTAATAGCTGGGTGTAGTACTGGATATCTGTCATCTCATCTTTGGTGGGAATCCTAGAGTAAGGATTGAGGTACCAGCCCAGGCAAAATGAGAGACCGTATCTCAAAATAAGCAGAACAAAAAAAGCCTGGATGTGTGGTTTAGTGGTGGAATGCCTGTTTAGCAAGATTGAGGCCTTGAGTTCAAACCCTGTTACCACCAAAAATAACGAAGACAAAACACATTGACATTTTCAAATATGCAGTTGCCCAAGATTTCTCACTTCATAAACCCCACTAAAAACTTACTTGCATATATAACCCAGCCAACTGAAAGATGGATCATCTGGGCACCAGTGGCTCATGCCTGTAATCCTAGCTACTCAGGAGGATTGCAATTCAGAGCCATCATGGGCAGGAAAGTCTGTGAGAGACTCTGATCTCCAATTAATCACAGAAAAAGCCAGAAGTGGCATTTTGGCTCATGTGGTAGAGCACTATCTTTGAGCAAAAAGGAGCTCAGAGACAGTGTGCAGGCCCAGCGTTCAGTACCAGGACTGGCAAAAAAAAAAAAAAAAAAGAATCTGAGGATTTCATATATATGAAATATAACCTATAAAAGTGGAATAAATACTAACATAGCCTTGAAAATCGAAAGATAGTCATGCATACACAGCCAAAAAACTGCTGAAAATGTCAACATAATGAATTAGGCTGACAAGTAGGGGAGGGAGATAGTTTATCTTTCATCATATGTAGTCAAGGAATACCTTTCACTCTGGAAATTGATGGATTGAAGCTTTCATTATAGTTAACACTGACTGCAACCTTCAAAACTTTACCAGCTAGCCGGGTGCTGGTGGCTCACGCCTGTAATCCTAGCTACTCAGGAGGCTGAGATCTGAGAATCACGGTTCAAAGCCAGCCCGGGCAGGAGAGACTGTGAGACTCCTATCTCCAATAAACCACCAGAAAACCGGAAGTGGCGCTGTAGCTCAAGTGGTAGAGCGCTAGCCTTGAGCTGAAGAGCTGAGGGACAGCGCCCAGGCCCAGAGTTCAAGCCCCACGACCGACAAAAAACAAAACAAACAAAAAAACAAAACAAAAAAAAAACAAAAGCAAAAAAACTTTACCAGCTGGAAGGAAGAAAAACAATAGAGTAAGAATAGATCATTTCAGGCTGGGTACTGGTGGCTCATATCTATATTTCTAGCTACTTAAGAGGCTGAGATTTGAGGATTGAAGCCAGTCCCATCAGGAAAGTCTGTGAGACTCTTTATTTCCAATTAACCACCAAAAAGTCTGAAGTAAAGATGTGGCTCAAGTGGTAGAGCACTAGCTTTGAGCAAAAAAGTTCAAGTGTCAGGACCAATATACGCACAACATATACACAGAATTGATTAGTTCAGATGCTGGGCCTGTACCTCAGTGGCAGAACAGTTGCTTATTCACATATATGAGGCTCTGGTTGTTGTCAGCACCATAGACAACAAACAAAAATAATCAACTAAATAGAAAACAGAGAATGGAATCATATGCAAGTTGAACAAGAGTGAGAGTCTGAGCCGGGCGCTCATGCCTGTAATCCTAGCTACTTAGGATCTGAGGATCACAGTTCAAAGCCAGCCCAGGCAGGAAAGTCTGTGAGACTCTTATGTCCAGTAAAACACTAGAAAACTGGAAATATGCTGTGACTCAAGCAGTAGAGTGCTAGCCTTGAGCTGAAGAATGCAGGGACAACACCCAAGCCCAGAGTTCATGACTGACCAAAAAAAAAAAAAAAAAAAAAGTGAGAGTCTGTTGAACATAATATGAATTTAAGAAAATGGTCATAAATACATCTAACAAATGCAGATTAGCAGGATGAGAATGTAGCCTAGTGGTAGCATTCTTGCCTTGCATACAAGAAGTCCTGGATTCTATTCCTCCACATACACAGAAAAAGCCAGAAGTGCCACTGTGGCTCAAGTGGTAGAGTGCTAGCATTGAGTGAAAGAAGCTCAGGGACAGTGCCCAGACCCTGAGGTCAAGCCCTAGGACTGGCACAAAAAACAAAAAACAACAACAAATGCAGATTAAGGTTGGCAACACACAAAGCTCCTGTGCCAGAAAATGAATAGATACACAGGGATAAAGGAGATTATACCAAGGCAGTTTCTGTGCAGAAGGGTGTGTAGCCATTCTTTCCAGGCAGACACACTGGTGGGGCAGCCTGCTGGGTTTTTATTCCATCCCAAGTCTGTCTCTCGTCAAGGAGTCAGGCTCACATCCTATTCACAGTTGGTTACCAAGGTGATAGGGTAATACAGGAAGTTAGAAAGCACCCCAGCCATAGGTTACTATTGTCTCTTTTCTCCCTATCTATGGCTTAGTACAGCTTTTTTTTTTTTTTTGGTCCGGTCGTGGGGCCTGAACTCTGGGCCTGGGCGCTGTCCCTCAGCTCTTCAGCTCAAGGCTAGCGCTCTACCACTTGAGCCACAGCACCACTTCCGGCTTTTTTCTTTTTGCTTATGTGGTGCTGAGGAATTGAACCCAGGGCCTCAGGCATAGCAAGGCAAGCGCTCTACCACTGAGCCACCTTCCCAGCCCCTTAGTACAGCTTTTTAAAAGCTCCTTTTACTTTGGTTCTAATGGAACTTTAGGAAAGAATGATGTTAGATCATATTTACTCCGCCGTTTAAACAGTTAAAATGCCATATGAAATACCATTTTAATATGGAAGTTACAGTTCATTTCATAATATTCAGAGTCCATAAAGGAGAAATGCCAGTTCCAACCAGCAGATTCAGGGGTGACAAATGAAGAATATGCCCATGAAGAGTTATGATATCTTTAGTAACATTGTGGGGGCAAGGAATGAGTTAACTTTCAGACTTGGTTAAACCCACATGTCCTCCCCAGCCTCTTGTAAAAACAGTTCAGATTGGTTCAGGGCTATTATAAGGGTACATTCTAAGGGGTAGCTAACAAGAAATCAGGAAGTAAGGGTAGCAGTTTTAGAAACAGACCCAGGATACCAGGAATCACTAAGATAGGTACATACAGGGACTCCTGTCTTTTGACTGGTTACTACAGATCAGACACTTCTAATTCTGTGTAAAACAATCACAACCAGGGTTTTCCACCGAAGTCATTGATACTTCCACACACACCAGTTGAATCTGCAGCCAGTCATAGTCCCCACAGGGCTCTAGGGTTCCCACCGGGCAGCCCTTTACCTCTTACATTTACCAAATAACAAAAAACAAAAACAAGGAACAAAACAACAACAAAAGCCCAACTTAGGGGCAGATCAAATAGGTAAAAAAGACTAAATTGAGATAAGTGCATTTGGAAATCCTGAATTCTATAAAAAGAGACTGTGGTTTATACAACCCAGGGTGAACATTTGAAAAACTGATTGCAGTTATACAGTGCATAGTGTGAGGATTATATATTATTTAAAAACTGTTATTAAGATCTAAGCTCAGTTTTGTGTGACAGTCTTAGGAGGGAGTAGTGCTATTCTAGTTGAAATTGAGTTTGAGACAGGATCTCACACAGGCCTCAGATGAACTTCCCTGTAGATAGAGGAGCAAGTACCCTGTATAAAGATGTAAGAAAAGCACTTCTGTTGTTTTTGTTTCTGTTTCTCTGTATGTGTGTGTGCAAATGCATGCCTGTACCAGTTCTGGGGCTTGAACTCTGTTCCCTGAGCTTTCTTCAAGTCTAGTGCTCTACCACTTGGGCCATACTTCCACTTCCAGCTTTTTGGTGGTTAATTGCTATTTAATTGGAAGAAAATCTCATGGGCTGCCTGAGCTGGCTTTGAACCGCAGTGCTTTTGAGCTGTCTCCTCAGTAGTTCAGGATTAGAGGTATGACCCATTGGCACCTGTCCTTTTTTTTTTGTTTTTTTTTTTTGTTTTTTTTTTTGAGACAAGATTTTTCTGTTTAGCCCTAAGAACTTGCCATCTTTCTGCTTCAACTTTCCAAGTACTGGATTGTAGGCATGTGCCACCTCATTCTTCTGCCTGTGGGTTTTTGTGGTTCAGTCCATGTTGCATCCACGCTGGAAAACCTCTGGAATCCGAGTTGACCTGGAAACTTTCCCTTTGTGGCTGTGAATCTTGGAGTAGTAGACTTGCAGGCTCTCTTCCCAGCTCTGCAGTCTGCAGACTTGAGAGGGCTTCAGGTGGCTCGCAGTCCCTAGAGCTGAGGTCTCACTTTCCCCTGGGACATGAACTCAGGTGCTGTGGAGGCTGAGCCGTGTGGTATGATATAAGGCAGACACCTCACTTGTTTTGTCTTCCCTAAGTCTAGCATGTGGTAAAATACATTTAAAAATCATAAAAATCAATTTGTTATAATTAGAAATGTCACTCCAACGATCTAGTCTCAAGCACATTGGACTAGTTTGTGAAAAATAAATTCATAGCTCCTTTCACAAGGCTCTAAGTATTTTATTTATGATTTAGTGCAGCATGGGGCCTGGCTGTGCAGACTTCACTATTAATTAGTCTTGGTAAAAAAGGAAGAGCTGATAAGTCTCTTCAATGTACTGAAGCTTCTCAGCTTTTCCAGCAGATGGTCTGACGGTTTTCACCCCCTTTTTTATATTTAGGAGATTAGCAAATGCTTTTGGAACACATAGTAGTATTTTGGCATTGGTTTTAGTAAAGACTTTTGGAATCTATCATGCAGGGTATCTTGACAGAAAATGGGCTTCTTCTGAAATGAGATGGTAAAGAGATACTTCTGTCAGACCAGTCCCAGGAGACGACAGTAGCTGTTCTAGACATATGCCATGACATTTAGAGAAAATTACATAATCCTTTTCTAACCCACTCCCCCCAAAAGTTCAGGAAGTTGGGAAATAAGTCTACTTCTACAGAGCCAATGCCAGAATTAGCCTGCAGTATTTAGATTTTTGCTTTTTTTTTTTTTCCTGCAGTTCACTAGTTGGTCTTAGGCAGCTTAATTATTCTCAGTGCCTTAATTTTCTCATCTGCAAAGTCGGATACTATTCACTTTTTTCTTAAGTTTTGTAAGGACTGAAAGAGCATGGAAGCACTTTAAAAATCATTAGGGATGCACAAATCATTTGTTTGTATTGTAGTAGAAAAAGTATAATGCTGTTTTATAACCACTTTATTTGACATTTGTATTTGATTCTTAGTATTCACAGTTACCTGTTTCACAACTCAGGTTATAATCTGAGACTTGATATTTTAGGACTTGGAGTACTTAAGATGAAAGACATTAATGGAATGTGGATGAGAGCTTTATCATCTAAACGTGTGATGACTTTGTGCTTTTAGGTATACCAAGCTTGGCTACGCAGGCAACACTGAGCCACAGTTCATTATACCATCATGTAAGTAAAGCTTTACCCTGGGGTTTTAAAGGCTGTATTCCTAGCATTCTCATTGCAAACATTCCTAAGCATTCTTTTTAGTTTCTCAAGTTGTGTTAACTTACTGTCTTTTAGAAGATTGTTCTAGCTACTGGGAAAGGTTATTTTGCACCTAATTACTGAATGTTGCTGTAGGCATTGCTGTGACCTGAAACCCTGAAGTGTTCTAGTCCCTTGATTCCCTGCTCACGCGGCCCTGCCTCTGTCATCTGAGTGTCATTAGGAAACGGGGTAGGATGCTCTCTAGAAAATGGACATCTGGCTCTATACTAAGACAAATTTGTAATTTTAAATAAGTACAGTTCTGTTGGCCTGGCAACTTCATGAGGGAACATTATCTGCACTAATCACTCTTTTTTTGGTGGAAATAAGAGGACTGCAACCACTTAGATAGACTTAAACAAAATCATACTCTGTTTTTGTTTTAGGTTTTAGTCAGTAGAGAGGGATAATCTTGCATTTTTGGCATGAGCTCTGCCTACCCCATCTTTGTTTGCCATAGAAGTTTCATCAAGGTCAAGGCTGTGTTTATAGGTAGAGAGTTTTAGAAAGATCTAAATCCCAAGTTACGAGTTGGAGACAGTTTGCCAAGGAGAAAGTGTATCAACCAAGAGTGAGGGAAACTTGATTCCCTAGACATTGCTCCTCTGAGACAAGCTGAGGCCTTAGATACTGTAAGGGATTAGCTAGAGATAGTTGTAGGGGCAGGATCTATGACCACTACCCAACTCAGTGGGAAGGAGGTGAGGAGAGGGGAGAGGGGCTTGATGAGTATTTATTCAGGGGGAGGCTAATATAAATATCAATAATTGGAAAGTTTGCTCCAGATTCCTTGAGATTTCAATGTTTTGATTTTTTTTTTCGGTTGGTTGTGGGGCCTGGACTCTGGGTCTGGGCACTGTCTCTCAGCTCTTCATCTTAAGGCTAGCACTCTATCACTTGAACCAGAGCGCCATTTCCGGGTTTTCTAGTGGTTTATTGAGGATAGGAGTCTTACAGACTTAACTTCCCCGGGCTGCCTTTGACCCACGATCCTCAGATCTCAGCCTCCTCCCCTCACGTTTTTTTTTTTGTTGTTGTTGTTTGTTTTGGGTCCGGTTGTGGGCCTGAACTCTGGGCCTGGGCGCTGTCCCTCAGCTCTTTACCTCAAGGCTAGCGCTGTACCACTTGAGGCACAGCGCCACTTCTGGCTTTTTTTTCTGCTTATGTGGTGCTGAGGAATTGAACCCAGGGCTTCTTGCATGCAAGGCAAGCGCTCTACCACTGAGCCACCTTCCCAGCCCCTCCCCCCACGTTTTGATTTTAAAAAAGTTCAAATACTTAGATGTCACACATGAGCTACCCTTCCCAACAACAGACATTGTTGGCTTGCTGTATCCTCATTTTAAACGGGTGATTGGGTCATCTGGATGCTAAAGAGTAGGTGACTAGTACAATAGAACTTTATCGCAGTCCTGGAGGCTCAGAGTCCCAGTTCTAGGTGTGGTCACAGTTGACTTCTGGTGGGGCCTCTTTTTCTAGCCTTTAAAGGGCCAACTTCTTTCTCAGTGTTCCTCTGTGTATGTGTAAGTACGGAAGAATTGCCATGTCTTCTTACAAGGCCACTACTCTTGTGGGGTTAGGACTCCACCCCTGTAACTCTGCTAACCTTAGTTACCTCCGTAAATCACCCTATCTCTATGTATACTCATGTTGTGAGTTAGAGCTTCAGCATTTGGATTTTGTGAGGTTGTAACTCAGTCTATATAACAGCTGATATTTTGTAGGATGAATTAGTCTTACGTGAATTTTATTCGTATGAATGATCATTTCATGTTGAGTTGTTGACAGTTGGACTTTTCAGAGTGACATAAGTATATCAGTGAAAAAACCTCAACAATTAACCTGTAACTTTCTGCCTTTCTTTTTTTTCTTGCCAGTCATGGGGCCTGAACTCTGGGCCTAGGTTTTGTCCCTCAGCTCTTCAGCTCAAGGCTAGAGCCCTACCACTTGAGAAATAGTGCCACTTCCAGCTTTTTCTATGTGGTGTTGAGAAATCGAACCCAGGGCCTCATGCATGCAAGGCAAACACAGAATCTTAGCAGTGACAGAAAAATGTCAAGGAAGTTTGGGTGAAGAGTAACATATTGTTTATAAAAGGTGGGTTTAAAGGTGTTTGGGAAGAAGTGAGAAGGGTGGAGATAGATGTTTGGTTTTAGGACAGGTGGAGGGCCTTGGTTACTGTGGACAAGTAATTGGATCACTGCTTGGCTTGCTGCTGGGAGTAGAGCTATGTATTTTTTTTCTTTCCAGTTTATAGAGGCCTTGTTCACAGGACAGATTCTGGGACATATATATTGAAATGGCATCTAAGGAGAAAAGCAGAACTGGAGCTCTGAAGCCCAGTGGTGGAATGCTTGCTTAGTATATGCCAGGCACTCCGTTCCATCCCCAGCACCACAAAGAAACAAAACAGAAAGAGAGGAGGAGAGGGACAGGAGGAGAGAGAGAACAAGAGAGAAAAGTTTTTGTGAGGTGTGAGGATGTATATTGAGGGCTAGGGCAAGATTTTCTGAGGGCCTACCTCAGGGGCCTGAGCCTGTGATTAGATTAGCTCTAAATCCATTCTTATTTTGGTTGTGTCTGTTTTGTTTTGTTATGTGGCATAGCAGTATTTGAGGTTTTTGCATTAGTGCTCAAAAATCTAATAATTTTATTTATTTCATTTTTTCAGTTATGGGGCTTGAACTCTGGGCCTGGGCGTTCTCTCTGAGCTCTTCAGCCCAATGCAAGCACTCTACTACTAGAGCCACAGGGCCACTTCTGGTTTTCTGGTGGTTAATTGGAGATAAGAGTCTCTTTGAACCCTGATCCTCAGATCTCAGCCTCCTGATAGCTAGGATTATAGGTGTAAGCCACTGGGGCCCCTCCAAAAGTCTAATAATTTTAATTTCTTATACCATTTTTGTCTGATTTTTTGTATCATGGTATCACAAAATGGGTTTGTTAGCTTTTTAAGTTTTCTGGAAAAGTTTGTTCCAGTTTGTGTAACTAGAAATGATTACTTTAAGTGTTAGGTATCCAACTTTTTTTTTTTTGTGAAATACACTGAATTTTTTTCTCAATTGTAGACTGTGAAACTTGTGGACAGTAAACTCAGGGCCTGAGTGCTGTCTCTGAGCTCTTTTTGCTCAAGGCTAGTGTTCTACGTCTTTGAGCATCTTTGAGCCACGGCATCACTCCTGGTTTTTGAGTGGATGATCGAAGATAAGAGTCTCAAGGTGACTTTTTCACCTGGCTGGCTTTGACCCTCAATCCTCATATCTCAGCCTTCTGAGTAGCTAGGGTTATAGGTGTGAGCCAGTGGCACCTGGCCCATCGTGGTATTTCTATACATCTATAGTTACTGTATCTATTACTCTTTTTTTTTTTTTTTTTTTTGGGCCATGGAGCTTGAACCCTGGGCCTGGGTACTATCCCTTAGCTCTTCAGCTCTTACCACTTGAGCCACAGTGCCACTTCTGGTTTTCTAGTAGTTTATGGGAGGTAAGAGTCTCATGGACTTCCTTGCCTGGTGTGGCTTTGAACCTCGATCCTCAGATCTCAGCCTCCTGAGTAGCTAGGATTACAGGCATGAGCCACCAGTGCCCAGCTTTCTATTACTCTTTCTAAACTTCCCTCCCCCCTACCTTTTCAGGTACTGGGTTTGATCTCAGGGTTTCACACTGTTCCTTTACTCTACTATTTGAGCTGGCTTTTTGATGGTTAATTGAGGTAAGAGTCTCATGGACTCTTCTGCCCAGGCTGGCCTCAGATATCAGCCTCCTGAATACCTAGGGTTATAGGTGGGCCAAAAATGCCTGACTCTCCCATTCTTTGTTTTTAGACAATAGAATAATCATATTAGTCAGTTCTATCATCTCCTTTTACTATGATCCAATCCTATGATTGGATTCCCCCTCACAGTCCCTGTTGTACATGTGTTATGCATATCTTCCTTCCATCCTTTTTTTGGGGGAGGTCCCTGCTCAGTTCCCCTTATGAGAGAGAAGTTGTGATATTTGTCTTTTTGAGCTTGCTTATCTCATATGACATGATGTTCTCCTGTTCTACCCCCTTTTCTTGCACTTAACAAATTTTTATTCTTTATGGCCAAATAATCTACACTGTGTATATATACAACATTTTCTTTACTCAAAAACTGATGGGTACTTTCAGTGTTGTTGCAGACCTCATGTGTAAGTATCCGTACTGTACTGTATGCTGACTTACATACACTCTATATAATCTTAAGAGTGGTTTAGCAGGATCATATGATAATCCTCCAAACTGATTTCTAGATAGCTAAACAATTTGTATTCCCCCCTCTCTCCCACTCTCCATCCTTGCCAACCTGAGTGTGTTGATTTATTCTTGATGGTTACCTTTCTGAGATGTGAGACAGAATCTCATCATTATTATTATTTTTGCTGCTGTTGTTGGTTATGGGACTTGAACTCGGGGCCTGTGCACTGTCCTTAAGCAATTTTGCGCAAGGTTAGTGCTTTACTACTTTGAGGCACAGCTCCACTTCCGGTCTTCTGGTGGTTAATTGGAGATAAAAAGTCTCACAGACTTTCTTGCCAGTCTGGGTTTGAACTGCTATTCTCAGATCTCAGCCTCCTCAGTAGCTAGGATTACAGGCGTGAACCACCAGTGCCCAGCTCTCTGTATTGTTTTGACTTGAATTTCTTTTATAGCTGAGGATACTCAACATGTCTTCATGTATTGGCCATTTGTACTTCCTTTGAGAACTTCCAGTTGAGTTCATTTGCCTATTTATGACTACAATTGTTTGTTCTTCTTGTGTATAATTGTTCGAGGCCTTTATTCTGGATATTAATTTGTAATTTGTCATTTAACAGTTACAATTATTTCTACAGAGTATCTGTTTATCCATACCACTTTTTTTTTTTTTTTTCCAATTTCCAGTCCTGAGGCTTGAACTCAGGGACTAGGTACTGTCCCTGAGATCCTTTTTTGCTTAAGGCTAGAGCTCTCCTACTTGAGCCACAGCAGCACTTCTTGCTTTTTCTGTGTATGTGGTACTAAGGAACCAAACCCAGGGCTCCGTGCATATTAGGCAAGTACTCTGCCACTAAGCCGCATTCCCATCCTGCCACTTATTTCTTCCCTCCCTCCCTCCCTCCCTCCCTCCCTCCTTCCCTCCCTCCCTCCCTCCCTCCCTCCCTCCTTTCTTTCTTTCTTTCTTTTCTTTCTTTCTTTCTCTCTTTTTTTTTTTTTTTTTTTTTTGGGTCCGGTCATGGGGCCTGAACTCTAGGCCTGGGCGCTGTCCCTCTTCAGCTCAAGGCTAGCACTCTACCTCTTGAGCCACAGTGCCACTTCCGGCTTTTTTCTTTTTGCTTATGTGGTGCTGAGGAATTGAACCCAGGGCCTCAGGCATGCAAGGCAAGCACTCTACCACTGAGCCACCTTCCCAGCCCCCTCTCTCTCTTTTTCTTTTCTTTATGTCATGGGGCTTAGACTCTAGGCTTGGTGCTCTCCCTGCGCTCAAGGCAAGCGCTCTACCACTTGAGCCACAGCGCCACTTCTGGTTTTCTAGTGGTTTATTGGAGATAAGAGTCTCACGGACTTTCCTGCCCGGGCTGGCTTTGAACTGCAATCCTCAGATCTCAGCCTCCTGACTAGCTAGGATAGCTAGGATTATAGGTGTGAGCCCCTGGTACCCGGCTTGCCACTTATTTTCTAATGACTTTTTTAGTGTGGATTTCTAGATGTGGAGTTATTAGATAAACACATGTTTATTATGTGTCCCAATTTCTCTGAAGATTGGCTTTGTGCTGGTGTTCAGATTAGGCATTCATCCAGTAGCACTTTTGATCTCCTATGCAGTGTAGGTGATACTCTTTGTTGAGTACTTCTCTGTTCAATACCATGCGTATATTAAAAATGGGTCAGCTAGCTAGTCCACGCTGAGCCCCTGTTAAGAACAGGCTTGTGGAACTGTTGTATGTGCTGTGCACTTCATGGAGGTACCATGTGGGAAATAAAGTTGGCTAGAATATTTGAAGCAGTTAGTTCAGGTCAGAAATATCATTTACTCTCCCCTTAAATCCACACACAAGAATTTTTGTGTTTAGTTCTGGGAAACTTTAGCATATTTGTTTGGCACTAGAGTGCTGTGGTTTCACCAAAAATATACTAAAGTTCATAGTGAGATTCTGTTAGCATACTTATGGAATTAAGTTTATGCTAGAATTATTTAGGTATATTTGAACATTTTCCAAATCCACAATAAGTGTTTCAATGGAGTGGAATATTAATTTGACAAGTATTTTTCTACTCCCTAGATTAATCTTAGAGCTGCCAGCCCTGGCTCTGTCAGGTCTCAGCTCTGCATGGCTTTGATCATAAGCCTCCCCTCTAAAGTGGAGATAAAGCATCTACCTTGGAAGCTTTTGAGAGGACAAAGTGTGCATGAGAACACTTAGCCAAGTGCCTGATAAATGTGAATAGTTACTATTTTATTGATTGACATCTATGCCAGGTACTAGAGAACTGCCGTAAGACTGAGGTTATCTGACAGTCTTGGTGGTGGCCTGCTTTTAATGACTATGATTCTCAAAAAACGCCACAGTGGAGTTTTCTGAAAGACGATGGTTGCATAGAAACATGCCCCCTTCAATGCCAGATTGGTAGGGAGTAATGTGTGTGTGTGGGGGAGGGCTGGGAGGGCGGCATTTACTCAGAGCCCTCACAATGAGTTTTCTAGAGCCACAAGTGGGCCAGAGCTTAAGGTGTAAATGGCAAATCGAATCTTTGCAAAAGCCTTTCACAGCTCATTAGATGCTCAGTTCTGGAGTGAAATTTGTATGATTATAACTAAATGTACTTCCACATATTTAAGATCTTTGCCTGTAATCTTAGCTACTCAGGAGCCTGAGAGCTGAGGATTGTGGTTTGAAGTTAGTCTGGGCAGGAAAGTAAGTGAGGCTTATCTCCAACTAATCACCAAACACTGGAAGTGGAGCTGTGTCTCAAGTGGTAGACTGGTAGCCTTGACCAAGAAAGCTCAAGGACAGTGCTCAGGCTCTCAATTCAGGTCCCAGCACTGGTGCACGCACACAAAAATGTATCATAAAGTCTGATGTTTGGAGGTGCTATATAATACAATTGCTTGTACTTTTATTTATTTATTTTTTTTTGGTCAGTCATGGGCCTGAACTCTGGGCCTGGGCACTGTCAACTCAAGTCTAGCACTCTACCACTTGAGCCATAGTGCCACTTCTGGCTTTTTCTGCTTATGTGGTGTTGAGGAATCGAAACCAGGGCCTCAGGTATGTAAGGCAAGCACTCTTCCACCGTGCCAACTTCTCAGCCCCTAGTTTTATCTTTTAATTGTATGTTACATCTCTTTTTTCTCCCAAGGCTAAAAAATACATAAGCTTAAATACTAGAAATAATCATAAGCTGAATACCAAAAAATGATCAGATGTAGAGTTTTATTAAAATGACCTAAATATATATAGATACAGTTTCAGTTTGCTTCCTCTTCTGTATTGTATAGAAAAATTTCCCTTTCTCCATTGTAAAATTTATATACTGTTCATGTATGATCCATGGGCATCTCATTCATTATCTTGGGCTTTTCCAGGTAAAATTGAGAAACTTAATAACATTGCTTCTATGTTAATATTAAAGACAGACCAGCTAAGTTTCTGAAAATAATACAGGGAAACGATAACTTGCCTCAGGATTACTCTCTGGGCTCATTGAAACTTTTCCCATGTGCACCTTCAAAGAAAAACTTGACATTGAAAATTTGCTCGTATATACCCAGGTACTGAACTGTTGTATCAGCATAGGGCTATACTATTGTGTTATCCATTCTTGAGTTTTCAGATTCATGTGGAGAATGATGGAAATCTTTGTGCTTTTTATTTTATTTTAAAGGTATCGCCATCAGAGAGTCTGCAAAGGTAGTTGACCAGGCCCAAAGGAGAGTGTTGAGGGGAGTTGATGACCTTGACTTTTTCATAGGGGATGAAGCCATCGACAAACCTACCTACGCTACAAAGGTAAACTTCTGAACAGTTTTTAAGAGCAGAGCCAAGAACAGAGCAGTCGGATGAATTAGAAGCTGTATTCCAGAGTTGTGGAATGTGATTCTGCTCTTAGGCTTGGCTGGAGGTGGGTAGATGAACTGTAGGTGAAACAGAACAACAGTAGGTTGTTTCTGAATAGGTATATTTCTGAGTGAGGAACCAAGTGAATTAAAGCTCTGGAATGCAGATTGACTCAGGGAACATGGTCACCCATGAAAGCAAAAATCTCCTCTTGAGAATTTCAGGTTAATTGTTGAACCTATTAGACAAGGAAGATTATGGTTTGAGAAATTAAGAAGAAACACTAACATTGTTTGAAAAGAAGAAAAAAAGGAATGAAAGCACCAGATTCATTTGCATGATAGATGAGATAGATGTTTCTGCTTATCATTATTGAAGTGGACCTTTGTAATTGAGCAGTAACAGATATAAACAGTATGTACACAGTAGTAAACATATACAAGCAGTCTTTCTGTTTAAGTGCCTCTTGTTTTCCTGGCATGAGTTACTAACTTCAGGATGATGCCATTCTGTGGTTCTGTGTGCCTGTTTGCTCTTATTGTTCTGAAGCTGAACATGATTTGGTTTCTCTTGCTCAGTGGCCTATACGACATGGAATCATTGAGGACTGGGATCTTATGGAAAGGTTCATGGAACAAGTGGTTTTTAAATATCTTCGTGCTGAACCTGAGGACCATTATTTTTTAATGGTGAGTAAATGGAACTAAGGCATGTATTTCTGTAAATTCTTCTTGCTGGGATTTCTAACTCAGCTTGAAATTCAACTTTTCAACTTAAGGAATTTAAAATTCCTTCTGAAGACATTCACATGAATCAATGCAAATAACAGAAAGCTCAGTAAAATTGTCTAGGAGCAAACACAGCCCATTATTCTGCAGAGCAGGAAGGAAGGGCCTGGTGGTTCTGGGGCTGCTTGCTTTAGCAGCTCAGAGATGGAATCTCCTTTAGCACAACTTCTTCTGTTGACTCCCCATCTCAGGATGGCTGGTGAGTTTCTGTCTGTCTGTCTGTCTGTCTCCTCTCTCTTCTCTCTCTTTCCCCCTTTATCTCCCTCTCTCTCTTCCCCTTTCTTGTTTTTGCCAGTCCTGGGGCTTGAACTCAGGGCTTGAGCTTCTTTTTGCTTAAGGCCTAGCACTCTACCATTTGAGCCATAGCCCCACTTCTGGCTTTTTCTGTTTATGTGGTACTGAGGAATCGAATCTAGGGCTTCATGCATGCTAGGCAAGCACTCTACCACATTCCCAGTCTCCTCTCCAGGTATTTCTGTTCAGTCCGATCTAAGAGAAGCTTTTGCTTGAACACTGCTTTTTAGGAATTTAGAAACCCTTTCATAGAAACCTCCCAGCAGATTTACCCCATCTGCCTATACCTGACTTGGTCAGTAGAGAGGAATGGATAACCTTAACTGATGAAGATTAATCAAGATCTCTCCCTGGGATGGGAAGGGTGGGACCATGGCTGGTATCTGGGATAGGAGGATTGGGTAAGGACTCCCAACAGTAAGCACCATAAAAGGAGGCATAGTTTTGCATAGGACACCAACTGTGTACTTTAGTACTTCTGAGGAGTAGCTAGATGCTAAGATCATTACTACTTCCTATAGCAGAAGAAACTTAGTTAAGATGTTATTTTTCTTCTCCAGAGTTTTATGCTATAGTAAAGTAAGTAACTATCTTGTTCAAACTAATTATTGAGAAATGAGGAGAGACATTTCTTATTTATGTGGTATGCTCTGATTATTCTATCAAATATTACATGTTTCCTTCCATGAAATGTTCTTTTAGAATTAATTGCATGTCTAAAATGCTATATAGTTAGACGCCAGTGGCTCATGCCTGTAATCTTAGCTACTCAGGAAGCTGAGATTTGAGGATGGCAATTCAAAGCCAGTTTGGGCAGGAAAGTCTGTGAGTCTCATCTCTCCAATTACCAGCAAAAAAAGTGGAGCTGTGGCTCAAGTGGTAGAGTATTAGCCTTGAGCAGAAAAGCTCAGGGTAAGCACCCAGGTTCTGAATACAAGCCCTAGGACCAGAACAAAAAAAAAAAGCTGGTGTCAATAATCCTAGCTACTCAGGAGGCTATGAGCTGAGGATCGGGGTTCAAAGCCAGCCCAGACAGGAAAGTCTGTGAGACTCTTATCTCTAGTTAACCACCAGAAAACCAGAAGTGGCACCATGGCTTAAGTGGTAGAGCACTTGCCTTGAGCTGAAAAGCTCAGGGACAGTGCCCAGGCCCAGAGTTCAAGCCCCACAACTGACAAAGAAAAAAAAGCTATCTATCTATATCTATATCTATCTATCTATCTATCTATCTATCTATGGAGTAATTTTACACTGATCTATGGTAGATTGGTTTGTCTTCATTTGCTGATTTATTTTACCTCGTGTTTCTATTTTTCTGTGTGTATGTATTAAGTATAATTCAAGACCTTTTTCTTTTTTCTTTTTTTTTTTTTAGGGGGGTGGGCAATCCTTGGGCTTGAACTCAGGACCTGGGTATTGTCCTTGTGCTTTTATGCTCAAGGCTAGCCCTCTACCACTTGAGCCACAGCTCTGCTTCCAGCTTTTTGGTGGCTAATTGAAGATAAGAGTCTCACATGCTTTCTTTCCTAGGCGGGCTCTGAACTGTGATCCTCAGATCTTACCTTAGTACAAAGCTGGATGATTTTTAAAATCACCTTAGGTTTCATCTGTCTGTAAGACTAGGGAGTTGTACAGTGTCCTAGCTACCGTATCTTTAGGTTAGTTTTTGTATAATTCTAATATAATTTCTTAAGCTTTGGGGCATACACTAACTGGAACGAATGTTTTCTTACAGACAGAACCTCCATTGAATACACCAGAAAATAGAGAATATCTTGCAGAAATAATGTTTGAATCATTTAATGTACCAGGACTCTACATTGCAGTTCAGGTAAAAAAAAAAAAAAAAGCTATTTTTTTTTTTGTAATTTCTAAAGAATCTTACTCTGTAGCTAATTACAAAGGATCTTTGTTGTAAGGTTGTGTTGCTCTTCATCCACAAGTGTGCGTGTACATTCATGGCCACGTACCATTTAGGCTGAACTAGAGCACTGTGGAGAACATAGTCCATGACTTACATAAATGTTGCTGGTATAGAAATGTAAAGTCTAGTGTTTTGTCCAATGGATTTCTTTCACTTTTGATCAGACAAAACAAAAAAACAAAAAAAAAACAAACAAACCCAAACCCTAGATATTGGAGAATCTTTTTTTTTTTTGTTGGTCATGGGGCTTGAACTCTGGGCCTGGGCGCTATCCCTCAGTTCTTCAGCACAAGGCTAGCCCTCTACCACTTGAGCACAACACCACTTCTGGTTTTCTGTGTGGTTTATTGTAGATAAGAGTCTCATGGACGTTCCAACCTGGGCTGGCTTTGAACCATGATCCTCAGATCTCAGCCTCCTGAGTAGCTAGAATTATAGGTGTGAGCCACTGATGCCTGGCTTGGAGAATCTTTTGAAAAACTAAATACTTTTGGCAGTCACTATATTAATTTGAACTCTGATTAATCCCAGTGTACTCTTGGTTCTGAGAGATCCTGAGCTTTCAGGAAAAATGACTGTTTTAGGTAGTTCTGTGTCTGCCACTTTCTACAAATAAATTGGTTGAAGTTTTAGGGGATAAATGAGATGGATATTTTCCTCAGTTTTCTGACTAGTGTTAGTCCTTACTAAGAAAAAGGAAGAGGAAGAGTTCCACAGAGAAATGAATTTTTGGACTACTGTGCTCTGTTATCTTTGATTTACCCATAGTGCTTCTTAGCATAGTAAATACTCTGAGAATTCCAATGTTGAGAAAAATATATTTATTCTAGCAATTAGACAAATTCATTCAACTAATTATTCCTCCCCCAAGTTAAGTATATTCTGTATTACAGGGAGACACTTTAGAAAACACTGACTGAGTAATATCAGAGTGATCCTATATTCAGGTCTTAGTTCCCCTGAAGAGTGGGTTTTTTTTGGGGGGGGGAGTGGGTAGGTCATGGGGCTTGAACTCTGGGCTTGGGTGCTGTCCCTGAGCTCTTCAGCTTAAGGCGAGTGCTCTACCATTTAAGCCACAGCGCCACTTCCCGTTTCCTAGTAGTTTTATTAGAGATAAGAGTTTCACGGGGGCTGGGAATGTGGCTTAGTGGTAGAATGCTTGCCTTGCATGCATGGAGCCCTGGGTTTGATTCCTCAGTACCATATACACAGAAGAAGCCAGAAGTGGTGCTGTGGCTCAAATGGTAGAGTGCTAGCCTTGAGCAAAAGAAGCTCAGGGACAAATACCCAGACCCAAAGTCAAAGCCCCAGGACTGGCATAAAAGAAAGTTGGGGTAGTGGTGCTGGGAAGGTGTTTCAGTGGTAGAGTGCTTGCCTTGCATGCGTGATGCCCTGGATTTGATTCATCAGCACCACATAAGCAGAAAAAACTGGAAGTGGCTCTATGGCTCAAGTGGTAGAGTGCTAGCCTTGAGCTGAAGAGCTGAGAGACCGCACCCAGGCTCAGAGTTCAGGCCCCACGACTGACAGAAAAAAAAAGAAAAAAAAGTCTCACAGACTTTCTTGCCTGGGCTGACTTTGAACCGTCATCCTCGGATCTCAGCCTCCTCAGTTGCTAATATTACAGGCGTGAGCCACTGGCTCCCAGCAAGAGTGTTTTTTTTGTTGTTGTTGTTGGTTGTGGGGCTTGAACTCTGGGCCTGGCTGTTGTCACTTAGCTCTTCAGGTCAAAGTGAGTACTCTACCACTTGAACCACAGTGCTATTTCCAGTTTTCTGAGTGGTTTATTGGAGATGAGTCTGATGGACTTTTCTGCCTGAACTGGCTTTGAACCGTGATCCTCAGATCTTAGCCTTCTGAGTAGCTAGCATTACAAGTGTGAGCCACCATGCCCGGCAGCAAGAGTGTGTTTTAAAAGTACAGTTATGCTTCATCCCTGACCAGTGTTTGGCAGCCTCTGTGCTCTGTGCTAGATAGTTCCTTGTATAGTAGTGTCCTGTGTAGTCCAGGATGCTTAGCTGTGGCCTGACCTCCACCTACTGGAGAACTACTTGCAGCCTTCCCTCCTGACATCTGTGACAGTGGTAATGGCTCCAGATGCTGCCCTGCGCAGTACCTGCCCCTGGCTGAGAACCACTCTGCTACACCTGTCTGGCTAGAATTTCTGGCTGGGAACCTTAGCTGTCTGTATTATAAATAACTACAGCAGTGATTTAATGTTAGCTCGTCTGTGGCTTCACATGGAGAGAAACTGGATTAGAAATTATAATATTTGATTTTATAAAGAAATCTTTTCAGCCAGGAAACTGTGATGCCTGTAATCCTAGCTACTGAGGAGGCTGAGAGCTGAAGATAGTGGGTTCAAAGCCTGCCTGTGCAAGAAAATCTATGAAACTCTTATCTCTAACCACCAAAAAGCCAGAAGTTGAGCTGTGGCTTAAGTGATAGAGCATTAGCCTTGAGCAAGAAGCTCTGTGACAGCACCCAGGCCCTGAGTTTAAGCTCAGGCCTGGCACAAGAAGAAAAAAGAAGTCGGGCTTTGGTGGCTTACATCTGTAATACTAGCTAGTCTGGAGGCTGAGATCTGAGGATCACGGTTCGAAGCCAGAGATGGGAAGATCACAGTTCGAAGCAGGAAAGTCTGTGAGACTCTTATCTCCACTACATCTACCAAAAGGCTGGAAGTGGAGCTGTAGCCCAAGTGGTAGAGTGCTAGCCTTGAGCACAGAACCTCAGGATAGCGCCCAGGCTCAGGGTTCAAGCCCCAGGACAGGCAAACAACAACAACAACAAAAAAACCTTCTTTATTTTATCCTGGCTTTTCTTTGTAAACCTTCAGAAGTATTTGTTGGAAATTTGAGACTCCTGCATTTTAAATATATGACATACACATTTTAGGTTGGAATAGAGATCTTTTTTTTTTTTTTTTGATGGTCGGGGGCCCTGAACTCTGGGCCTGGGTGCCGTCCCTCAGCTCTTCAGCTCAAGGCTAGCGCTCTACCACTTAAGCCTCAGCACCACTTCCGGTTTTCTGGTGGTTAATTGGAGATAAGAGTCTCATTGACTTTCCTGCCTGTGCAGGCTCTGAACTGAGATTCTCAGATCTCAGCCTCCTGAGTAGCTAGGATTATAGGAGTGAGCCACCTGACTTGGTGCCTGACTTGGAATAGGAATCTTAGAGAAAGGCGTAGAGGATATCTTAGAGGATAGGGAAAGAAAAGTGTTTCTTAGACTTGCTAAGTAAGCGTTTACTGATTCAACCAAAGAACAAGAAGGCTGACTGCGTTGGGGAATGTTTTGTGTCTTCTCTGTAGGCAGTGCTGGCTCTTGCTCGCGGCCTCGTGGAATGTTTTGTGTCTTCTCTGTAGGCAGTGCTGGCTCTCGCTCGCAGCCTCCTGGAATGTTTTGTGTCTTCTCTGTAGGCAGTGCTGGCTCTCGCAGCCTCCTGGACGTCTCGACAGGTCGGGGAGCGCACGCTGACCGGGACAGTCATCGACAGTGGGGATGGCGTCACCCACGTCATCCCAGTGGTAAGCACAGTGGTTCACCCTTGCTTCTGATCTGAGGTAAGGGGAGAGATTAGAAAAGCAAAGCAAAACCCTGCACCCTCTGTAATGAAAACACCATTTCTTAAGTGATGTAATTAGAAAAGGCAACAGGAGTTTTAAAAACCCAGGAATGTGGGGAGTGCAGGAGATGGCCAAGATGTGTGGCTTTGTACCTTCTACAGTCAGAATGTGAGCAGTTACCTGCAATTCCGGGGTCTCTCTGTCATTCCACGGGGAAGTAGCAATACTCCTGCCTTGTATCTCTGGGCCTCTGGGTGACATTGTTTTGGATGTCAGTTTGTGGGTTCTTGCAAGCACATTTGAAAGTTTGTGCTCTGTGAAAAGATGTGGATGGTTGTAGTTAGCTCATGCTTGGAGAATTTGCCTTTGTTCTTTATATTTATTTAAGAGCCAAGAAGGAGAGATGTATATTCTAGTATACGAGCGCTCTGAAATAGTACCTTTTGGTTTCAAAGTTTTGAGATGTTAAGAGAAGTGACTCCAAATTCAGATTGTAGGAGCTTTTTGTTTTTTTTCCTTTTGGATCAATGCATTATTTGTAAGATTTATTTATTTGTTTGTTTGTTTTGTTGGTCGTGGGACTTGAACTCAGGGCTGGGTGCTGTTCCCGAGTTGTTTTTTTTTTTTTTTCACTCAGAGCTAGCACTCTACCACTTTGAGCAACCAGTGTCCATCTGGAAGAATTATTTAAAATTTATTTGTTTTTTAAAAACTGCTTTTCAAGTGGAAAGTCAAACATTCCTGATCATCCTCATAGGTTTCCTCCTCAGTAACCACAGTGACTATTTTTATGTCCTGTAGATATGGTTTTTCCTTGTATTGGTGTATGTGTATGTTTATATATCTACTTTAAAAAATATGAATTAGAAGTTGGGCACTGGTGGTTCATGTCTGCAATCCTAAATATTCAGGAGGCTGAGGTTTGAGGGTCCTAGTTTGAAGCAACCCAGACAGAAAAGTGTACGAGACTCAATCTCCAATTAACCAGCAAACTTCAGAGTTGGAGGTGTGGCTTAAGAGGTAGATTGCTGGCCATGGGCAAGAAAGCTGAAAGCTAGGAGAGAGTACGAGGCTCTGAGTTTAAGCCCTGGTACTGGCACTGGAAAATAAACTCCCCCTCCCCCGACACAAATTAGTGGAACCAGACATGGCAGTATCTACATACAATTCCATTACTTAGAGGCTGATGCAGAAGTTTGAGGTCAGCCTTGGCTGCATTGGGAGGCTTTGCCTCCCAAAATGACAACAGATTAGGACCAAGCACTGGTGGTTCACTCGTGTAATCCTGATATCTGAGGTTATGGTTTGAAGACAGCCTAGGCAGGAAAAGTCTATGAGACTCATATCTCCAATTAATCACCCAAAAGCCAGAAGTGGAGGTGTGGCTTAAATGGTAGAGTACCAGCCTTGACTGAAAAATCTAAGGGACAGTGCCCAGACCATGAGTTCAAGTCCTAGGACTGACTCAAAGCCCCAAATAACAAGCCAAAACCCCCCTAAAAAATTAAGATTTTAAACAAAAAGGAAAAAAAAAAAGAAAATCCCGATGATCCATATACTTCAGTTAGAAAAAAAATTAGCCACCATTTCATTTTGGTAACTTGAAGAAATGATTGTACGTATTTAACTTACCAGTGGTTTATTGGAAAGGCCTCATCACTGATGTCCATCTATGTCCCTCCAGTGTGGCCTGTGCACAGGGTGTGAAGTCTGAACTTCCCTTGAGTACCTCAAACCAATCTCAGAGTGCTGTTGTTGTGGATTGCTGGAAAGTGTCCATGTACTTGTGGTGTAATACTAATGGAACTAAGGCCTCTGGCTTTGTCTGTGATGTGGTCCCCTCAGAGAACACAGATCCAGGACCAGCTGCTTTGGACACAGGGAGGGGGATGTTTGTATTTTCCTTTGCTTGTTTTGTTTTGGGACAGTCTTACTATGCAGCCTAGGCCAGCTTACCCTGCACTGGCATTACAGATTAGCACCACCACACTTGGCTCCTTTTTAATTCGTAATCTTTCTCAAATCTCTGATTTAGGAAAAGAAAATACATTTTATATGCTCTCTAGGCCCACAGAAAAAGTAGTGTGTGTGTGTTTAATATTTTCACAGTTTTTTTTTTTTTGTTGTGGGTCTTGAACTCAGAGCCTGGGTGCTGTCCCTTAGCTTTTTCAGCCAAGGCTGGCACTCTCCCACTTAAGCCACATCTCTACTCTTATGAACCTCACAGGGACTGTTCTGCCCGGACTGACTTCGAACCATTTACTGCATACTGTGCATGCTATAAAGCAGTGCTGTGTGCTTGACATAGAGGATTGTATTCGCACTGTTGTAAATGCCTCACTGGATAAAAGGCTGTGGCTAAAACACACTCACCTTGGCTAGAGTTACATAGCTAACCAATCTGGGACTTGGACTTCAATCCAGGCTGTTAGAATTACAGTCTTGTGTACATCACTATGTTACCGACTTTTACTATAGGCCAATTTGTAATAGATTTAACAAGCCGTAGTATGATCTTTTTCTTTTTGTTAGAGAGAATCCTACTGTTGCATTTACTGTTCTCACAGATAGTGTTACCTTGTGGTAGTGAAATAGCCTCTCCATTTTTCTTGAGAACTACATTCCTAATGAAACATTTTGGTTGCTTATGATCTCATGTTATTGGAGTAATTACACTGAAATATTAATGGAACCACATTTGCTGTAATTTAAAAAGGCCTCTGGCGTGGAGCTGGTCTTCAGTGGGAGCCGGTAAATGTTGGCTAGTTTACATGTGGGGAGGCAGGAAGGTGTGGCTGAAAGTCTCCTGGGCCAGGTTCTTGACTGCAGATTATTTATATGGGCTGTTCTTCCTCCTCTTCTTCAGGCAGAAGGTTATGTAATTGGAAGCTGCATCAAACACATCCCGATTGCAGGTAGAGATATTACGTATTTCATTCAACAGCTGCTAAGGGAGAGGGAGGTGGGAATCCCTCCTGAGCAGTCACTGGAGACCGCAAAAGCCATTAAGGTAAAAAACAGATGGAAACCTGAGTGGTTTGGGGGTGAGAGAGAAATGGTGCTTGGATACTTCCCCAGATGCTATCCTCCCTGCTCCTACCTTCCCTCCTCTCCCCCTTGTGAGTGTGGGCCTTGGTTTGTTTGCCAGTGAATGAAGTAGGCTGGAACTTAAGGCTCAGCTGCCTCTTCTCCACAGCTTGAGATTGAACCAGTAGCATGCGTAGTCCAGCATTGTTTCACTGGTGCCTAATTAGACAGATTAGCTGTGCGTGGCTTCCAGCCTTCCTGTGCCTCCATCTAGAATAGGGAGGGACAAGTCACAGCAGCAGCATTGACTGTCAGGAGCCCTGGGGAGTCTGCCCTTGTCAGCGCACCAAGAGTATACTTCTGAACCCCACACCATTGCAGGAGCAGAATCCTCAGACAGGACTCACCGTATTTCTAGATTTTAGTTACTGGACCAGAAAAAGAATGGAAGTTTGGAATTTATAAGATTAGAAGGCAAGAGGCTTGTTGGATTTTTTTATTTAATAGTGTCTATGTGACACTCACAGACCTAGACTCTTTTAAAGGAATTCTGCTTAGGTTGCAAAATCAAGATAGGTTTAAAAATCAAAATGAAAGAGGTCTCTAATAATTCCAAGTTAATTTTTCCTAGATGAAGAAGGAAACATTTTGGAGAAGAGTTTGAGAGTGGAGGTGTGATAGATGCCTTTCTCCTACACTTGAGAGATTTGGAAGACAGGCACTCGAAGGAAAGGAAGCACCAGAGTATTTCCCAAGTTTTACTTGACACTCTTGTAGACAGGTATTTTGAGGACAGGGCCAAGTGTTGGGCACTGCAAGTGTGCTTCTACTTGTCTTAGGCCTGGAGTTTCTAGGGATCCAGCTCCTACTGCTCAATGGTGATGTCCCTTCCCTGGGGGAGAGGTTTTTAGAGATGTGGTCAGAGTAAAATATTTCCAGTGTTTGCCCCACTTTCTTTTCCTTGTTTTTTTTTGTCAGTGGGAGAAAACTGGATATTTGATGCAAGCTTCCTTGCTCTCTCAAAATCATAAGTCACAGCAGCAGCAAATCAAAATTGTACTCTTGCTGCTGATACCCAGGGTCACTCCAGGAGTCTTGAGTATCCCTTTCTGTGTCAGGCTCCCTGAGTGGACTGCTGATGACATGTTTTTCCTGAGCCTCATTCCACACACTTAGTTTGCTCATTGGCTAGCCATACTCCAATTCTGTGCAATCTGAGAAGCACAGTTTTTTTTGTTTTTGATTTTGGTGTGTGTTGAAGTTTGGCACTAGCAACTCAGCTACAGTGCCACTTCTGGCCTTTTGATGTTAATTGGTGATGAGAATCTCACAGGATTTTCTCCCTCGGCTGGCTGATTTTGAACCTTGATCCTCTGATCTCAGTCTCCTGAGTAGCTAGGATTATAGGTGTCCTGCCATGCTTGGGTTTTGACCTTAATGCACACCTGTGAAGATTGGGAGTGAAGACTCAAAACTCTGTGTGTGGTCAGTCCTGACATGCTCATCGTACGTGTGCTTCCCGTCCCTGCTGAGACTTCCTGTAGTCAGGACAGGCCTGAGGGTGTGGGTGCACCTGGAATCCAGAGCCTTGAGATGAACACTTTTATGGGCGCACCTCATGTCACCAGTTAAATGAACTAACACGCTGGAGGACATTGACCTGACATTTTGGGCACAACTGAGTGATTTTGCCTTCAAACATGCTGATTCCCCAGGGGCCCGAGGACTCCACTCAGGTGAAGAACCAGCAGGTGAACAGAGCTGACTCCCTTCGGTGCCAGTCTGATATAGACAGTATGCTTAGTAGATTTAGGTGGAGAGCAGTGAGGTGCAGGCCCCCGCTAGGAAGCCTGAGAGGACATGCAAAGGTGAGGTGGGCAAGGGGCTGACACTTAGTTTGAGAGACTTAAGGCTGAGATTGGAAGCTAAATTGCAGGGGGACCAGACAGCCCCAAGACTAAGTGCAGCCATGGCTAAGGTGAAAGCTGATGGAGTACCACTTGATGGCTTGGTAGCACATGCACACTGGAATGAGTGTGGGCAGACCCAGTTCACAGGTGTTTAATGCAGGGGGTCCTGTGTGTTTGTCAGAGGGCAGAGACATCAGAGATTAGTAGTTCATGCCTGGTGTTGTCTCTCTGTGTACATGCAGGAGAAGTACTGTTACATTTGCCCTGACATAGTCAAGGAGTTTGCTAAGTATGATGTGGACCCCCGGAAGTGGATCAAGCAGTACACAGGCATCAATGCAATCAACCAGAAGAAGTTTATTATTGATGTTGGCTATGAAAGGTTCCTGGGACCCGAAATATTCTTTCACCCGGAGGTAAGGTACTGCCCCCAGTGTGCATTAGCTGCAGTTCCCAGTGATGACCAGTGAGCAGGGGTGGAGGTCTCCTAGGTATATTCTAGGTCTGCTCAGTTGTTTGTTTGCCTCATCAGGGACTTACTTTAATAATTAAATTAAGGAAGGATAGTCCTGGAGAGGTTTGGAGTTTTACGTTTTAAGAGCAACAGAAGACAATGGAATGAAATTGATCTTCAGGGGTGGCATGTATTAATATAACAACTAGGGATTGTATACAGGTTGCCTCTAAGTAACAATGTGATGAAATACAACATTTTTCTCATTGTTTTGTGATTCTGAGGATTGAACTCATAGTAGGCAAGAACCCTTTTGTTTCTGCTGATTCTTTGTTTCGACTGGTTTTGAAGTCATGATCCTCTTATTTCCGTCTCTTAAGCCTTTTTTTTTTTTTTTTCTTTTTTCTTTTTGCCAGTCCCAGTGCTTGAACTCAGGGCCTTGGCACTATCCCTGAGCTTCTTTTGCTCAAAGCTAGCACTCTGCCACTTGAGACACAGCACTACTTCTGGCTTTTTCTGCTTATGTGGTACTGAGGACTTGAACCCAGGGCTTCATGCATGCTAGACAAGCACTCTACCACTAAGCCACATTCCCAGCCTTGAGCCTTTTGTTTTTACTGACTTTGCCTGGGCTGGTTTTGAACTTTGTATTTTCATCTCTGGTGTGCATTACCATGTTTTGCTCTAATCTTAGATTTATTGTCCTTTTTTGGGGGGGGGCGCTAGTACAGGCCTTGAACTCAGGGCCTCTTGTTCTTGCTCAGCCTTTTCACTCATGGCTAATGCTCTACCACTTGAGCCAGCTTGCTTGCTCCCTCCCCTCCCCTCTCCTCTCCTCTCTTCTCCTCTCCCCTCCCCTCCCCTCCAGTCCCCTCTCCTCCCCTCCCTTCCCCTCCCTTCTCCTCTCTTTGTTTTAACTGGAGATAGAGTCTCTTGGAATTTTCTACCCAGGCTGGCTTTTGAATAGCTAAGATTATATGCATGAACCACTAGTGATTGTCCATCCTAATCCCAATTTTAACACAGGGCCCTCGATCCTACTGTGCTCCGTGCTGCAAGTTAGGTAGCACTGCTCAGTGGAGGCCACCAGTTTTGTTATGTGAACAGTATGTAAATTATATATATTGCCACAGGGATTGTTAGCACATTTGCAGAAAGCAATCATTAAGATGCATTGCTTCAGGTTTATATATAATGCATTTTATTTGTATTTTGGTATAATTGCCTTCCTAACTCAGGTTATATTTAGTAGATAGGTAACAAACTGCTGTCTGGTCTTATACACATATGACCATTTGGCATAAGAAGTAATCTTACCAGAAATCTAATGAATAATTTTGATCATCTGATGAATAATAATTAACTAGTGAACACACAGGCTTTTCCCAAGAGCCTTGATGTGAAATAAACACAAAACTGTTCAATACCTAGCATGTGGTACATGGATGCTTCCTTCCTCTGAAACTACAGCACATTCAAACTTTCCTTGTCTTTTAAAATCTATTTCAAATGTAGTAGAGTTGTTTGTACTTTGTGTATTTAAGTTATGGAATTGAATCTAAGGTAAGGATGTTTACCCAACATGGTTGTTACATGGATTGTTTTATCATCAATTAAAGCATGTCTAATTAATTTCTCATTGAACATTTTTTTTCTGGGCTAGTATTTTTTATTTTTCTGTGTGTGTGTGTGGTTTTAATATTCACAATTGTATGTTTGTCACTGCATGTTTTAAAGTTTATACATATATGTTTTTCATTTCTCTGATTGTCACGAATTGCTGGGCATTCATGATATAGGGCTGACCTGTTCCTGTCCTTTTAGATATCTTCCCTTACAATCCTCCATATTGAACCTCTATGAGACACATGGTCAGTCACATTGACATACCCTCACTCCAGTGTGATGTGCTTTCAGTTAGGGTGAATTGTGCATTTGCTAAAATTACTTTAAAAATTAAATAGTTGTTTAAAGAGGTTTCAATTCCATAAGTCAGGTTATGAGTATAGTATATCTTGTTCACTGTCATTCCTTCCATCATTTTTCTTTTCTCCTATCCCTATCTTCAAGTTATGTTGTTCAGTATTTACATAATGTACATTGAATATAATGACTGCATTTTCTCACCCTTCCTCCATTCTAAAGTTACTTTTATTTATTCTCTTAAAAAATTTATTGTTATTATACAAGTATTGTTCAGAGAGGTTACAATTACATCAGTCAGGTCAAGATTACATTCCTTTTTGGACAGTATCATCCCTTCCCTCAATATAGTTACTTTAAAAAAGATTATTTTATAATATTTGAGAGAAATGTATGATTTCTAATATTTTTGTGTGGTTTAGTTTGCCAACCCAGACTTTATGGAATCTATCTCCGATGTTGTTGATGAAGTAATACAGAACTGTCCCATAGATGTACGCCGTCCGCTGTATAAGGTAAAAACTGCTTGGGTAAAGTACTTGGATTTTATCTCCAAATTTTATCTCCAAGTTATTTTTGTCAGTGGGTAGAGTTTGACCTGGGCTCTGAGACTTGTTACAGGCACTGTAATGATAATAATAACAATAATAATCTTTTTTTTTTTTGTCGGTTTTTGGGCTTAGCTGCTGTCCCTGTGTTCTTCAGCTCAAGGCGAGCACTCTACCCTTGAGCCACAGCACCACTTCCAGTTTTCTGGTAGTTAATTGGAGATAAGAGTCTCACGTAGGGCTGGGAAGGTGGCTCAGTGGTAGAGCGCTTGCCTTGCATGCCTGAGGCCCTGGGTTCGATTCCTCAGCACCACATAAGCAAAAAGAAAAAAGCCGGAAGTGGCGCTGTGGCTCAAGTGGTAGAGTGCTAGCCTTGAGCTAGGGAAGAGCTGAGGGACAGTGCCCAGGCCTAGAGTTCAGGCCCCATAACTGACGAGAAAAAAAAAAAAAGAGTCTCGGGAATTTTTCTGCCTAGACTGGCTTTGAACTGCAATCCTCCGATTTGGCCTTCTGAGTAGCTAGAATTACAGGTGTGAGCCACTGTAATTGTTTTTTTTTTTGGGGGGGGGGGTGGGGTCCGGTTGTGGGGCCTGAACTCTGGGCCTGGGCGCTGTCCCTCAGCTCTTCAGCTCAAGGCTAGCGCTCTACCACTTGAGCCACAGTGCCACTTCCAGGTTTTTTCTTTTTTGCTTATGTGGTGCTGAGGAATCGAACCCAGGGCCTCAGGCGTTCAAGGCAAGCGCTCTACCACTGGGCCAACTTCCCAGCCCGAGCCACTGTAATTGTAAGAGGAGATGATTTAAAGGTTTGGGCTTGGACATATGATATAGCTAATTGGAGGGATTTAGTTTAAATATTGTACTGTCTTGTAACTGGGAAAGCTATATTTGAAGTGGGACAGTTTTAGCTATAGATTGATTAAAAGATCAAAGTGACACCTATCATTCTTTTTGTAAACGGGTCAGGATCAGTGCAGTATAGAGTAGGGAGGGAGACATGAGAGCCTGGAGGGGAACAGTCAGAGAGAATGTATTCATGTGATGGTTCTCAGATTGTTTGGAATTCTGGAACTTGGATTGAAAACAATCTAGTTCTTAAAATTATGTCATAATGTGTCCCAAGGTGGCAAGACTTATCTTTATCTCACTTGGAAGAGAATCCTGATGGTTTCTGGTCTCTAAAGCTGATTACAACACAGGAAATACTGAAATAACGTGGAACCCCTACAAGCTTCTGTCATTTAAGTGAATCAAGCAAATCGAGAGAAGGGCAGATTGCACTTAATTAGGAGAGGGGATCAAGGCCAGTTTGAAAAAATGCCACCTGACCCCAGAGTTGGCCTTTGGTGTTGGGGAGACCAGCCTGGTACAGGGCAGGTTGTGAGCACTGCTAGAGTGAGGGGCTGGGAAGTGCAAGGAATTTGTTTCCCCACAGCTGTGGGTGGTGTAGAAGGAGTAGGAGGTAGTGGGAAATGAATTTCAGAGGGAAGTGGACCAGCAAGAGAACGTCTTTAAATCTGCTTTAGCAGTGGGCTGGAAGTTGTTAAAAATCCCTCTTATTTTTGTCAGGAAGATATGAATATATCTCAGTATAGTTCACAGTTGATTTTTCTGTAATAAATTGCTTGAATTGGGACGGTGTGTGTATATACACATACATACACATATACACCATATGTGTGTTTTATATATATACGTATATATATAATTTTTCACTGCCTTTTAAATAAAAAAATGCATATTGCAAAACAACTGAATGTGTATATATAATTTCTTATTAATATTTAATTAGTTCAGATGTCTTTAATATTTGAAACAAAATTAGAAAAGCATAAAGCATATATCATTGATTTTTATCATCCTTTCCTTTTCCTTTCCTTTTTTTTTGTTGGTCTTAGGGCTTGAACTCTGGGTCTGGGTGCTGTCTCTGAGCTCTTCAGATCAAGGCTAGGGATCTACTGCTTGAGCCACAGCACCACTTCTGGTTTTTTGGTGGTTAACTGGAGGTGAGAGTCTCATGGACTTTCCTTGCCCAGGCTGGCTTTGAACTGTGATCCTCAGATCTCAACCTCCTGAGTAGCTAGGATTACAGGCGTGAGCCACCAGCGCCCAGCTTCCCTTTTTTCCTTTTCCTTTTTTTGTGCTAAGGATTGAACCCAGGGCCTTCTGTGTGCTAAGCAAGACTAACTACCTCAGTTACATCCCTAGCCTCTCATCTTTTTCAAATTGGCCACTTGTCAGCTGAAATCCTGGTTGAAATCTTGGCCAGATGAAAAGGGCTGCTCTGGCCAGGGTAGCAGGCAGAGAAGTTGTTTCTTCTCTCTCTTCTCCCTCTCCTCGTCCTCGTCCTCGTCCTCGTCCTCCTCCTCCTCCTCCTCCTCTTTCTTCTTCTTCCTTCTCTCCCCCCCCCCTTCTTTTGTCTGAGCCTGGGACTTGAACTTATTGTCTGCTGTTTGCTTTTGCTCATTGGCTGATTCTCCTCTGCCTGAGCCATGCCTGAAACTCAAAGGGTCCTTTCCTTTTCCTTTTCCTTTTCTTTTCTCTTTCTCTTTCCCTTTCCCTTTTCCTTTCCTTTCTTTTACAGAATTTTCCTTTTCACCCCCAGTTCCACACTTCGTATAATTTTCTTTTTTGGTTGGTCGTGGGGCTTGAACTCTGGGCCTGGGTGCTGTCCCTCAGCTCTTCAGCTCACGGCAAGCGTTCTATCTCTTGAGCCACAGCACCACTTCCTGTTTTCTAGTAGTTTATTAGAGATCAGAGTTTCATGGACTTTTCTGCCTGGGTTGGCTTTGAACTGTGACCCTCAGATCTCAGCCTCCTGAGTAGCTTGGAATACAGGCATGAGCCACCGGTGCCCAGCTTTTTTTATTGCTTTGAATGGATATTTCTTGCTAACATATAAGTGGAAGATTTATTTTTGTCTTACTGAGAAGAGAAGCCTTGTGATATCTATGTGTTTGCCTAGTGGAAAACTTTTTTTTGTGTGTATGCTGGTCCTGGGGCTCGAGAGCTGGGCCCTGCCCCTGCGCTTTTTTGCTCAAAGCTAGCATTCTACCACTTGAGCCACAGCTCCACTCCCAGCTTTTGGGTAGTTAATTGAAGGTAAGAGTCTCACAGACTTTCTTGCCTGGGCTGCCAGTCTCAGATCTTGGCCTTCTGCGTGGCTAGGGTTACAGGTGTGAGCCACCAGTGTCTGGGCAGTGGGTAACTTTTAAGGAGCTGCAGCAGCCTGACTGTGGTTCACGCATATGATCTTAACTGCTCAGCAGGTTGAGGGACAGAGACTGTGGTTTGAAACCTTCATGAGCAGAAGAGTCAGAGCCCATCTCTAGTTAATCAGCAAAACACTAGGACGGAGGCCTGAGCGGCTAGAGTAGAATACCAACAGGCCTGACAGGCTTGGAGCCCGGGTACTGATAAAAACAACCAGATTGCAGCGAGTGAGCGATAAAGGTATAGAGGGTGCTGTGCCAGGGCTCTGGCAGCATTGTGTCTGGAGTACCTGCAGAATACCAGATAGGTACCTGCATGCTGTGGGCCGAGGATAAGTGTGAGCCAGGGTGGATGTGGCATTTTAGGAGGCTTCTTAGGGTCAGTGTTCTACATGTGCTCCACCAAGATGGAAGGCTCTGCCTCTGTGGTGTTCAGTATGCTGCTCTTGTGCTGAGCAACAGCGTTTTAATTTATACCAATTTACATGGCATGTGTGGCAGGTGGCTACTCTGTGCACAGCTCCGTCCCAGTACTGGAGGTTTGTGTGGTCTGCTCAGAGGGAAGACAGGTATTCCAGGCAGTGGAAATAATCTGTGGAGCTAAGGGAGTAGAGTGTGTTTGGAAGGAAATTCAGCATCACTGGACCTAATATTTGAACATGGAATAAGTGCTTGGGACCAGATGTTCAGGGATAGGCAGGAAGTGGTGTGCAAGTCACTGTGTGCTGTCTGGGATTCCTAGACCACCTAGAGCAGCCTCACACAGGAGGACCTTGAGGGCCTCAGGCAAGGATGTAAGCAACCTGACGGGGTTAGAAGAGTTCTTGGGGGTATCAGGGACATGGGCTGAAAATGCAATGTTTGGGGTCTGGAAGACCACTGGGAGGACCTTGGTGTGGCCCAGTGCTGGGGACAGAGCCCAGGAAGCACTGTAGCACTGAGCTAGCTACTCTGTAACCTCAGTCCCTGTGAGCATTCCCATCACTGCTGCAGTTACACATGGTGGCTGATAGGTGGCGTTGTGTGTCTGTCGAACGGAGTCGGAAATGGAAAGACTTGGAAAAAAATTATATTAAGTGAAGTAAACCAGGCCCAAAGAAACATAGGTCCCATGGTTTCCCTTGTTTGCAATAACTAGTACATGTCTAGGACAAGCAGAGAAGGTCAAAGGCTATGTACATATGACCACATGAGATAATGTTAAGCAAAATGTACCCCAAGACGGGGACACGAGTGGTTTTTTCTTTATTGCTATTGTTTTTAATGTACTTACAATGCACTATGTGATTCTTTTGTTTGTTCTTCCCCCATAGTATAACCCCTGTTTTCACTGGATTTGATGCCGGTGTCCTGCATCTTGTATATACATTTTTGTAATTTGGGGAGGGGGAGGGATATTGGGGAACGCTTAAATGGGGATGCAGACTGACCCACTGTGATGAAGATGAGATGTACAGGACACTATGTTGAAAACGAACTTTACAATGTCAGGGTTGGGGTGCGGAAGGAGTTGGGGAGGTGAGGGAAGTGATGGTAGGGCGAACAAAGGAGGAGGTAACAATGCTCTCTATGAAATGTACTCATTACCCTACTCATGTAACTGTAACCCCTCTGTACAACATTTTTAATATATCTGTATATATATAAAAGAAGCACACCATGGGGCTGGGAAGGTGGCTCAGTGGTAGAGCGCTTGCCTTGAGCTGAAGAGCTGAGGGACAGTGCCCAGGCCCAGAGTTCAGGCCCCACGACCAACAAAAAAAAAAAAAGAAGCACACCTGTAACACAAAATGCTCAACATCACAGGAGTGGGAAGCTTTGTTATATTTAGCACCAAACTAGATAGATATTAATGAATAAACTTGCTGTTGATGTGGATTTCATTTTAAATCCTTCTGGATTAAATTTTAGTGGAGCTACCTAGTTGTGTGTGGTATTTATGATTCTATGTGCCGTGGTATTCTTTATCTGTATAGATTTGTAGAGGTGACTTCAAACAAAGAATTTTATTTAGTATCATAAAGTACACATGAACACAGCTAGGTATGTCTTGTTGTAATCATGGAGGATTCTTGAAAAATGTACTCAGCAGCTGGGTGCTGGTGGCTCATACCAGTAATCCTAGCTACTCAAGTGGCTGAGATCTGAGGATCGTGGTTTGAAGCCAGCTTGAGCAAGAAGCTCCCTAAGACTCTTATCTCCAGTGAACTACAAAAAAAAAGTCAGAAGTGGTGCTGTGGCTCAAGTGATAGAGTGTTTCACCTTGAGCAAAAGAAGCTCAGGGACAGTGCCCAGACCCTGAGTTCAAGCCCCTGGACTGACAAAAAAGAAAAAAATTACTCAGCACAATGAACTTAATAAATCCACAAAACCTTTCAGCAAGCTACAGGATACTGCAATGTAAAAACCCAGTCTCTGTGTGGGAAAGTTACACTCATTATTTCTGATTTAAAATACATATTCAGTTTAGAAAACTTGAGATAAACCAAAAGCCTTAATAAAGAAAGCAGAAGTCTTTCTGTTATTGACTGTCAGTTACCACTTTGATTTCTTTTATTGCCCAGAAATGCAAACTAGTAGATGGATATATTTTATATTCTTTGTGTTCACTTAAAATTACTTTGTGAGCACTTGGTTAAGAAATTAAGACTCTAGCCGTGCAGTGGTGGCTCACGCCTGTAATCTCTCTCTCTCTCTCCTCTCTCTCCTCTCTCTCCTCTCTCTCTCTCTCTCTCTCTCTCTCTCTCTCTCTCTCTCTGTTGTGGGGCTTGAACTCTGGGCCTGGGCGCTGCCACTTCCAGTTTTCTGGTAGTTTATTGGAGATAAGAGTCTCACAGACTTTCCTGCCCTGACTGGCTTTGAACTGCAATCCTCAGATCTCAAGTCTCCCAAGTAGCAAGGATTACAGGTGTGAGCCACCAGTGCCCAGCTTTCCAGAACCATTTTCTAACGAGGTTTCACGCTTCTGCTGTGTCTGTTTCAGTACTAATTCATTTCCTAAGGTTTTTTTTTTTTTTTAATGTTAGGTCACAGTTTATTTCTTTACCAAAAGTTGTGTGTATGTACAGTGGGCATAATCTGACATACGTGGGAATGCCTGAAATCTGGAGCTGAGTGGTTCTGACTTAGGTTTTGCTGACTTGAGTGGAGCAGGTACTTTCTGACTAAAAAGCATACCCATCTCACAGGTCTTTGCATACATTTGGCTTTTCAGTTACAGTGCTAAGTGGGCTTTGACAGCAGGTTGCTGGTGGCCAGAACCGTAACCCATGAAATGTACTCATTTACTCATGAGAAATTACTTTGTCTTCCCCAGTTAGAATGAATCATGTGGAGTTTTGGCTTTTATTGAAGGCTCTTGAGAAGTGTTCTTTTTGGATCGCCGTGGTTAAGCGTCGGCAGCTACGCAGCATGTGTCTTCACACAGTGGAGCCACTTACCAGTGTCATGGCTGGCTGTGCCTCTCTTCCCCAGGTGCAAGCTGGGCAGGGGGAAGGTTGGTGTTCTGAGGACCTAATTGCTGGAGGATGTAACTAGGTAATCCTTGCCCAGGATTAAAGCATGGTACTTGGTATATAGTAACAATTTCATAGTAATTATGTTAAGAACTAAAAACATAGTTTTATTCTCTTGGTCCCATGAGCTGTGGTATTTGGCAGGTCTATAGTTTCCTGGCTTTGGGGCTTTGGGCCAATACTTAATTTTCAGCATTAGCACTTGAATCTGTGAACTGGGGTGATGACAGCTACATGTGAATATTCTGTGGCTTATGTGGGGGTAAAGGCTGTCATAGCACAGTAGCTGCCACATGCTGAACCTATTATTATTATTGTTATTGACACTGATTACAAATTACAAATTAAAAAGACACGTGGAAATAAAAATCTTTTATGGGACAGATTGGGAATATCAGTTTAGTCAGAGAAAATGCTGTAGTTTTATTATCCCTTTATTAGAGTCAGTTTGTTATAAAAGGCCGTTTCATTTTAATGTCTATTTATGAATCCAGTGCATTTTGATCAGTGACCCTCCATTCTCCTCCCTTCCCTGCCCTTATATCATTTTCACACATGTACAGTAGATTACTGTGGCTACATTTACTTTCCTTCCCCTGTCTGTTCACCTGCCCCTCTCCCCCAGCTGCCCACACTCTAGTCCAGACATATTTGAGCTTCCTAATGTTCCTTACACTGTCAGTTAATTGTTCAAGTGGATTTCACTGCAGCATTACACATCTCAAATCATGTTTCAGGTGGGGCTGGTGGCTCACACCTGAAATCCTAGCTATTCAGGAGGCTGAGATCTGAGGATCACGGATCAAAGCCAGTTTGGGCAGGAAAGCCCATGAGACTCTTTTATCTCCAATAAACCACTCAGAAAACAGGAAGTAGCACTGTGGATCAAGTGTTCGACTGCTCCCCTTGAGCTGAGGAGCTGAGGGACAGTGCCCAGGCCCAGAGTTCAAGCCCCACAACCAACAAAAAACCAACCAAACAAAATAATCATGTTTCAGTTGGCTTGATTGTATATTCACATTCACATACATACACACATGCAGATGTATGATCCTGTATGTGTGTACTTACATGTTTGTGTTTTGTTTCTAATGTCCACAAATGAGAGAAAACATGCAACCTTTGTCTTTCTGAGCCTGGTTTATTTTGTTTGACAGGTTCTGTAGGTCCATCCATTTCCCTGTGATATAATTCTTTATAGCTGATCAGTAGTATTCGTTGGAATACACAAATACAAATACACTCACTAATTTCACATTGTCTTGATCCATTCATTGACTGTAGGGCAGTCATTTATTGGTTGTTTCCATGGCTTGGTGGTTGTGAATAGGGCTGCAATAAACATGGTGTGCAGGTGCCTCTACTATATCTCCTCCATTCCTGAGAATTCTGCCCACAGTAAGCAGGGAGTGTGCCTGCTTTAGTTTTATTTTTATTCCAGTAGGGTAGCTATATAAAATATTCTCTAATTTTAGTCTGACGCCGGTAGCTCATGCCTGTAATCCTAGCTACTCAGGAGACTGAGAGCTGAGGATCGTGGTTCAAAGCCATCCCAGGCAGGAAAGTCCGTGAGACTATCTCCAATTAACCTCTAGAAAACTGGAAGTGGCGTTGTGGCTCAAGTGGTAGGTGCCCACCTTGAGCTGAAGAGCTGAGGGACAATGCCTAGGCCCAGAGTTCAAGCCCACAACTGACCACCCCCCAGGGGAAAAAAAAATATACACACACACACACATATTCTCTTCCCTTTTTTTTTTTTTTTGTTGGTTGTGGGGCTTGAACTCTGGGTCTGGGTGCTGTCCCTGAGCTCTTCAGCTTAAGGCAAAGCACTCTACCACTTGAGCCACAGCACCACTTCCGGTTTTCTGGTGGTTCATTGGACATAAGAGTCTCATGGACTTTCTTGCCTGGGCTGGCTTTGAACCACAATCCTCAGCTCTCAGCCTCCTGAGTAGCTAGGATTACAGGCGTGAGCCACTGGCACCCAACTAAAATATATATAGTCTCTAATTTTAACTAATTCCATTTTGCAGCTTTGTAGTAGGATGTGGCTTTGTAGTAAGATGTGATTTGATGTTTAACAGAGTAGTGCATTTTGAGTTTTTGTCCCTTTTTTATTAGCATGCATCAGTTGAATACATTGTACACAGTGTACCCGTATCCTCACATCCCCTGACCCCCCATTCTACTTCTTCCTCTTGAAAATCTCCTCAGGTTTCATCATTTCATTTTCATACAGGACAAGAAATTTCAGTTTTATTTCTTCTATCAAGATGTACAAAGACGATGCATTATCAAAGGAAGGAGGGGCGGCTCCTCCCTAGGTGAATTATACGGAAGGTCCAGGCTGAGGCCTTGCCAGATGCAGGTGGTGCTGAGCTGCAGAGGCAGAGGGGGCTGGGTGTTGGCCCAGCCCTGTGAGGTCCGCTTGCTCATTTATTCACTGAGGGATGCTGCTTGGGACGTGCTTGCCCTTGTGGGCACCGTGAGATCAGCCGTGCCCAGAGCAGGTGCAGAGTCCCTCCGGCTTGGGAGAGGCATGTGCTTGTTGCATGGCCCCAGTACAGTGTCAGAGCTGGGGTGGATGGGGAGCGGGAGAGCAGGAACACAGTTCTGGGCTGGGGGTGTGGTGAGGGAGTGTGGAAGGGTCTCCTAGCACGCGTGGAAGCTGAGACCAGGGGGCTTTGTGAGATCCCAGGAGTGGTCTTGAGCAGGAGACTAACACTAACAGCTTAGTGAGGGAGGGTTTCAGAAAGTGGGCCCGGTAAGTGTTTGCTGACGTGTTAAGCCTCCATGGAATTGAAATCTAATGAAGCTGACTTGAGCTGGGTGCAGGGGACTCAGACCTCTAACCCTAGCTTCTCAGAAGGCTGAGTTCTGAGGATCGAGGTTCAAAGCCACTGCGCAGAAAAATCCAAGAGACTCATCTCCAATTGACTACTCAAAAGTAGTAGGTGCTGCTGGCACTCTCTCTCTCTCTCTCTCTCTCTCTCTCTCTCTCTCTCTCACACACACACACACACACACACACACAAATCTCTTCCGCTCTTTCCCCTCTCTTTTCTCTCCCTTCTCTCTCTCCTTTCTCCCATCTCTCTTCCCTCTCCTCTCTCTCCTCTCTCTTTCCTGGATGCCATGATATGAAATACTCCCTGCCATAAATCATTAAAACCTCTGAAGCTAGTAGGCAAAAAAAAAAAAAAAAAAAAAAAAAAAGGAAAGAAAAAGCCAGAAGTGGAGCTATGGCTCAAGTGGTAGAGCAAAAAGCTGAGGCAGAGTGCACAGGCCCTGAGTTCAGACCCCAGGATGAACAAAAAAAGAAATGTTTTAAGTAACCGTGAATAAAGTATCAGTTTAACTCTTTTTTCATTACTTCAGGACCAATAGGAATGTGAACTTATGCTTATGCTTTGTTAGGGTGCTCTATCCTTGAACCATGCCTCTACCCCTGCTTTTACTTGTTATCATCATTAGTATTATTTTTTTTTAAATTTAAAAAAAATTTTTTTTTGGTGGGGGGGGGGTCTGGATGTGGGACCTGAACTCTGGGTCTGGGCGCTGTCCCTTAGCTCTTCAGCTCAAGGCTAGCGCAATACCACTTGAGCCACAGCGCCACTTCCGGCATTTTTTTTTCTGCTTATGTGGTGCTGAGGAATCAAACCCAGGGCCTCATGCATGCAAGGCAAGCGCTCTACCACTGAGCCACCTTCCCAGCCCAAAAACTCTTTTATTTATTTATTTATTTTTTGGGTCCAGTCATGGGGCCTGAACTCTGGGCCTGGGCGCTGTCCCTCAACTCTTCAGCTCAAGGCTAGCGCTCTACCACTTGAGCCACAGCACCACTTCTGGCTTCTTTTCTTTTTGCTTATGTGGTGCTGGGGAATTGAACTCAGGGCCTCATGCATGCAAGGCAAGCGCTCTACCACTGAGCCACCTTCCCAGCCCCTAGTATTATTTTTTGTGTTGTTACCAGGGCTTGAAATCAGGGCTTCAACTCTTGCTTGGCTATTTTCTCAAGGATGATGCTCTATTACTTGAGCTATACTTCCACTCTGGCTTTTTGCTGATTAATGGGATAAGAGTTTCACCAATATTCCTGTCCAGGCTGGCTTTGAACCTTGATCCTCAGATCTTAGCTTCTTTTTTTTGTTGTTGTCAGTCGTGGGGCGTGAACTCTAGGTCTGGGCTCTTTCAGCTCAAGGCCAGTGCTCACAGAACCACTTCTGTCTTAGGTTCTTTTGAGATAGGGTTCTCTTGCCTGGGCTGTGATCATTTTACTTCAGACTGGCTTCATAGAGAAGGAGTCTTGTGGACTTTTTGGTTGATCTCATCTTCCCACATAGTTTGGGATGACAGGCATGTGTCACTGAGCCCAGAGATTGGGAGGGGCTCATAAGTTTTCCTGCTCAGGCTCCAGCTGTAGTCCTTCCTACCTCAGCCTGCCTTTCAGCTCTGAGCTGTCGGCAGCAACTAGAGCCCGACCATGGCATCATTTTTAAAAGACTGCCTTAGAAAAATGTTTACTTTCTCCTCCATAGGAAATTGGTTAAGAGGCTATATGGTCATCCTTCTGGGTATAGAGTCATTAAGTAAGCGCTGTTGCTTTACTTTGAGAGGAGATAGAATATACTATTGGTAAGTTCATTAGCTTATCTTTAAAACTTTTTTCATTTTCCCCTCCCTCCCCACTATGATGGCACAAAGGCATACCAGTAATAAACCAGAGCAAGTGACTAGATTTGAATAGCTCTGACTAAGCAGCAAGTTGTGGCAACATGTTAATGCCCATAGAAGACTAGTTAGGTAGTTGGTCTTATTTCTGTGCAAGCTAGCTGTATAGTTAGGTTGAGAAGGCGGGAATGCAAGCTGGAGGAGCGTGTTATCTCCTTACCCTTCTCCCTCCTTCTTGGGAATATCCTGATGTCTGACAGGCTTCAGGCTAACCAGGCATTTTCCTCTGGGGGTCAGCCAGTGTTGGTAAAAAAAATGTCCCTGCCCCTGTAGAGTTGGCCAAGGGGCTTTGGGTGGAGTTGGGTGTGATTTATTTCTTGTTTTCAAGTACCAGGAAGAGTGCGCTGGCAGGAGAGAGTTCAGAGGGCAGAAGTAAAAATTTGGATAGGGATGAGCGGGAAAGGGGTGCTTTTATAGCTAAATATTGAGACGAGGCTTTCCCTTGTTTTTGGCATTATAACCTTAAAATTTTGACTATATTGTTATGTGCCTCATGATGAAAGGTAAAAACTTATTCCTTTTCAGCCAGGCGTGGTGGTGCACGCCCGTAATCCCAGAACTTGGGAGGCAGACGCGGGAGGACCACAAGTTTGAAGCCAGCCTGGACTCCATAGTAAGTTTAAAGGCCAGCCTGGACTACGTATAGCAAGACCCCCCTCCCCCCCAATAATTGTCCTGTTCCTTCAAAGACTTTTAACAAGTACGGATACTCCCTTTGCAACTTGTTTTGGGTATACAGGTGTTTAAAGGCAGACTGTGCTTTGCTCTGTTAGGAGGTGGGAAGTTGTTTTACCTAGACTGGCTTCCAGGAGCAGAGTGGTAGGGCTGTCTCATGGGGCAGGGTCACACAGGGAGAGGCTCACAGTGCGGTTTTGAAGTCTGTTCATAGGGCATTGCCAGAACAGGGAGAGGTCTTGAGAAGATGTCCTGGGAGAAATGGGAAAGAAATAGCATTGTCTGACTTGAGATTCAGCAGGGAGCCTTTGGCTGCCTTGGAGCATTTGATGGTGGATGGTGGTGTGCTCCCACGTACTTAGAGAGTAGAGGTGATGTCCTTCATTCACCTACAGATGCTTGGAGGCCCAGCTCACTGTACTCTGTGTACAGTGGTGGGGCACAGGAAGGGTGATAGTGGGTGCTCAGCCCTTCTGTGGGTGGATGATGAGGTGAAATGGGAACTCAGGAGGGCTCTGACATTGGGCCTGCTGGTTCATGTTGTAGAATGGGACCCTGGACCAGGGCTGACTCGGCAGCACCTTGTAGAGTTTCTTCACAAGTTCTCTAGTAATGTAACTGTACAGTGGAGGTTATTGAAGCCCAGAGAAGAAAGAAATACCTACCACTTGCTTCAGGTCTAGAAGTCCTGAGTGATGGAGGATGTCAGCCACTTTTGGACTTGTCTGCTTGGCACCAGTGGAATCAGGCACAGGCCGAGATCCACCTGTGGAGGACTGCGTTATGTTGTCAGGAGCAGGACTTTAGGCCTCACTCCTTACCTTTCTCCCTTTTCCCTTCTCTCCTTCTTCCCTACTGGTGTTTGAATTCAGAGCTTTGTGCTATTTAGGCTGGTGGTCTGCCACTTAAGCTATGCCTCCAGCCATGCTTTTTGCTGGTAATTTTAGAGATCGAGTTGAATGACCTTTTCTGTCTAGATTGGTTTAGAATTACCATCCTCCAGATCTCTGCCTTCTGAGCAGCTAGGATAACAGGCCTGAGCCACTGTCACCTGGCTGAGTCAGTGTTCCTTAATCTTTTTAAAGTTGTCTTCTACTTGTTTCTTTGCTCTTACTTCATATTTCTGTCAGGCAAAGCAATTTCTTCCAGCCTGACTTGGTGCAGTATGCATTATGATCAGTAAATATTTATATGTTTCTCCTGCCTACTTCTGATGTGCAGAGGACCCAGCCAGCTTTGTGCTCTTCCAGGCCCCAGGGCCCACTATGTGTACTGCATGGACAGCAGCTAGAGGCCCTGCCCCAGGGACCAGGGTTGAGAAGCCCTGGATAGAGCAGTGACCTGCCCAGTGCACTGACACCCTCACCTTCCTCCAGTGTGGAAGAGGAGATTCACTCATGGGCAGAGCTAGAAGGAAGGTGGGATGACAGAGAACCAGGCTGGAGAGTTAATACAGGATAAGGATAAGAACATTCATGTGAAGGCTGCTTCTTCCAGCAACGCTCCTTGATCTGTTGATACTGACATTTGGGCACACAAAGCCATAGCAACTCTTAGAGGTTAAATATGTGACACAAATCAGGGTGTTTGTTTTGATCTTGCTTCCACATAGAGGTGCAGTGTATTAAGAAAATGACGTTAGAGATCATGGACAGTTGACAATGCGTAAGCCCTCATGAGGGAGGGCTTCCTTCTTGTCACCGACCCTCAGCACAGTTGTTACCTCTTTTATAAGGTCATTCATTGTTCAAAGTTCATCTTTGAGATACAATTTAAGCATATCATTCAGTCAGCCTATGTGAACAGTTTAGAGAGTTGACAGACAACATAGGATTAGGGTGTAGGACATGGCCTCAGCCTTCTACAGAAGGCTGTGTTGGATGTTGAAATGTATTACCCATCTCACCACTGCCGGCAGCCCCCTCCTGCCAGTGCCCTCCTTCCCCCAGCACTGGAGAGTATCGGTCTGATTCCTGCCTCTGGAGATGGGATTCAGCTTCATGTTTTGTATAGATGGGATCAGACAATGTGAACCCTTGGTTTCTGGCTTCTTTTACCCAGCTAGTGCATTGAGTTGCCTGTCAGAGTTCACTTCCTTTCATTGAGGGAGTACCATTTCAGAGTATGGACATTGCACAGATTATCTGTTTTCTTGCTGATGCCATTTTTTTTTTTTTTTTGTTTCTAGTTTCTGATGATTAAAAAAAAGTGTTTTGGCAACAACAAAGTGGGGTGGGAAGGTGATGAGGGGAGGAGATGAGAAGGGATGGGAAGGGGAAAAAAGGAGGAGGCAACAATGCTTGATAGGAAATGCACTTGTTGCCTTGCCCATGTAATTGTGACCCCTCTGTACAGTATTTAAAATTAATTTGTGTATGTGAAAGAAAGTAATAAGTGGAAGGTTCATTTGTCTCCCCTGGATACCTATTATTCTAGCATCATTTGCTGGAAGACTGTCTTTCCCTAGTGAAGCCCCTTGGCGATTTAGTCTGAAGTTATTTGACTGCATGTATGTGGTATTGCCTTTATGAATGTGAGAATACACTAGGAACATGAGTCTCATGTGTCTTACCTTTGAAGGTAGCTCAAGATCCTGCCTTGCTTTGGAAGTGTACCAATGGGTATTTATTTTCATATGACAGTGAGTTATTATTTTAAAATGTATAACTTCTTTATTTAAATGTCCTTTTCAAGTTTTTAGGTTATTTTATTTTATTTTTGTTTTTGTGGTACTGAGGAATTGAACCCAGGGCCTCATGCATGCTAAGCAAGCACTCTACCACAAAGCCACGTTCCCATTGCCGAGACGTGACAAGTAATTGTAAAACCTGACTGGATGATGGACTGCAGAGGGAAAAAAAAAAGGCATATTAGTAGATGAAATGACAAGGTTGGAACAGCAACAGTGGTTTACAGTTTGATACTAATGTAGCCATGAGATTGTCAGGGCAGGGTCTTGTCCCAGCCACCCTCACTGTTGGGTGACATCGGTAGTAAGGCCACCCCTGAATTGAGTGTCTGCCTGATGGTCCCTTGGCCTCCCTGGGCTCTGGCAATTTCATGTGGTTTCTAAATCATTTTCCCACATGGTGACAGAGAACAGCAGTGGTCATTCATCGTGTCGATCTGGAGACAGGATACGGGCGTGGAGGACCTAGACTTACATTTAGTCCATCAGTAGAAGCAGATGCTCAGAGGCCCATGGTGTCTGGGTAACATGGGCCTCTGACCCCGTTTCTAGGAAAGAGATTGGCAGCAGCCTATATTCTCTCACGCACCTGCATTTTGAGCTTTAAGGACTAGGAGAGTGTATGAAGGAGGACTGACAGGCACTTCTAGTAGTGGAGAGCCATCAGCAGGTGCTTTGAAGCTATCTGTTGCCAGGTAGGCGCTGGGTGGGAGGATCCGCTTAGAGGGCTAGTCCTGTCCATCATGGCTTCTTGGACTAGCTGAGGGAAACTCCAAGGGACCAGTCAGGTTCCAGCTTCCAGAATCCTCCCTGCCATAGAGGCCAGGAAGGTTCGTCTCAGAACCAGCCCCTCCTGAAGGCCAAGCTCAGGTCTCCTTTAAGGGAAAAAATTGTATGAGACCACTGCTAACCACTTGTTAGTGGTTGTTTCCCCTGGCACCGGACTCTTGCGAGCTTTAGCCCGTGACAGTCCCCTTCAGCTCAGTGACTGGAGCAGGCAAGGCTTGTTGTAGGGTTCTCAGATCTCTGGTGGCTTCTGATGGCCCTACTCCTTCCTTGCTACTCCTGCTTAGTCCTGCATCTGGGGCTGGGGCCTGCACAGCTGTTGGAGGAGCCCTTGGAGAGGGTCCTTGTGTCCAGCCCAGTGTGTCTTTCCCGAGGGCAGCAGTGCACAGGCTGGGCCTTTCCCCAAATCCTGGATCTATAGCTTATGCTCCCAGGGGAGCCAAGTATTCTCTCTGCTCCCTTGTGATCCCTCCTTCCCCATAGACTGGTGGGGGCTTGCTGCCTGGGAGGGTGAAGGCTGCACGCAGGGCTGCAGACCCTCAAGACTTCTGGAAAGGCAGGCATGTTCAGGGCTTGAGGACTGCAGAGGAGGCTCCTCAGCTCCTTGGAGAATGATTTTTACATTGTTTTTCTCAGATGGCTTTTGCTGTTAGAAAGTTAAATGAGAATGATGTCTTTTTTTTTTTGGTTGGTCGTGGGGCTTGAACTCTGGGCCTGGGCGCTGTCCCTCAGCTCTTCAGCTCAAGGCTAGCGCTCTACCACTTTGAGCCACAGTGCCACTTCTGGTTTTCTGGTCGTTTATTGGAGATAAGAGTCTCATGAACTTTCCTGCCTGGCCTGGCGTTGAACCTCGATTCTCAACTCTCAGCCTCCTGAGTAGGATTACTGGTGTGAGCTACCAGCGGTTGCAGATTTTCATTGTTTTAAATGGCTCCAGTAGCCTGCAAGAATGCAGCATTCCTCAGCATCTAGTGGGTGATTTAATGTCATTTGGGTGGCCACATGGCAGAAATGTTCTAGGTGAGACAGGCAGAGGCGTGGCTTGTCTGAAAATATTTCTCCAGGCATTTGGGGTAAAGGCTTTATTCTGGTAATTATTAAGGCAAAACATGTTGAAGGTTCATGCTAGTTTGGTCTGTCTGTTGCAGCTTGCTCAGTGTGTTTAGGCTTTTGATCAACTTTGTAAGGGTGCTGCCCAGCCCAGGGGAGTGGTGGGGCCAGTGGTTTTGGTTTTCACTCCGTGATCACTGAAGAAAAATGACAGAGCCTGCACTTTTCTATTCCATTAGCTACTTCAGTCAATCACACAGTGGCTGAATGGCTGGATATGAGAATTCTGTTGTGAGACCACCTTGGGCCAAGGCTACCCTCCACTTCTGTTTTGTAGAATGTCGTTCTTTCGGGAGGCTCAACAATGTTCAGGGATTTTGGACGTCGACTGCAGAGAGATCTAAAGAGAGTGGTGGATGCCAGGCTGAAGCTGAGTGAGGAGCTCAGTGGCGGCAGGATCAAGGTAGGAGGTTGGGACCCGGCCTGGGTCAGCTCTCAGGAGGCAGCATCCAGTAACCATGGTGTTCACTGCTAAGGTCTGCTCCTAGCTTGTTCTCGACCACCCCTGTGCTGCAGCGCCGGTGTCATGCTGTCCCAGTGCATGTTCCTGTCATCTTCTGGGTTGTAAGAGACAAGGCATGCTGTGACCAGGTGCCATGAGACCAAACTGTTATATCCCACAGGAGTGGGGAGATTCAGTGTGTTCCTCCAACGAATTGTCGAAGGGCTTCTCACCATGATTGGCTTTGGGAAGAGAAGTGGGAATGACACAGGCCCACTGACTGTCTGTGGGAAAGGGCAGTTCTTTTAGTGTTACACAGTCAGATTCCTGTGGTCATGAGGTTGGGTTAGAGGCTTGGAGTTGTATTCACAGTAAATAAATGACCTCTGCTGGCCAGGCTTGCTCTGTCCCTCATCTAGAACGCTGGAGAGTGGTTGGTGCCACTGCAGGGCAACTTGACTGAGGGCGAGGAAGGGCCTATACTCTTAAGGTGGAGGGGAGGGAGGCATGAAAGAAAGCCTTTGTATTGTCGATGAGGGCTGTCGGTAGAAGGGATTAATTGCTGGACTAGAATTGCCCTCTTTTCCAGCCAAAGCCCGTGGAGGTTCAGGTGATCACACATCATATGCAGCGCTATGCCGTGTGGTTCGGAGGTTCCATGCTTGCCTCAACTGTAAGTCCCTTTCTAGATGATTCCGTTTTTATTTTTGCATTCTCTGTTAAGTTTAGATAAACATTGTCCATGAAAGTTAATAGTGCTTGTTCTGCTCCTGTGGCTTTAAACAGACACACATTTAATTCCATCCCATAGAATCACTTAACAATCACTTAAATTGCATAAGTATCCTTGCTAATCAGGTGTAACCCTAACCATAGGTAAGTGAAATCCGAAAGTAATTTAAGAACCCTGAATAGTCATTAATCCCAGAGACTTCTCTAATAATTATCACTTTTACCACTCAAATCAATGCATAGCTAATTTATTGTTAATTTAGGACCAGCGCATATTTGGTCCTAAAATGCAGTCTGAGTACATTTCTTTTAAAAATGTTTTTCTATTCTCATTATAAAGGTGATGTACAGAGGGGTTATAGTTTCATAAGTCACATAGAATATTTCTTAAGTTTTTTTTTTTTTTTTTTCTTTTTTGGTCGGTCGTGGGGCTTGAACTCTGGGCCTGGGCGCTACCCCTCAGCTCTTCAGCTCAAGGTAGCGCTCTACCACTTGAGCCACAATGCTACTTCCAGCCTTTTCTGTGATCAATTGGAGATAAGAATCTCACGGGCAGCCGGGCAACTGGGCACCAGTGGCTCACGCCTGAAATCCTGGCTACTCAGGAGGAGGCTGGGATCTGAGGATATCTTTCAAAGCCAGCCTGGGCAGGAAAGTCCGTGAGGCTCTTATCTCCAATAAACCACTAGAAAACCGGAAGTGGCGCTGTGGCTCAAGTGGTAGAGCGCTCGCCTTGAGCTGAAGAGCACAGGGACAGCACCCAAGCCCAGAGTTCAAGCCCCATGACTGACCAAAAAAAAAAAAAAAAATTGAATCTCACAGACTTTCCTGCCTGGGCTGGCTAGAAACTGCAATCTTCAGATCTCAGCCTCCTGAGTAGCTAGGATTTCAGGCGTGAGCCACCAGCACCTGGCTTACATTTCTTTTTTAAAATGAAATAAACTCCTGTTTGGTACATCAGAGAGGTCAATGCCCTATTCCGGTGGTGTGGAGGACAGGGCGGGGTCTGGGTGGGGACAGTCTCTCCCCCTCGCAGTTGCTTTCATGTTTCCTCTGAGTGCTTCTGTTTCTGTCTGCCTCTGCCTCCCCAGCCGGAGTTCTTCCAGGTCTGTCACACCAAGAGGGACTATGAAGAATATGGCCCCAGCATCTGCCGCCACAACCCTGTCTTTGGAGTCATGTCGTAGTGTCATTCAGCAGTGTTGTGCTGGGAACAAGTGTCCTTCAGAGCCCAGACGAGTGTGGCTCTGTGCCCCCTGAGCACGGTGCCCATTGCATGGGGTCAGCGCAGCCTTCCTGTAAAGCCATGTCTGTGTGCGGCTGTGCTGTGCCCACCTCCTGCCCATCTCCCCCTCCAGCTTCTCATTCACAAATAAGTCGAAGGAGTCCAAATACCACTTCATGAATCATTAGGGGAAAAAAAGGCACAAAATAGTTCACCCCAGGGCAGATGTGGGTGGGAGCGCTCATCCTCCCAGCCTATTTTTGTAAATAAAATGTTATAAACTTGAAGTACAAATGGATGTTTATATTTCCTATCATTTTGTATATTATGGTATTGGTACAGCTGGCTGACACTAAGCCTGGGTAGATGTTGATGTGATGGAGTGCTGTAATCGAGTTTTCTTTGTGAGGCATGTTCTGATGTGTATATAGGCAAACAAAATAAAACAGCAAACTTTTTGCCACATGTTTGCTAGGAAATTGTACTTTATTGGAGTGACAAAAATCTGAACACTAAATGGTATTGTATGAGATTATTATAGATAATGTGTCTCTTTGTTTTTTGTTTGAGCTGTCTGAACTATTTTATAGAAGATGATGGTTTGATGTTGGTGAGTGCTGTATGAAATGCTAACTTGCACTGGTGTAATAAAAGCAGTTAGAATCTTTGTAAATTTCTTCCTGATGAGTGTGGTGCTCTTTTGGTCTCTTTACATATTGTTTTCTTTATGGTACTGGGGTTGAGCTCAGGACCTTTCGCTTGCTAGGTGTATGCCCTAACATGTGAGCCACACTTCTAGCCTTTTTTGCTTTCATTATTTTTTTTTTTAATTTTTATTTTTGGGTCCGGTAGTGGGGCCTGAGCTCTGGGTCTGGGCACTGTCCCTCAGCTCTTGAGCTCAAGGCTAGCGCTCTACCACTTGAGCCACAGCGTCACTTCCGGCTTTTTTCTTTTTGCTTATGTGGTGCTGAGGAATTGAACCCAATCCAGCATGCAAGGCAAGCGCTCTACCACTGAGCCACCTTCCCAGCCCCTGCTTTCATTATTTTTAAGTAGGATTGTAATTTTTTTTTCTCTGAGCCATCTGGCATCGTTAGTCTCCTGTTTTTGTTCCCTATGTGGCTGGGATGACAAGCGCATGCCACTATACCCAGCTTTTTATTGGTTGAGAAGGGGCTTTCAAGAACTTTTTTCCAGGGCTGGCCTTGAACTTGGAACCCCCTTCTCACCTGCCAAGTAGCTGGGGTTACAGGCATGAGTCAGTGTGTGTGACTGCCTTTTGTCACTTCTTAAGCTTACCTGTGATACTCCTTTTAAGTGATAAAGTTTTATTCCCAATAAAGTTTGCCTTCAGAACATTTTTTTGAGGTGGGCTGAATACTGAGGCATGCACTCAGGGCCTTAAGCTTACTGTGCTTTCTAGGCTGGTGCTCTACCACTCGAGGCTGGCACCATTTGGTGTAGTGCTTTAAGTTTAGAAACATTGGACAGTAATAAACCTAGCAGTCCTCTCTTACCTGCAGTTTTGATTTCTTCCACAGTCAACTGGAGTCTGAAAATACTAAATGGAAAATTCCAGAGATGAACACCATACTTACCTACTTACTACTATACCTGTAGTATATTGTTACAACTGTTGAATTTTACTATTATTGTTGTTAATCTCTTACTGTGCCTAGTTTATAAATTAAACTTTATCATAGGTGTGCCAGTCAGTGTTTTTGTCACTATAATGAAATACTTGAGGCAGGCTGCCTAGAAGTTCATTTAGTTCACAGGTTTGGAATCTCAGGCATGTCACTTTCTGCTCTGCAAGGGCTCTCAGCTTCTCGGGGGAAGCACATGTGGGCACGTCTGGATACAGGATGCCAGCTGGGTATAGGATGGGTAGGGCAGGCCCAGGCTTTTATAACTGATATCTAGAATGACCCTAACTCACTCCTTGGGCTGTGCCTCTTAACTCTCTGCCAGTACTGGTATCCTGCTTTTGGGGGACAGGCCACATCAAAACCATAGCAGCAGGCATGTGTAAAGAGGCAAGGACATTGTATGTGTAGAAAGGCACTGTTTGTCTTTCAGACATCCATCTCAGAATGTTCTGGCATCTGAGATGTTTTGGGGCTGTGAAATCGAGGTTTCTAAGCCCTGGATGGTGGTGGTTCTCTGATGCCAACATTGGCAGGTGCCATTAGACTGCGGTCTCCCTACTCTTGTGTGGACCACTGCCTCGGTCCTGCATCCAAGCACTATGTTCCCTCTCTTGGGTTTGCACCTTGGACATCTCAGTTTTTAGCACTTTGGTTTTTTTGTAATCTTCCAGCTGTTTGACTGGAACATGTCCCTAGTTGGTCTGCCCCAGTGGGTCGCAGTGGGTTGTGTACATGGGGCAGGGGTAGCTACTTCCACACCATTTTCATGAGCTCCAAGCCATTCTGGAGCCCTTGGGCGGCCCCTGAAACTCCTGCCCATCTTAGCCAGGCTTTAATTTGAAGGAAAAAAATCCAGTGCTACGTGTGCTGCATGTGCTGCGTGTGCTACACGCGCATCTATGCGGCCTCCCTCCGCTGGGGCCTGCACGGGCAGGCTCACAGGAAACATGCCCTCGGCGGAGGAAGGACCTGAGGAAGTCTCCAGGACACAGCCGCCGTTTGTCCTACACCCTCCCTTCGTGAGTGACGAGCTCTTTCGGGACTGAGGTAAGACCGGTTTGTGACCCACTCATCCTTCCCGATCCTTCCATGCCAGCTTATTCATAAAAGCTACGATTGTGCCAGACAAGTGTGTGAGGTTAACCAAGGGCACAGCTTATTTCAAACCACAGGAGAGCCCAGTTAAATAATATCTGTTAAATAATTCTCCACTCAAAGGACATTTCATAATGCTTCTTTTAAAAATAACAGTCGTGCTTGTTAAAAATATAAATTGATGGGCAAAATAATTGCCTGGGCTCTAATTGGCAATTACATCAATTTCATGTGGTTGTGTGGAAATAAATCTTTTTTTGGGGGGTCTGGTTGTGGGGCCTGAACTCTGGGCCTGGGCGCTGTCCCTCAGCCCTTCAGCTCAAGGCTAGCACTCTACCGCTTGAGCCACAGCTTCACTTCTGGCTTTTTTCTTTTTTTTTTATGTGGTGCTGAGGAATTGAACCCAGGGCCTCAGGCATGCAAGGCAAGCGCTCTACCACTGAGCCACCTTCCCAGCCTGAAATAAATCTTTTAAAGGAGGAGAAGAAAATACAGATTGATCTTTGTGTTATTATGAAAGTTTTTGAGTTTTAAAATACTAGCTTTTTAAACTTGATGCTGGTGGCTCGTACCTGTAATTCTACTGAGATCTGAGGATCAGGGTTTGAAGCCAGCCAGAACAGAAAAATCTTTGAGACTTTTATCTCCAACTAACCAGCAAAAAGCCAGGACTGGAGGCATAGCTCAAATAGTAGAGAACTAGCTGTGATAGAAAAAAGCTGAGTGAATGTTGGAAATAAACTTTATAACTTAGGGTTGAGGGGAGGAGAGAGGAAGGGGAAGAGAGATGAGGGGATGAAAGGAGGTAACTATTTAACAAGAGTTGTGCTCACTTCCTAACTTATGTAACTGTAACCCCTCTGTACATCACCTTTACAATAAAAAATAAAAATTACTCAGGAGCTGAGATCTGAAGATCATGGTTCAAAGCCAGCCTGGGCAGGAAAAGTCCGTGAGACTCTTATCTCCAATAAACCACTCAGAAAACTGGAAGTGGTGTTGTGGCTCAGGTAGTACTACAGAACCTAGCCTTGAGATGAAGAGCTGAGGGACAGTGCCAGGCCCAGAGTTCAAGCCCCATGACTGACAAAATTAAAAAGGAAGTTCTGAAAGAGAAAAGAACCAGAATTTGATTAAGAACTTTCAGGAAGGACTCATCACCCTTTCCCTAAAAGGTTTTATGAATGCTATATTCTCTGGACCTTCCATTCTTCTTTCCTGAGTGAAAAATTTCACTTTCGTCACTTTCTATCAGTGTGTGTTTAGATTACGGATTGTTGGTTGACATGTCTATGGCCGAAAGAAATCTATTCTCTCACCTGAATATTGTGAAATTCTATGGGCAGAGGCAGAATGATCGTTTCTCTCTAGGGAGTGGCAGTGTGTTCCGAGTGAATGAAGGGAACAGAGGGACTTTTGCAGCACAGGAGAATAGACTGATACTCACAGGTGATTGTTACATCTTTTTGTTGTTGTTGTTGTTTCTTTATAAAAAGACAAATTCATACACTTTTTGCAGTTAAGAGTAACAATCTAACCTGATCTGAGGATGTCTTTCTCAATTTTCTGTTGCTTTCAGGAAACATCCAAGGCTGGGTTGTTGATCGCTGCTGGAGCTGCAGACAGGGTCCTGTACCTGCTGAGAGTGGCGGGGGGGGGGGGGGGGGGGGAGGGGGGGTTAGGGGGGTGGGGGTGGTGGTGGAGGGAGGGTGGGGTGGAGTGGGTAAGAGGTGTGGGGGGGAGCTCTGAGTATTGCTGACCTTCTCCCTTCCTCATCCAGTATGCCCTGTGCTAGCTGCCATGCTTCAGACCCACAAAATAGACATTCTGTTCTAACCATGGTTGTGAAAAGCACTATCTACAGTGTATCTTTTATAGTTACTGAACTTTTGTGCATTCCGAGGAAGTTAATCCCATATTCTGCCCATGTGACTCTAATACTAGGTGACAAATAAAGGTCATGGCCATTTAGGTTATTAGCCTACTTGGTCCTTCCAACTCCCCCATCCCCCAAAAAAGGCTGAGTGAGAGTATGAAGCTTAGGCTTAAGTTCCAGTCCCCACCCTCCCAAACTGGCTTTTTTACTTTATATTGTTTCTCAAGCAGCTATATATTCTCCTTGGTTGACTTCTCAAGTTTTGTGTTTGTTTGTTTGTTTGAGGTTCTGTATATTATCTTCTTGGTGTATATGTGTGAATATGCATATAAGTGCTTATGCATATAGTTTTTCAGTGAGCGGTATATTTCTACTAAGAATTTGAGAAATTTTGGTCACTGTCTCCCTAGAGATGACCCACTTCCTATTGAAAGTATGTTCTTTTCCTGGTAAACTTTCCTATCACTTTTTCGAAAAAAGGAATTGGTTTTCAGTTAAGAGAGGAACATAGCTACCTAGATAGCTTTATGTATGTATTTATGTTTTCCAGACTTGGATCATTTAATTCTCAGTGTATTGAATTTCAATATATTCATGATTTTTAATGGCTAGCTTCAAATAGTTGTACAAAGAAATTTGTTATTGAATGAGCCCTGTGGTTCCTCTCCTGCATGTACGCTGAGGATGGCCACTGCATTAGCCCGCCACTCCTTTCCTGGTTTTCCACCCTCCTCCCCTTGGCCAGCACTCCCTCAGACATGACATGATTCAGCTTCCTGACACTTACTTTGTTCAACTGCTCATTGTTCGAAGGGTTCCACCATGGGGCCTCGCTCCTGCATCTACCATGCTTTAGTCCGTTTGATTGGACATACCTGAATAGAAATGATTAAAAATCAGTAATCGTGAGTGTAGGGATTGTGATGCCAAATGAAGTTTTACAGAATGATTGTGGCTGTGAACTGTGTGGTGTGGGGCAGGTGCATTCTGGGTCCTGCACTGCTGCTGCTGATACTTCCACTTCCTCTTCTTCAGTACTGGGGTTTGAACTTGGGCTTGACTGCGTCATCATAGTACAGCATATATCAAGGCCTAATGACTCATGCCTTTAACCCCAGCTACCTGAGAAGTGGAGCTGTGGCTCAGAGCAGTAGAGCCACTGCTAGGCAGTGGCTTGCTTTACCATGAGTCATTTTTGCTTTTTAGAATAAAGCCTTATATTTATGCCCAGGCTGGCCTGGACTGTGAGCCTCCTATTTCTACTTTGAGGTAGTAGGGATGACAAACATGCTCTACCATATCCAACATTTTATTGGTCGAGATGAGGCCTCACTAGCTTTCTGCAGGGCTATCCCTGAACCGCAGACATCCTGTAGCCTCCTTCTTTTTTGAGGGGGGCGGGGAATTGTGGGGCTTGGACTCAGGGCCTGGGTGTTGCCCCTGAGCTTTTTTTGCTCAAGGCTAGTTAGTGCTCTACCACTTTGAGCCACAGCTCTACTTCCTTGTAGGCTACTTCTCGGGTAGCTGGGTTGAGGGCATGAGTCGCTATGCCTTGCCGTATCCTGTACTGAAGATGATACAGCAGAGCCTGAGGCTGAGCAGAGAGCAGTCCACTTGAGTTCGTGAGTATTGGCTCAGCCTTATTTGTATCCATTCATCTCTGTCTCTTGCCTCCTCTCCGAGAGGCCAGTTGTGCACCGCTGCTGAGTTCATGTCATGGAATCCCAGGCCACTCTCTGAGGAACCCTGGAGAGTTTTTTAGGGTGACTGGATGGGAGGGATACACGGAGCCACGAATGAGGACACCCGGCTGAAGCCGCTGTGTGCCTCCCAGCGCCCGGCTCTGTAGGCTCCCCTCCGGCTCCCCTCCTCTGCCTCAAGCCCTTTTGTTTTTTTATTTAACCAGGGAATCCATCCTCTCTTGAATGCTTGCTGGATTCTGTACTGCGTGCCTGTGAGCAAGGCACGCCTGTCTGACATCACACGCTGCCTCACACCACGTGGGTGGCAGTGAAGTGGAAGAGGTGACCACAGAACCACCAACTGCCAGCAGCCACAGCAACATGCACAGACTCAGTGAGGACATTGCGAGTCCTGGCATGTGTGGAGCAAGGTTGCAAATGGGCCGCCCTGAATATGGGTATTCACTGGAGGACAAAGTCTCTGCACACAGGAGGAGACTTTAAACAGAGTGTGTGATCAGAGTTGTGCTATATTGAAAGCACACAGGCCGATTGTTTTTCTGGAGTGTGTGTGTGCATGGGTGTGCGATCAAGTGCTTTCCTCTAGTCACTGAGAAGACTTGCAGAGCCTGGAGAGATGGGCTGGAGATGATTATGACCTCTGGTGGTAGGAATGTGGTAGAGCAGGGCAGAGACCTGTATGTCTCTCAAGCAGAGTTCAAGGGCTAGGAGGAGGGCTGGAAGTCAGGATGGCCAGATGCTTTGATTTGCAGGAGAATGTGGGGTACATGGTCCCCAGGTTAGTACCATAAATTATATAGATAAGAGGATGAAGGTGGTTTTGTTTCAAAACAGAAACTGCCAAGATAATTTTAAATTGTACTAACAGGTAGGTTCCCCCCCCCCCCACACACACACACATAGTTCTTTGGCAAAATAAACAATAAAGCCAAGTGCCTGTGGCTCATGCCTGTAATCCTAGCTACTGAAGAGGCTGAGATCTGAGGATTGTGGTTGGAAGCCAGCTTAGGCAGTAAAGTCAATGAGACTCTTTTCTCCAATTAACCAGCAAAAATGCTGGAAGTGGCACTGTGGCTCAAATGGTAGAGTGCTAGCCTTGAACACAAAAGCTCAGGATAGTACCCAGGGCCTGAGTTCAAACTCCAGAACTGGTACATACACATCGTGCATGTGGGTTTTGCACACATGAAGCTGTACTTTTGCTTTGAGATGAGTGGTATTTGAGAGCTTTTAAAAAAGAACATACACTGGGAATGTGGCTTAGTGGTAGAGTGCTTGCCTTGCATACATGAAACCCTGAGTTCCATTCCTCAGTACCACATACACAGAAAAGGCTGCAAGCGGCGCTGTGGCTCAAGTGGTAGAGTGCTAGCCTTGAGCAAATAAAGCTCAGAGACAGAGGCCAGGCCCTGAGTTCAAGCCCCAGGACTGGCAAACAAACAAACAAAAGAACCTACAGTACATAGTGGATGAACAAGATGTGTAGAGCACAGAGATGGTGGGACAAAGAGTGAACCAATTCAGCAGCTTTACTCATCAGACACTGTTGGAAATGAACTATACAGCTTGGGATTAGGGGACAGGGCGGGGGGGGGGGGGAGGAAGAGGGAGAAAATGATGGAGCAGGTAACACTGTTCAAAAAGAAATGTAATCATTGCTGTACTTACGTAACTAACCCCTCTGTGCATCACCTTTACAATAAAATAAAAATATAAATAATAATTAGAAATAAGTTAGCTACAGAAACAAGCATGTGAGCTAAAGGCACGGACTGGTGCTTTCCTCTGACATCTTTTATCTTAATTAGGATCATACACTGAACTTGCAGTTCTGATTATGCAATCATTTTCTTGAGCTGAATTAGCATGTTTTAACATATTTATTCATTAGGTCTTATGTCCACAATAAATTAAACTTTATGGGTAATCAAAATATTATTACATGATATAATTACAGCTGTCTGGAATTGGAGTTTAAGAAAGTTCCTGCCGTGCTCAGTGTGACTTGAACGGCCCCTAATGGCAAGGATTAATAGCATGAGAAACGTTCTGGTGATGTGCAGTTTAGGTTGAGGTGGTTTGCAGCCGCTGGGACTTGGTGGCCAGTGGCTGGGCTGCCAGGTGGGCGGCTGCTGTGCCTTCCTTCACCGACTCCCAAACCACAGCGCGCCCGAGTTTACTGTGCCGGCCCTGAGTTGTATTGTGACTCTGAAGCAGGTACTTGGTGCTATGTAGTGCTCAGCACTAACAGTACCCAGCCCCTGTGCCGAGGACCGTGTTGTCTCCGGTCGTCTCGAGGGAGGTCCTGCCTACTCCTCGGCCTCGTGGAGGCGTGGGCGTGGGGGGCCCCACACAGGCCTCAGTTCTCCGCAAGGCGCTGAAGGCCCGCACCGTGTCCAGGAGCGTCGGGTGCTATCTCTCGATAGCACAGGTAGCTTGGCACAGCGAGCTGCCTCTCCCTGCCTCTGCCAGCCTTCCCCACAGCTCTCTTCCTGGCGGGCTGGGCCGGCACTGTGTGGACCACGTGCCTAGCCCTGGAGACCACTCACTGGGTGTGGTTGGTGGCAGATGGCAGGTGTGGTGTGCAGCGAGGCTTCACCTGCCTTGTTAGAAACGTGTTTACCATTGCAGGCCACGGAGAGCAGGCGCTGCAACACAGTACACCCACGAAGCTGCGCTGGCCGCTGCCACCTCAGCCAGTGTCTCAGAGACAGCAGTCTTGGCTGAGAGCGAGCGAGCGTTCTGAGGAAGGACAGCAGCACAGTGCCCGGCTGCGCAGGTCCCGCTGCCAGCATAGAGCACCTCGGCGCTGGGCGCACTGCCAGCATAGAGCACCTCAGCGCTGGGCGTGCTGGGCCGCAAAGCCCCAGTCCTCCAGCGGGCTTACCCACACCTGGCACTAAAGTGCCATGCTCGCCGGGCGCCGGCGGCTCATGCCTGTCATCCTAGCTACTCAGGAGGCTGAGAGCTGAGGATCATGGTTCAAAGCCAAGCCCGGGCAGGAAAATCTGTGAAACTCTTATCTCCAGTAAACCATCAGAAAACTGGAAGTGGTTCTGTGGCTCAAGTGGTAGAGCGCTAACCTTGAGCTGAAGCGCTCAGGGACAGTGCCCAGGGCCAGAGTTCAAGCCCCATGACCAACAATAAAATAAAGTGCCACACTTCTTTGGGAGCAGGCTGAGACAGATGGCGTGTGGATGAATGAGCCACAGGGCTCCTAGGCGTAGGCATTTATTGATTTGGGAGTCTTCCTGTAAAGCAAGGGAGAAAAGAAACAATTAGGTCCGAAAAGCACATGATAAGTTTTGTTAAGTGGGCACATTGAGCTTTCTTTTTTTTTTTTTTTTGCTCAAGGCAAGTGCTCTACCACTTGAGCTACAGTACCACTTCTGGTTTTCTGGTGGTTTATTGGAGATAAGAATCTCACAGTCTTTCCTGCCCGGGCTGGCTTTGAACCGTGATCCTCAGATCTCAGCCTCCTGAGTAGCTAGGATGACAGGCGTGAGCCACCAGCGCCCGGCTACATTGAGCTTTCTTGCTTACACAGCAAATCAGAGTCCCATAGTCCTGTCCACAGTGTCCTGTGGGCCCTGCCTATCACACAGCTTTGGCACGTTGTGTTTACTCTTTGTGCAGTGGGTGTGGGGTTACACTTCCGGGACAGCCGCTGGCCACTGCCGGGGCTCCTGCAGCGTCCTTACTGGTGGACTGCGAGCTGGCTGGGGCAGGCGGACAGCAGTGAGGCCGGGTGGAGACTCTGGACGCCAAATCTAGGCAGGCGTCTTCAACCACCAGCATCCCGTGTCTTGTCGTTTATCTATGCTTCCAGCGAGAGGGCCACTCAGGCCCGGTTCTTGGAAGCCTCCCGGAAATGGTCCTGTGTGGCTTGTCTCCATGGTAGCTGGAACTGCAGTGGCCGCTTGCTTGTGGGGGACATGTTCCAAGACCCCAGGATGTCTGGGACAACATCTTTCTATCTGTTCATCCCTGTCCCTCCATCCTTCCTTCCATCTTGTGTGTTTTCCTATACATACCTATCTGTGAAGTTTGGTTTATCAGTTGGGGATGGCAAGCGAGTAATCCAATAACTACCAATACAATGGATCCATTGTTGCACTATGCCATGATGGAGCGGTATGTTCTGTGTGTGGGACGTGTAGACATGGTGCTGCAGTGTCCTCAGAACACTGGCCCTCGCACATGGACACGGTTGTCTGATAGCCCTAAGAGCATCGCGTGATGTGCAGAGAGCACTGCATGCCACGTGGGTGCTCCGTACAGGGGCACTTTGTTCCTGATGGCTCTAAGCAGAGATGGACGCTGGCATTCCATTATGCTTCTTGGAAGAGCAATTTAAGGCTCGTGGATTTGGTGTGGAATATCCTGATCCAAAAAGTTTTGGATTTTGCAATGAGATAACTCGAAGCACAAATGTGTGGTTAAGGTGGCTTGCTCATGGAAGAGGCATGTGACAAATGACAAACATCTCCTCCTTAGAGCTGGAGGAGAGCTGGACGGGAGGTGGTGGAGGGACAGAAGAGGCCAGGGAGAGGCAGACAGGGGCCCTGAAGGTGAAGGCTTGTCTTGGGGGCGGGGTCCGGTTACTTCTGATTCTAACCTAGGAGTTGCTGGTATGGGTGGGGTCAGCACTGGCCACGCCCCACTGCACCAGGCTCCAAGGGCTTCTTGCAAAAGAGCCCACGGCTCTGACTGAGCTAGAGAGCTCTGTGTGGGCATGGTTGGCCTGTGGAAGCAGTCGTGGATCTCAGCTTCTGTGTTGGAAGAGAATCTGCTCACCTCCCAGGGATATTGAGAGCATCAAAGAAGACAACATCAGGTAAAAAGGGCAACTCCCCATAAAATTCTTTGTGTTGAGATGCTTTGAAAAACTTGGCAGATGTTCTGATAGAGGAGAGCATCTGTTGACCAAAGTCATGGGGTGTAATATGGGGCCGCCGATGCAAAAAGTATGCGCTTCTGAGACAGTGAGAAAACATCTGTAGCCACAGGAGAACGAGCAGGTGATCCCTAAGTGCCAAATGGTGCTGGGCACAGATCAGAGACTCTTAGGGCCAAAGCCAGGTGGGGCTGGGTCTCCAGTGGAAGGGCATGAAGACAACTTTCCCAAGTTAGGAGAGAAAATTAAGCCAGCCCAGACACTGACGGGTAGTGGGCTAGTCTGAGAACGGTGGCCAGCCCCAAGGGAGCACATTCCGCAGGTTGGACGGAGGATATGTGCGGGCTGACTGCAGACATTCGAGCCAGGTGAGTGAAGGCTCAGGCACGTGGCGCTTTGTGCAGCGGGCTCTCAGAAAGTTTAATTAGTGGTAGCAATTGGGTTTTGTAAGTTTTTCTTCAGTGCAGTTCCAACAAAACCAATTAACTGTTATTGCACCTATGCATTGCTGTGGACAGAGGCCACGGGCAAGAGGAGGCGTCTTTAGTGTTGCTGTTGCCTTTTAGCTTTTAATGAGAAATCAATTTATTTCAGCATATTAGGCCATAAGTGCCTATTGGATATTAACTTCCACTTCTCTTCCTTAAACTCTCTCCCACGTCTGCAGTCTCTGAGGAGGAGACTCAGAGAAAGCAGGGCCACGACTGTGTACCTGATGGGTGTTTCCTTGGTCCCCCCCAAGCACCTTCTAGTTGAGCCACCGGAATCCCTCAAGGCGTCTAGAGTCCGCCACGGAGCATCGGCTTTGTGAATTCCATCTTCTGTTTGGGGCTGGCTTCGCTAAGCCTCTGTGGGAAGAATGGCAGGCTGTGGAGGTGAGGCAGCACTTTCTAAAGCAGCAAAGGAAGGTTCATGGCACCCGTGACACTTCACTTTAGTGTCCGTGGTGCAGGCTGTTTGGTTGAACACTTGTTAGTGTATTACTGAGGGGACTGTGATTAATATTTAAGTACAGAAGATGACCTCCCATCGGCCAGGCAGGTCTTGCTCAGTCAGCTGAAGGCTGAGCAGCAATGACTGCCGTTTCCTTGGAGGAGAGGCTCTGGCCTCTGGCCAGTCATATGGGATCCTCTCTCCCCCAGCCTCCAGCCGGCTGCGCTGCGTGCACCCTTCCCACTGTCCCTTTGTCCTTCCTCGGATAGACCTCCCATTGCAGGCGCTTGCTGAGCATGGAGGTAGCTGCTGAATCCTTCAGAAGAGGCAGTGGCCATGATTATTGGGCATCAGCACTTGAGAGAAAAACCTGTTTGCCCTTCTAGTTTTCTGAGTATTCTCTGCTAATGAGACTAATTGTTCTCTTATTAAGTACCAGCTAGTGAATCCTTTAATAAATTCTTGTGGGCTTCAGATGCCCAAGAGCTGCATGGGGGCATTTCAGGAATAAGCAGGGGTGGTGTAGGGCAGAGAACAGACCCGGGTCTGGGAGGCTGTGGGGCAGCGGGTTTAGCTGGCCGGACCAGAGGCAGGCCCTGCTAACTTCCCATGACCCCACCCTCGCTCCTGCGTGGATCCACTGTAGTCAGGCAGGCGGCAAGGACAGAATTCTCTGGGGAGCAGTAGCATCTGTGTTCTTGTGTGTTGAGCCCTAGTTGCCATCTGTGCAAAGCCTTTGAGGTCCCATGTGGGGTCTGCAGCAGTCCCCTGCTCCTGGTACATGCCCCCCCCTCCTTTTTGTTGCCAGTCCTTGAACTCGGGGTCTGGGCACTCTTTCTGAGCTGCTTTTGGCTCAAGGCTAGCGCTCTACCACTTGAGCCACAGCGCCACATCTGGCTTTTTCTGTGTATGGGGTGCTGAGGAATGGAGCCCAGGGCTTCATGCATGCTGGGTAAGCACTCTACCATTAAGCCACACTCCCAGTCCTAAGCACTTCCTTTAACCTCTCTGACCTTCTGTTTCCTGGTCTCTAGGGAGGAGGCTGTGAGTGCAGCAGAGGCTGGCAGGTGGGAAGTGGTGCCTCAGTGGCAGTGTGCACGCTTCCCTTGGGCCCCTGCCTGCAGTCTCTGATGCCTCAGGTTCCTCCTCCGTCAGGTTACGGTTTCCTGGCTCACCTGTTCCACAGATGGACAGCAGAGGGCGCCCGGCCTCTGCCACTGGCCTGTGGTCCGGACAGACTGGGTGGAGCGCTGTGAAAGTGTTGAACTAATGGCCGCCAGAGAGGTAAGATTTGAGCTGACTCGACACCTGTGGGCCTTGCGAGCAGCGGTGATGAGCAAAGGGAAGGGGGCTATTTTGTGATGAACCTTTGGGGTGAGGGCGCACAGAACCTTTGCACTCTTTGGAACCAGAACCCACCCAGGGCCAAGAGTGTCGTGGGCCACGTGTCCAGCAGCCTGCAGCGGTCGGGAACAGGACTGGGGTGAGCACCAAAGGCTTGGAGCTACCCAGAGGCCTCCGTTCCTCCCAGAGCTTGGGGACAGCCCTCCCTCTGCCCCTCCCTCCTCCTCTTCCTTTCTCCCTCCCTTCTTCCTTCTCTTCCTCCATCCCTCCCTTCTTCCTTCTCTCCCTCTCTCCCTCCATCTCTCCCTCCCTCTCTCCTCTTCCTTCCTCCCTACTTCCCACCTTCCCTTTCTCTTCCCTCCCTCCCCCCTCCCTCTTCCCACACACCCTGCGCGTCTCCTCTGATGGCAGCACACCAGAATCAGCACATTGGAGGGTGGCGGCAGGCACTTGTGGAGATGGGAGGAAACCAGGTCTGTCTCTGTGGCGACTCAGATCCTGAGGGCTGGGGTCTGAGAGGACGGGGCGGTGTGGGGGGACTGCAGCATGCGGTGGGCGGCCCAGGCCTGGGCAGTGAGTCTGAGCGGCTGTGGGTTAGAGTGGTCAGCGAGCGGGGTGCGGTGGCATGGGTTTCTGTGGAGCATCTCACGGTCGGGGATGGGGACCTCGCGTGTTGCGGTTGGGTTCTCGTGGGTTTCTGTGCAGTGCAGCTTTTCGGCAGGGTCATCGAGGCGACAGTCCGTGGGCGCTGCTGCCGGTCAGTGCTCTGGGACTCTCTTTCAAGTGCTCGGCGTGCGCTGGCTCTTTTGACACATTAGCACGAGGCCGCTGATCCTCAGGGTGGAGGCTAGGGGTCCAGAGGAGTGTGGTTTCCTACTGAGCCTCGAGCCCGCGTCCTGAGAGTCACCTCCTGGGCTGCATGTGGAGCTGCAGCCGAGAGGCCGAGGGGAGGGTGAGTGGGGAGGGTGAGTGGGGAGGGCAGCGGGTCGTGTGTGGCCTCTTCCCGTCTGTGCATCCGTGCTGGGGCTGGCGCATCCACTGGGGCCTCCTTCCTGCGCCTCCTCAGCCAGGCCTCCTGCTCTCTCTGCAGCTCCCTTCACCCCACATTCCTGGTCCCGGTTTTGTATCCCACATGCCTGGATTCCCAGAAACCCCGCCCTTTCTGGGTGCCACTCACCAGAGGACCGGACCTGTTGGTCAGAAGCTGACTGCTGACCAGCCCATGGTGGTGGTTTGCCGGGCCTGGTGCTGGGTGTGTGGAGCCAGGAGGCCTGGTGCTGGGTGTGTGGAGCCAGGAGGCCTGTGCAGGGTATGTGGAAGTTAGCCCGAGGGGGGCGCCTTCTGCCTGCAAGTGCTGAGATTTCAGGCAAGAAAGGAGAGTGAAGACATGGAATGTGGCTGGACTGGGAGCAGCTGGTTGGCATTGTTGGGGGCACGGCTGGCACAGTTTGAGGGTTGGGGAGGAGCTGGTAATCCTCTTCACTGGCACAGCAACGTAGAAAGCACACGCTCCACCATTTTCAGCACTGAGAACAGACCACTTGCATGTTGTTTGGGTTATTTCCCAGGGCAGACGTCCTGTGTCCAAATGTGGGTGCCCTGGGGACACGGCTTCTCTCTGGACTGCAAGGCCCTGCTGACTGCAGGGTGTGTCAGAGGCCCAGCCTGCCAGACAGAGCCAGACACGAGCTGTGGACGCAGAGAGACACCTTGGGGCCCTGCCCCGCAGCCCGCCCAGGCCCAGAGCAGGGCCCTGCCCCGCAGCCCGCCCAGGCCCAGAGCAGGGCCCTGCCCCGCAGCCCGCCCAGGCCCAGCACCCGGCCCTGCCCCGCAGCCCGCCCAGGCCCAGCACCCGGCCCTGCCCCTGCGTGGCTTATTTCTCCAGGAGACAATTGGTAGCTTTGTGCCCCAGGGCACTGCGCTCATTCTCTGTAGATTACTGACTGCAATACTAGATCTCTCTCCTTTCTTGTTGCCTCTATCCAGGCCTAACAGGGACCAGCAATCGATTTAATTGCAGCTCTTTCCAAAGACAGATGAGCTAGTCTGCATTGAGTTTTAGGCACAAACACCAGAAGACGTGACAGGATGTGTGTTTTGATGTCCCATGCAGAGGAGGGGGAGGGTGGTGGCTTCCAGGAGGCTCTTCACCCCAGACCGGCAGCCTTTCCTTGGAACTGGAGACATCTGAGTTCTCATTACTGAAGGTGCCACAGGCTGGAAGGGGCTGCGGGCGGCCCAGGGGACCCTGCTGCTCCTTTTCAGCTCCACACTTGGCGATAAGAGGCTGCGCAGCTGATCTGTCGGCCACAGGGGACGCGGGGAGAGCAGAGGAAAACTGCTTTCCTGGAGATGTGGGAGAAGCCGCCATTTCTTGGTTAACTCCAGGGAACAAACAATAATCTTGCTCTAGTTTTGAAGACATTTTGAGTTCCTGGGTAATTGGAATTCAAAGATGAGTGAGAGCCGAGCCCCCTGGGGGAGGAGGGCTGAGCTGCGGCGGCGTGCCACACAGCAGATGGCGCTGGCTCTCTGTCCGCTGTGGCAGCCTGCACTGCAGAAGGGCTCCCCAAGGCTTCCCCCCCAGTCAGTGCAGAACTGAAGTTGGGGAGCAGTTGCCCCCTCCTTAGAAATTCCCTGGGGTCATCTCTGCCTCAGATGCTGCCCTCAGTGAGCTGAGGTCTCCATCCAGATAGTTGTCACCTTGCCAGGCACATCTCTGGTGTCCTCTCCCATATTAAGTCCCTTTCCTTTTTTTTTTTGGTTGGTCGTAGGGCTTGAACTCTGGGCCTGGGCGCTGTCCCTCAGCTCTTCAGCTCAAGGCGGGCGCTCTACCAGTTGAGCCACAGCATTACTTCTGGTTTTCTAGTGATGATAAGAGGCTCATGGGCTTTCCTGCTGGGGCTGGCTTTGAACCATGATCCTCAGATCTCAGCCTCCTGGCATGAGCCACCACTGCCCGGCTTCAAGTCCCTTTCTTGTTCTTTCCTTTCTCCATTTGCCATGCAGTAGCATAGCAGGGAAGCGCCTTGGGTTTCTTGTCTTCAGAGCTGTGAACTGTGATCTAGTGAGTTGTGGGTCTCTGGTACTCTCTCACTCACAGTAGCTCAGATGGGCTAGAAGAGAGTGTGGGGGTGTGAGGAGGCCTGTCTGTCTGTCTGCGGGGCTGTCCGTCTGGGGACTGAGTCTCAAGGAAGGGAGAGAGGGACAGGTGTGAGCTGTGCTGCTTGATGCCACATGTTGAGGCGTGTCTCTGCCTGTCCACACACACACATACACACACACACACACACACACACACACACACACACACACGTCTCCCTCAGTTGCAGGGTATCTTCCAGGCCTTGCCCTTGTTTCTCTCAAGAGCTGGAGGTGGTGTTCTGCCTGCTGCTGCCCGCTGTCTGCTGCCAGCACTCCAACTGCCTTTCTGTCCTCTCCTAAGTAGAAGATGTTGGCAGTCACGTGTGTAGAGAATAGCTTCCTTTCTGGGCTGATCTAAGCTACGCCTGATGCTTGCAATTCTGAGCTAGCTGCATCGTCTAAATGCTGACAGTCCTGGTCCCCGCACTGGCCCATAGCTGGAGGCCAGCAAGGACCTGATGCCTTCTTGGCACCTCTCCCCCTGGGACTGGGGCTTCCTGTGAGAGGAGGAAATGGTGGTGTGGCCTTAGGAGTATGTTTGCAGATTTCCTTGTGCAGTTTGGGAACCATCTGGCTGTGTTATTTGGACTGTTTTTAAAAATTAAATTACCTGCCCAAACATTCTAGTTTGGAGCTGCAGATGGTGTGTGAGTTTCAAGCTGTTTTTCCGGATGATTTATTTAGAGCGGGGACAAGCTGTGGTGCACCTGGGCCCGGCCTGAGCCACACACGTGAACCATGCCAGGAACGCTGTCCTGGCTTCCCGGGCCTCGCCCCTGCCTGGTCCTGGGACGCAGGCCCTCAGTGAGGCCCACAGGCTCTGGTTTCTGACTACACTGGACTGTGCAGGCCACCACATGGGCAGATGGCCCATGGCGGGCTTCAGTGCGGCTGATGACTCTGTGGGGTGGGGTGGGGGTGGGGTAGGGGGGTGGGGTGGAAGTGGGCGGGGCCTGCCTGGAAGACCTCTGTGCCTCAGGCAGGGCCTGGATGCTGCCTTCCATCTGTCCTGTGCTCTACCCTGCTTCCCTCCTACCTTCTCCTAACCGCCTGCTAGTCTAGGGCAGTGTCAGCGGACAGTCAGCCAGCCTGATGGTTCCAGGCAGCCCTGGCTCCAAGGGCGGGGTGGTGTCGCGCGGGAGCCGCGCCTGGGCGCTGGCTTTGGAGACTCTTTACTTGGTGGGCCACAGTGGGGAGCAGATGGTTCTCATGGCCTGTGGCTGTGACACAGGTCCCCTAGGGACTCCCGGCCAGTTTGCATCTGAACACGGGTGGCAGGGCTGCCGGGCGGCACAGGCCTCACAGTTGTCACGTGACAGACATGTTCTGGATGCCCAAGTGCGCCAGACAGACCTGCCCGGGAAAACGAATGCAGACTAGGCCTTCCCTGACATGCTCTCTCTGTTTCTCCCTCCACTGTCTGTCAACATAACAGCCCGGCAGTTAGAGATGATCGGAACACATGTTAAAACCACCATGAATGTAGGACCCTCCATGGCAGAGTGCCGGCATTCTGGAGAGAGCCTGGGTCCCAACTTTCTTTACCAGTCAGAAGATCTTTGCGAGCAACTTCATCTCCTCTGTGACTCAATTCCTCCTGTGCAAAATGGAGCTTGTCAGGATAATACTGGCTTTATAAAGCTGCGGTGAGGACAGGGGGAGTTGGCGTGTTAAACACTTCCTGTGTCACCATACGTGTTCAATAATTTTTAGTGTATGGCGTGTCCTTCGGGACCATGGTCTGTGAGACCAGGGAGAGTAGGGCAGGCGATGGGTGGTGGGTAAAGGAAAAACGCACACAGAAAAGAAAGACTGGAGGCAGGGGAGGGTCCTGAGGTACCAGAGCCACAGGGCAGCGAGGGTATGGTGACATCATCAGGGCATCTGATGACTCGAGGTGGTGACATCAACATGGTATTATGGGAGCCGTTAGGATACCATCAAGACAACAGACAGTGCATCGATGCCATTAAACTAGGACGACGACAGCACAGGTACATGTTGTCAAGACAATGTGACACACCCGTGATGATGTCATCAAGTCACCAGGACGCCATTCCAGGCCGTTATGATGGCATCAAGACAACAGGATGACACTGTGGTGATCATCAGGACTGGTGTTGGAGAGAAAGAGAATGTGGCTAGTTCCCAAAGCTTCAGGCTCTGCCATGCCCCAGCTTGCTGCCTCCCGGCACAGACCGGGCGTGTCTGCTCTTGGTGTGACTCCTGAGGCTAGCAGTGTGAGTCTTCAAGACCTCTCAAGCGGTCACTCCTTGCTCCCAGGCCTCTGGAACACTGAGCTGCTCGGAACCAGGCCTTTGGGGGATGGTGGCACCAGTGCCTCCGGGGGACTTTCTGATTCCTGTGTGGCCAGGACCAGAAGAAACCGGTCACACTGCACAGCACAGGCAAAGACCAAGGCCTAGACACCAAGGAAATAGGAGGGACTTAGCCGCGGAGATGGGGTGGGGCCGGCTGTGCTGCTCAGTGCCTGGCTCACAGGCCGTACCAACACTTGCCAGAGAGTTCTGAGGCTTAAGTGAAAACTACCAATGAGGAGGTTGCTGTCCCTGTGGGACTGGGATGCCATTTCAGGATCCTGTGCGAGACAGGTGTCATCAGGGGATGGGACCCAGAGCCGCGGGAAGTGAGCGCTCACCCTCCAGCTTCGCCTGTGTTTAGTTGACAGTAGAAAAGATCCAGACCCATACTCAAAGATGTTTTATAAGCTACTAAGAGAATTTAGTGTTTTTCCTTTTCTTTCTTTCCTTCCTTTCTTTCTTTCTTTCTTTTAGCCAGTCCTGGGGCTTGATCTCAGGGTCTGGACACTGTCCCTGAGCATCTTTTGCTCAAGGCTAGCACTCTACCATTTGAGCCACAGCACCACTTCTGGCTTTTTCTGTGTATGTGGTACTGAGGAATGGAACCCAGGGCTTCATGCATGAGAGGCAAGCACTCTACCTCTGAGCCACCTTCCTAGCCCCAAGAATTTAGTTTTTGTAAGGGCAACTTTAACTTATAAGACATAGGTCAAAGTTACTGACTTAATTATAACGAGGTTGGCAAGGAAATTCAATTAGTAGGGCAAACATTTTTTATAACTCTAAGGGAATAGATTCGATATCGTTATAATAAATATTTTGCCACGTACTATTTCTTATAACCAACAATAGAATCTTGAGTTAATACAGATTTAACGGTTATAGACAGGTAATGAGGAAAAATTCTCTGAGGATGGAGCTGTGTGTCAGAGAGTCTGCAGCCATAGCAGAAAAATTCTCTGAGGATGGAGCTGTGTGTCAGAGAGTCTGCAGCCATAGCAGAGTAGAGTGTGCTGAATCACTCTTAAAATGCCAGCTGGGCACTGGTGGCTCATGCCTGTAGTCCTAGCTACTCAGGTGGCTTAGATCTGAAGATCACAGCTTGAAATCAGCTGGGGCAGGAAGCCCATGAGACTTTGACCTCCAATTGAGAAGCAAAAAGCCACAAGTGGAGCTATGGCTTAAGTGGTAGAGTGCCAACCTTGAGCGAAAAAGCCAAGTAAGCCTGTGGAGTCCTGCTACCGAGTGAGCACAGCATCTGCAGGGAGGGGCAGGACAGGGGCCTCACTCTCATGCAGAAGTCAGGTTTTCCCAGAGAATTTTCTTACCAGACAGACCATGAATAAAAGAGCAAATACTGTCCACAGAGGACAGATGAGAGCTGCAGATAGCATAGTAGATGTAAGAACTGGAATCAATGACACGGACAGCAGATAAGCAATAAAGAGACTGACGTTGGCTCTTGGAGAGGTCGTGGGACATGATGGGTCTCTCTCAGTCTGATAATGCAGTAAGGGTGACGCGACTGTGGCCCCCAGGAAGCCAGTCAACAGAAGGCCTGAGACCCCGAAATGCTGACTGCAGGCGCCACCCCGTACCGTCAGACTTCCATACCGGGGCCTTTGGTGAGCATGGCGCGTGAGCTCTTGCTACTCACGAAGAGTCTCTCCCCTCTACAGACTGCGGAGTTTGGAACAGAAGTTTGGCTTTTGAAAAGTCATCAAAGAACGATCCGTTGACAGTCAAGCCGGCGGGCGCCAGACGCCACCAAGGGCTCAAGGTGTCCATTCGTTCCCTCCCCACTCTTGATACAGAGGTGACTTTTCCAGCCCCCAGAGGAGCTTCTGGCCAGTGGGGTGGGGACAGACGTGTGCCGGGAGGAGGCTCTTCGTGCCCTCCTCCCCTGCTGCGGTGGTCCCGGAAGGCACAGTCGCAGGCCAGGCCGCAGGCCTCATTGTTTGTGTCTGAGAGCCGCAGTGAACGCTGAGCAGGCCTCGGACCACGCCAGGGCCAGGCGCTGCTCTTACCACAGCGGAGCCTCGCCCGCCCTCTCGCTTGCCATTACCGCCATGTTGCTCAGCGGCTGTAAATTATAATTAGAAGGTGCAGGTATCATGGGAAAGTGCTTATTATACAAGGTTAAGTGAAAAAGGCTACCAGCTCCTTGGAGTTGATTTAGTGTTCTGGAAAAGTGTCTGTGCATATGGGTGTGAGCAGACAGGAATATATAGAAGTTCAAGTACTAGAGTCAAAGGGATGGAAAGATGACTGATGGAAAAGAAATGTGTTCGTTTCCCCTCCTCCTCTTTCCTTTACTTCTTGAGGAATGGCAGCGTGGGCATTTCTTTCTGAGATGAGGTGGGCTGGAGGGGCTGCAGGGTGACCGCAGGAGTGACCGCAGGGGTGGGTAGTGGAGGCTGGAGGTCAGTGCCTGTGGTGCAGGGCTTCAGCCATCTGTGAATTTAGTTTCAATCTGGTACCTGGATTTGAACTCAAGATGAGGCTGGTGCTCTATCCCTTGAGCCATTCCTTCGGACTGGCTTTTGCTGGTTATTTTGGCTCTTGAAGTTTTCTCCTTGGGCTGGCTTTGAACCATGATCCTCTAGATCTCAGCTTCCTGAGCAGCTAGGATCTCAAGCATGCGCACTGGCACCCAGCTAAGGTGCTGACGTATTTTTCTTTTTTAAGGTTTGGAGAAAGTAAAGCAAGACTTTTGGAATATCTTTATGCTGTTCCGCATTCCTAAAACGATCCCTTGTGAGTTTCCCCAGACGCTGGCTGCGTTCTGTGTGGAGATGATAGTTTTGCATCATGGTTTGTGGCCCCAGGCAGTGTGCCGATTCCGGGACCACTTTTGGTGGTGCTGGAGCTTGACCCCAGAGCCCTGCCCTTCCATGGGGCATGCCCCGATACGAGTCACATTTGACTGTGCATCTGGCGTCCGGGGGAGGCCGGGGGATGCCGGGGGTCCCAGGCTGCGTGCTCCCCGCAGCCCCGAAGGCGCCAGCCGGGAAAGCACGCAGCGCGTGTGGTCTTCCTGCTTCCTAGCTTGTGGGCGCAGCAAGCTGCTTCCGTGCAGGCCGCAGACGACCTGGGAGAGCCAGGACTCTCTCTGCTGTCAGGGCCTTCCTCCTGTAGCAGCGCTGTGCTCATTCATTCTGGGACAGTGGGCTCACCCCTGTCATTGGAGACAGGCTGGACCAGGGCGAGCATGAGGATCGCGAGTTTTGGGGGCGATTAGAGAATAAATAAGGCCGCGAGAGCCCTTATGCCAGTAAGTTTGTGGACTTCGCCACTTCCCTTGACCTGGACTTAACTCCTTTCCCATGAAGGTGTTCGCAGCGTTGGTTGTGCAAACCCTGAGGATCCAAGGAGGTGGGGCTTGCTGAGGACGGGGCAGCGCCTCCGGGCGGGCAGGGCGGTGTGCAGGGACACGCAGCGCCATCTCGCTGCCTTGGAGAGGGGTTCAGGGCCTTGGCGCTGGGAGCCGGGCCCCCTGCGACGTGTCGGCCCCGCAGGGTCACCGTCCTCAGGCTCCCTGTGGCACGGCTTTGGGTTCTTCCTCTGTCCTCTCCCCCTCTGTTCCTGCATCCAGCGGGGCTCGGGCTGGGACCGTCACTTAGGTGCATCTCAGTGTGGACCTGGGAAATAGAAGTCTCTAGAGGACACTGTCCGTGTGCCAGGGCTTTGTGAGGGACTGTAATGTCAGACTGACTGATGCAAAGGGGCTACCGAGGAATGAAAATGTCAACGCCGCTTGACACAGAACCCCTGGAAGCTGCTGAGCCAGCGCGTTTGCGGGGCGGGGGGGGGGGGGGGCGGCGCGGGGTTCCTTCCTCGGCCCTCACTCACAGCTGCTGTACATTTTCCTGGCCGCGCTTCCCCTGGCAAGATGAAGTGCATTTCTGACACACAGAATTTTCCAATAAAGATTTCATTGTCTCATTCCCCTGTGAGGGGTGATAAGTGAACTTGATATTTCTCTGTTCAACCTTCATCAATAAAAAATGGTTCTGGTTGGGTTATTCCTGTTGATTCTTAATGAAGTGGCATTTTTATGAGGCGCCGTTCAGTCTTACACTTCAGGCAGAGTGGGGATAGATGACATGTGAAAGTGGATGCATTAAACGCCAGAGTGTGAATGAACGGTCGTGTGCACACAGAAGTGAAGAAGTAAATACAGAGCAATTGGGGATGTGATACGCCGCACCCATCCGAGGACCTATCACACATTAAAGCATAATGACGGGCTGGAGGTGAGAATAGATCACTGGTTAAACCAGATCCATCAGCCTGACATCGGTCGATCACCTGCCGACGCTGATAGGACGCCCAGCTAGCCCGACTGATCACCACACAGGGTGATGGATTTAGATACAGAGGATGATACGCTAAATCAGTGGACACTCGCTGACCAAAATACCATCTCTGAGTGAAAATACCTTGCGATGAAGCACCCCAGCTGAGGACCCACTTCTGTGCGGTGCTCTGCTCGGGGTTGCCTGGCCAGCAGGCTCTGGCCCTGGCTCCCGCCCCAGCCGTGGGGTTCTTGGTCTGTAGGTCAGTTGGCAGTGGTGGTGGCGCAGTGAGGACCATGGGGCTCCTGGTTGTGGGCCTGAGGGCAGGAGACCACCGCACAGGGCACTGACTGTGCTGTGTGCTTTGTACACAGCTCCTGACACCTTGCCGTCCCACCTTGCCAGTGTGCGGAGGGGCAGGAAGGGGCCTCTCCTCGTGCCTCCCATCTTTTTTTCTGGTGGGAGGTCCAGTCGTGGGGCCTGAATTCTGGGCCTGGGCGCTGTCCCTCAGCTCTTCAGCTCAAGGCTAGCGCTCTACCACTTGAGCCACAGCGCCACTTCCGGCTTTTTTCTTTTTGCTTATGTGGTGCTGAGGAATTGAACCCAGGGCCTCAGGCATGCAAGGCAAGTGCTCTACCACTGAGCCACCTTTCCAGACCCATCCCAGACATCTTCTGAGCTCTTCCTTCTCTATTTCCCCCAGACCTTCTTAGAGGGATCGTCTGTGTGCATGCATGTGTGTGAGTGCATGCATGTGTGTGCATGTATGTGTGTGTGTGTGTATGTGTGTGTGGTGTTTGCCTGTGTGTCTCTGTGTGTCGGTCTACTTCAGATGAGATTGGCTAGACAGTCAGACTTGGCTGGAATGGAGGAGTGGAGCTGAAGACCAGGGAAATGGAGACCTGGGAAATAGAGACCCGGGCTGCGAGGCCTCTTCGGTTCTGCTCACAAGCGAGCGAAGTGTGCGACGCCGACGGTTGCGACCTGGTCCCGGGCCCGTGCGTCTGTGGAGAACCAGGCCCTCCCAGTCCTCAAGCCTGTGGAGAGGCCCCGTGCCACACAGTGTCTGGGGTGAGCGCAGTGTGTGCTATTCGTTCTGGCAACAGCAGGTGACATGTGTCCCGCGAGGCTCCTGGAAGACAGACATGCGCATTCTAAAAAACTCAACAGTTATCTTAGGTAGTTACACGAAGGGTTTCAGTGGGACGCGTCCGCCGTGAGCCTCTGCACCTTGACGCTGTCCCTCCTGCCGTTCTGTCTGTCCGGCCCCATCACCCCTCGGGCCCAGCTCCACTTCCCTCGAGGAGTAGTGACGTGTCCAGTTGTGTCATGAGTGCTCCTTCCCCTCCTCTCTCCGTTCCTTTGTCTTTCTGACCTCCGAGCCCCTCCCTCCTCTGATCAAACGCGTTTCCACTTCCGGGTCTTCATTTGTTCCGCAGTCTGTAAGTGGTTCGGAGGAGTTACACCCTGTGTGGACTTGAGTCCGCTTGATTGCATCCATGCGCCCATGGCCCTCTACGTGTGTTCCTCCATGTTTCTGTGTGAGATCTACCTTCCACATACGAGAGGAATGCAGGCTTCTGTGGCGCCTGCCTTTGAACCCGGGGCCCACAGCTGCCTTTCACCTCAGGCTTGCAGCGAGGCGGGCAGAGGACGGGGCGTTTGAGACTCGACCAGAGGAGGAAGGCAACGCAGACTTCTCCAAAGCAGATTTTGCCAGTGACCTTTGCTTGTTTTTCCTTTCACAGTAGTATGCGCCTTTCCCACTGGGTAGAGACGGGGGAGGGGACCAGTGGTTTCTGGCACTTTTGGTACAAATTCCCACCATAAAATCTGAACAACCGCACCCAGGCACCCTGCCTGTGCCTGAGTGCCTTAGAGGAGGAGAGAGAATCATGGACTGGCATCGTGACCCACTGAGAGCAAGCGGACAAGTGTTCCAAGAGGCGGCACAGCGTCCAGTCCTGACTAAGCCCAGGCAGGAAGAGGAGGGGGGCACCGGGAGGGTGAGCAGTACAGGAAGGACCAGGTGACGGTGGGGAGGATTCAGAGCCAGCCCTGGACAAATAAGGGAAGCCTGCCCCAGTGATGAGACTGCTTTGTGGGGGTGAGCCGGGACAAAGAGAAATCCAAGGAGAACCGTGGCGTGGAACCTTCCCTGGGTCTTATGGCTGCCATTGTCAGCACCACCACCACCACCACCACCACCATTATCACCATCATCACCATCATCATCACCATCATCATCATCATCACCATCCTCAGTATCACCACTACCATGATCACCACCACATCAGCAGCATCACCATCATCATCACCACCATCCTCACCACCCACATCAGCATCAGCCGCCACATCACCACCATTACCACCACCACCATCATCACCATCATCACCATCCTCATTACCATCATCATCATCACCATCACCACCACCACCATCATCACCATCATCACCATCCTCATTACCATCATCATCACCATCATCACCATCCATCATCACCATCCTCATTACCATCATCATCATCACCATCACCATCATCACCATCCTCATTACCATCATCATCATCACCATCACCATCATCACCATCATCATCACCATCCTCATTACCATCATCATCATCACCATCATCACCATCCTCATCACCACCACCATCATCACCATCATCATCACCATCCTCATTACCATCATCATCATCACCATCACCATCACCATCCTCATCACCATCCTAATCACCACCACCATCATCACCATCATCATCACCATCCTCATTACCATCATCATCATCACCATCACCATCACCATCCTCATTACCATCATCATCATCACCATCATCATCACCATCCTCATTACCATCATCATCATCACCATCATCACCATCCTCATCACCACCACCATCATCACCATCATCATCACCATCCTCATTACCATCATCATCATCACCATCACCATCATCACCATCATCACCATCCTCATCACCATCCTCATTACCATCATCATCATCATCATCATCATCACCATCCTCATCACCACCACCATCATCACCATCATCATCACCATCCTCATTACCATCATCATCATCATCATCACCATCATCACCACCACCATCATCACCATCATTACCATCATCATCATCACCATCACCATCATCACCATCATCACCATCCTCATTACCATCATCATCATCACCATCATCACCATCACCATCATCACCATCATCATCACCATCCTCATTACCATCATCATCATCACCATCCTCATTACCATCATCATCATCACCATCATCACCATCATCATCACCATCCTCATTACCATCATCATCATCACCATCCTCAGTATCACCACCACCATCATCACCACCATCCTCACCAACCACATCAGCATCAGCCTCCTCATCACCACCGCTACCACCACCATCATTATCTTCCTCACTTTCAAAGGCAGCTCTGTCATTATGCTCCTTTCACACAACAGCAGAATGTCAATTAGGAAGCAGAGGCGTGGCTCAGGTGTTGGAGCACCAGCTGTGAGCAAAAAAGGAAAGCAGTCCATTTGGATGGCCTTCCAGCCAGGAGTTACACTTCTGGGTTCATAAGTAGGATGACGTGCCCAGAGATCCAGGCCTGGCCTGATCCCAAGTCTGGCACAAAGCATTGATCTGGAGATGGTGCAGTGGAGCCGGGAGGCCAGGATGGGGGAGGGCAGCGCATGTGACAACCGCAGGTGACCGGCCCAGGCTCCCGTGAGGACTCAGCCCTGTGACAGGTGACACAGGCTCCCGTGAGGACTCAGCCCTGTGACCAGTGACACAGGCTCCCGTGAGGACTCAACCCTGTGACCAGTGACACAGGCTCCCGTGAGGACTCAGCCCTGTGACCAGTGACACAGGCTCCCGTGAGGACTCAGCCCTGTGACAGGTGACACAGGCTCCCGTGAGGACTCAGCCCTGTGACCAGTGACACAGGCTCCCGTGAGGACTCAACCCTGTGACAGGTGACACAGGCTCCCGTGAGGACTCAGCCCTGTGACCGGTGACACAGGCTCCCGTGAGGACTCAGCCCTGTGACCAGTGACACAGGCTCCCGTGAGGACTCAGCCCTGTGACCGGTGACACAGGCTCCCGTGAGGACTCAGCCCTGTGACCAGTGACACAGGCTCCCGTGAGGACTCAGCCCTGTGACCAGTGACACAGGCTCCCGTGAGGACTCAGCCCTGTGACACAGGCTCCCGTGAGGACTCAGCCCTGTGACCAGTGACACAGGCTCCCGTGAGGACTCAGCCCTGTGACCAGTGACACAGGCTCCCGTGAGGACTCAGCCCTGTGACCAGTGACACAGGCTCCCGTGAGGACTCAGCCCTGTGACCAGTGACACAGGCTCCCGTGAGGACTCAGCCCTGTGACCGGTGACACAGGCTCCCGTGAGGACTCAGCTCTGTGACAGGTGACACAGGCTCCCGTGAGGACTCAGCCCTGTGACCGGTGACACAGGCTCCCGTGAGGACTCAGCTCTGTGACCAGTGACACAGGCTCCCGTGAGGACTCAGCCCTGTGACCGGTGACACAGGCTCCCGTGAGGACTCAGCCCTGTGACCAGTGACACAGGCTCCCGTGAGGACTCAGCCCTGTGACCGGTGACACAGGCTCCCGTGAGGACTCAGCCCTGTGACCAGTGACACAGGCTCCCGTGAGGACTCAGCCCTGTGACCAGTGACACAGGCTCCCGTGAGGACTCAGCCCTGTGACCAGTGACACAGGCTCCCGTGAGGACTCAGCCCTGTGACCGGTGACACAGGCTCCCGTGAGGACTCAGCCCTGTGACCAGTGACACAGGCTCCCGTGAGGACTCAGCCCTGTGACCAGTGACACAGGCTCCCGTGAGGACTCAGCTCTGTGACAGGTGACACAGGCTCCCGTGAGGACTCAGCCCTGTGACCGGTGACACAGGCTCCCGTGAGGACTCAGCTCTGTGACCAGTGACACAGGCTCCCGTGAGGACTCAGCCCTGTGACCGGTGACACAGGCTCCCGTGAGGACTCAGCCCTGTGACCAGTGACACAGGCTCCCGTGAGGACTCAGCCCTGTGACCGGTGACACAGGCTCCCGTGAGGACTCAGCCCTGTGACCGGTGACACAGGCTCCCGTGAGGACTCAGCTCTGTGACAGGTGACACAGGCTCCCGTGAGGACTCAGCCCTGTGACACCGGCTCCCGTGAGGACTCAGCTCTGTGACAGGTGACACAGGCCTCCCGTGAGGACTCAGCTCTGTGACACAGGCCTCCTGTGAGGACTCAGCTCTGTGACAGGTGACACAGGCCTCCCGTGAGGAATCAGCTCTGTGACACAGGCCTCCTGTGAGGACTCAGCTCTGTGACAGGTGACACAGGCCTCCCGTGAGGACTCAGCCCTGTGACAGGTGACACAGGCTCCCGTGAGGACTCAGCTCTGTGACAGGTGACACAGGCGTCCCGTAATGACCTCAGCTCTGTGACACAGGCCTCCGGTGAGGACTCATGTCTGTGACAGGTGACACAGGCTCCCGTGAGGACTCAGCTCTGTGACAGGTGACACAGGCCTCCCGAGAGGACTCAGCCCTGTGACAGGTGACACAGGCCTCCCGTGATGACCTCAGCTCTGTGACAGGTGACACAGGCCTCCCGTGAGGACTCAGCCCTGTGACCAGTGACACAGGCTCCCGTGAGGACTCAGCCCTGTGACCAGTGACACAGGCTCCCGTGAGGACTCAGCCCTGTGACCAGTGACACAGGCTCCCATGAGGACTCAGCTCTGTGACACAGGCTCCCGTGAGGACTCAGCTCTGTGACCGGTGACACAGGCTCCCGTGAGGACTCAGCCCTGTGACCAGTGACACAGGCTCCCGTGAGGACTCAGCCCTGTGACACAGGCTCCCGTGAGGACTCAGCCCTGTGACCAGTGACACAGGCTCCCGTGAGGACTCAGCCCTGTGACACAGGCTCCCGTGAGGACTCAGCCCTGTGACCAGTGACACAGGCTCCCGTGAGGACTCAGCTCTGTGACCGGTGACACAGGCTCCCGTGAGGACTCAGCCCTGTGACCAGTGACACAGGCTCCCATGAAGACTCAGCTCTGTGACCGGTGACACAGGCTCCCGTGAGGACTCAGCCCTGTGACCAGTGACACAGGCTCCCGTGAGGACTCAGCTCTGTGACAGGTGACACAGGCTCCCGTGAGGACTCAGCTCTGTGACAGGTGACACAGGCTCCCGTGAGGACTCAGCCCTGTGACCGGTGACACAGGCTCCCGTGAGGACTCAGCTCTGTGACAGGTGACACAGGCTCCCGTGAGGACTCAGCTCTGTGACAGGTGACACAGGCTCCCGTGAGGACTTAGCCCTGTGACCGGTGACACAGGCTCCCGTGAGGACTCAGCTCTGTGACAGGTGACACAGGCCTCCCGTGAGGACTCAGCTCTGTGACCAGTGACACAGGCTCCCGTGAGGACTCAGCTCTGTGACAGGTGACACAGGCTCCCGTGAGGACTCAGCTCTGTGACAGGTGACACAGGCCTCCCGTGAGGACTCAGCTCTGTGACACAGGCCTCCTGTGAGGACTCAGCCCTGTGACAGGTGACACAGGCTCCCGTGAGGACTCAGCTCTGTGACAGGTGACACAGGCCTCCCGTAATGACCTCAGCTCTGTGACACAGGCCTCCGGTGAGGACTCACGTCTGTGACAGGTGACACAGGCTCCCGTGAGGACTCAGCTCTGTGACAGGTGACACAGGCCTCCCGTGAGGACTCAGCCCTGTGACAGGTGACACAGGCCTCCCGTGATGACCTCAGCTCTGTGACAGGTGACACAGGCTCCCGTGAGGACTCAGCCCTGTGACAGGTGACACAGGCTCCCGTGAGGACTCAGCTCTGTGACACAGGCTCCCGTGAGGACTCAGCCCTGTGACAGGTGACACAGGCCTCCCGTGAGGACTCAGCTCTGTGACAGGTGACACAGGCTCCCGTGAGGACTCAGCTCTGGGACCTCAGCGCTATGACTGGCCCAGTCCTCTCCTGCAGGCCTTAGCTCCACGCAGGTTTCTATGGAATGAGGAGCTAGTGGCCAGGGCATCGTCTGGGGCTGGACAGCCTCTGGCAATTTCTAATCTGAGGTTAGAGGGAGACAAATACACAGCAAGGAGAGAGAGCCAATGTCCTGGAGACACAGAAGGGCCTGGGCAAACTTCAGTGATTACCAGGAGGAAAGAGAGCAGAGAAAGACCGAGGCTCTGTGGGAGAGGATCCCGGATTCCCACACGGTTGCGCTGTCTGGTGGAGATGGCAGCAGTGCACACAGCAGCACCATCCACATGAAGCGTTTGTGGTAAGAACCCTTGGCTGCAACTCTCTGTCCCCTTTGTCCTCCCTCCCCTCATCCTCTCCTCCTGTTCCTCCTCCTTTCTTCCCTTCTGGTCCCTCCTCATCTTCCCTCCTCCCTGTGACAGGGTTGGGCAGGGCGGGGCTGCCCGTGGGGTGACTGGAACGCAGGAGGTCCTGCGAGGCCATTCTTCCTGCCCTTTCCCCCAGGACACAGCACCCCTCACCTGCAGAGTGGCGGGGCGCTCTAGGGGAGCCCGCTGGCTCGAAGGGCAGAGAGCATGCTGGTCTCAGGCCAGGAGCTCCGCGTGGAGAGGCCCCTCACGCACCCCCCCCCACCCCCGGTGGTAACTGAAGAGCGAAGCGGTGTTCAATGCTTGATCAGTGCTCTCCCTCCCCCGCTGTCCCAGATAGAGCTCAGTTGAGGAGAGGTCACTGTACCTTCCTGTAGGCAGGACATGCCCCCTACCTTCAGAGTCTCCGCCACGGGCCGCCTCTGTGCCAAGTGCTCTTCTGGAGGTGAGTTCCAGTCAGGTTGTTGGGAGCCCAAAAGGGCCAAGGGATGCTTACTGCCCACACCTTTCCATTCTGCATTTCCCTTACTATTAACATCCTGTGTGCTTGGGGCGGTTGTTGAACCCAGTCGGCCGATAGAGACACGCAATTGTTCACTGAAGTCCGTACTTCCCGCAGTCAGCACCCCTGGTGGTGGTCACTCTGAGGATCTCCACAAATGTGTCACGGTGTACGTCCACCATATCACTGTCATCGGCGTGGTCCGGGATCGGCTCACTGCCCTGGGAGTTCCCTGCTCAGTCTGCTCATCCCTTCCTCTCTGGCCCTGGCGTCCAGGATTGATTCTACCGCCTGTGTGGTCTTGGCTTTCCCACAGGTCACAGAGTGGGAAGAGCATGAAGCCTTTTCAGACAGGCTTCTTCAACTGGAGCCTCCTCCATGGCTTTTCATGGCTCAACAGCTTATTTCTTTTAGCGCTGACTAATGTTCCATTTGTTTGGACGTGTCGTAGTTTACCTGTCCGTTCACCCACTTTGCTCCCTAGTTTTGGTATCCGTGCATGAAGGTACATGCAGATGTTTGTGTAAACTGAGGACGACTTCTGGATATGAAATTCACATCCACCTGGGCAAACCCCAAGCAGGCTGGTTGCTGGATCTCACGGGAAGTCTGTTCAGAGTTGTAGGAAATGGCTGAGTTGTGTCCCAGAGAGGCCACTCTGCCTTACAGTTCCAGGCTCTGGATCCCGAGCTGCCAGGCCTCACGGGTGCAGGGCGCCACCACACTGCCAGAGGCATTGATGAAGGCTAGATGCGGCCCTTTCCCCAACACCCGCCCGCCGTACCCAGGCTTCCTCTCACCACCTTGCCTGGCTGCGCGTGTCTCTGCTGGCTCTGGCTCTGGGGTACCAGGAATCCACCGACCCCAAGGTGGCTCTCTGCTCAGGCTGGCTCGCTGTCTTCAGAAGTGTCCTGTGTCAGAGCTTCGACTCCCTGACCCAAACCTCGTCCATCTTCGGCTCTCTGGGGTGCTTGGAAGAAGCCGCTCAATGCGCACAGTCTGTTGGATGTGAGGGCGATCTGGCTGCCGTCTGTCATCACCTGATGGATCGTTGGAGTAGACTGGGCTGATCTGGCTGGCTAGGTGGGTGTCCCTGGCCGCCACCATCCCCTCCCCCCCCCCCCCGCCCCATGTGCATCCCTCCCTAAGCTGCGCTCGGTCAGAGAGGATGGCCATCCCCAATAGAGGAGGACCGGTCTTCTGTCAGGGGTGTAGGAGTTGCTGTGTTCCCCTGCTAGGACCTGTAAACAAGCTCTGGAGAAGCTGCTGTGTGTACACAAGTCACACGAACGTGAGGCAGACGCCCCTGACTTCAGAGAGCCGCGGTCTGAACGGCTGCTATGTCTTGTGTTGGATCTGGGGTTTGAGGCTAAACACCCCGACTAATTTACGGCCAGAACTCTTAGACCTCTGGCTGTTTTCTCAGCTGGAGAACGATCCTCTTGGGCTCTGGTCTTCTCTGACTGGTGAGTGAGAAGGCGGGGTGAAGATGGGAGCGTTGTGGCCGTGGAGGGTGGGGCACCCTTGCGGCCGTTCTCACTCGCTCCCCGCCCCTGAAGCTGTGGGGGTTCTGCTCCTGCGACGTTTATTACCAAGCTCGGGGGCTCCCTGGCAGCCGCACCCCTCAGTCTGGGTGTGGCGGGCCAACTGGACATCATAAGGGCCCTTTGGTTACTCAGTCCGTCTTTGAAGGGCTCTGTTGGAGAGAGCATCAGGGCCACGCCATCCGCAGCATGGCCAGTGTGTGGGGCAGCCCTGGGGGAGGAGCGGGAGGAATGGTGCCGGCAGGGCTCTGGCTGGGTGGGCTGGGAAGTGGTCCAGCAATCTGGACCTTGGTCTGCCGGGCAGGCCAGGCCTTCCGGATACGCAGAGCCAGCCTGCACCTCGGTGACTGGGCTCTGCAGCCTGGCCTGGCCTCCAGTCACCTGCCCCTCCCACAAACCCATGCTGCCTCCCCTCGGGTCTGGCCGTGGAAGGAAGTAGGCAGCGAGCACTGATCCATGGGTGTCTGAGCTCAGATCTCCAGTTAGCCTCACCCTGGCTGCCCTTCTCAGATGACACCGTGGGCCAGAGAGGAAGGTTACCAGATGGAGGTCACACAGCCAAGCCAGAGAATAGCTGAGCCTGGATGATGCCCTCCCAGGAGAAACACCCTGGCTTTGTTGTGCTGGCAGACGGTGGCATGTAAGGCCCCCAGGGGCAGCCTCTCCTGTGGCTCTGGTGGCTGCGGCACTGCCCTGCAGGCCGGTGCTGGTGTCTGGAGATGGCGGCCTGTATTTGCTGAGGTGCTGTCCTGGGTCTCATGGGCTCCTCTTCTCTGGCTGCCTTCTCCTCTCCACTGGGCTTTTGAAGGTCAGCGGGTAGTGAGGGCCCTGTGCTTGGTGATATTTTACCAAGGCTGCTGCTCGTGGATCTTCCTCTGCCCTGTCAGATTGTTCTTTTTACCTTCAGGTAGACAGCACATTCCGGAAAGGTACATATATTCTTTTCCAATTGATTTCTTGTCAGGTCTAACCAGATCAATCAAATCATATGGCCAATAAAAGTGATTTAGTGTTCATAAAGTTCTGTGACATCTCCTCTGTGCTGAGGATGAATGACAAAGAGGCAGAACTCCTCGGTGGCTCCTCACCTCTTGGTCACAGAATGTGGTGTCCATGCGCTCCCTGCTGAGCCCCCTTCCTCACAGAGGCAGACCCGGGCAGACTCTGGCCAGGCCTCCTTACATGCTGGCAGGAAGCAGAGCTAGTCAGGGGGCCATGGGGCAAGACTGGATTCCTCAGCTACCAGGCAAGAAGGCACTGCACGTCCTCAGTACCAGCAGTGCTACTGGACTCTCAGATCATGGTTACCTTTTCCTTCCATCTCCACTATTGACATTCTGCAAAACTAATTTTCAGAAAACACAAGTTAGTACTCTATTTGTCACTCTGTTCCATACAGTTTCTAATAATCATCGAGGAGATGGAGAGATCGAGAGACGTAAGGGGGGATTTTAACCAAGCTGCTCCCGTCTGCCCGGCGGTGGGCCTCAGGGCCTTCCATCCATTTCAGCAGTGGATCTTGCTTCCTTGGCTCTGTATATCCCATAGGGGTTTGCTGACGGGCCCTGGAGACTGTCTCTCTGGAGAGATGGCGTCAAAGGAGCCAGGAGCGGCTCAGGGAATCACCTGTGTGTGTGGAGGAGAGAAGGAAGGTGAGTGTTAGCAAAGACTCTGATTTCCTGTGGGATTGTGGTACTCAGGCTGTCCCCACTCCCCACCCTACTGTTTCAGAGACTTCTGGAGAATCAAAAGGTAGCAATGAGTCTAGAAAGTTCTCCAAGGCAAAGACTTAACTATTTCTCCTCCCTCAAACCATGGGCAAGCCCTGAGCTAACCTGTAGTTCTGTGCTGCTTTCTAATGCCTGCTACAGTTACTGGGCAGAATGGCTGCCCCCAGCAACACCAGAGGGCCTGGTTCTAGAGCCTTGTGGCCCACGAAAGCTGAGCAGTACCCAGAAGATATGGAAAGACCATTGTTCCACATAGGGTTTGAAGGTTTTCCAGAGAGTTCTTTATGCTTCCAGCTGTCAGGAGGGAAGGATCATGGGGTCCTTTCAGGTACACGGCCGTCATCACCTGTTTGGTGAGTGGCTGGGCCAGGCCTGTATGTCTGGGATATTGACCCAGCCCTCCGGTCACTCTGCAGTGTGACCGTGGGCAGGGATCCCCCTTAGCCTAACCACAGAGCCACGGCTGCCCATGGCCTCACTCCCCGCCTTGGCTGCTCAGCCTTGTCTCTTAGGATCTCAAGTGCCAGCTTTCTCTGATCTTCACTCATTCCCAGTAGTGAGTTCCAGGAGACAGTAAATTATATCCCTGTCTTCTAGACATCTCCCCTTTGATCTGTGGCTGCAAAGTGGGAATGGGAGTGAGGCGAGCTGATGAGCTGGCTGTGGATCACAGACACTCCTCGGGGAGTGTCAGCTGGGGATGGTGCGGGTCGGATGTGGATAGATGTGTCAGATGGCGTCAGATGTGGATAGTGCCACAGCTGTGTGGCACTACAGTAGCTGGGTGCCATCTGGGGCTGGGGTGGGTTCAGCCTGGGTGTGTGTGTGTGTGTGTGTGAGTGTGAGAGATCTCTCCTTTGCCTGAGGCTCAGCGAGCCACTGAGGCAGCCAGAGGGAAGAGTCCCATCCCAGGGCAATGACAGAACCGTAAATCTGTGCAAGTGGCAGAAGTCCCAGCCTCCCGCAGCTCCCACGGTGACAGTGAGGCCCAGCCACTGGGAAAGTTATTTTAATCGATAAACCACCTGTGACTTTTTGAAGACGAACAGCCACAAAATACAACTGTCACAAGTCCCAGGCAAGGCACGCTACCAAACACACATGATTTGTGGCATCGACAGCATGAAAATCCTGTGCCTACAGCCCGGGCTGGAGTCAGGACCTGGGCACAGCCCGGCCTGGGGACAGGGGCTAGGGGCGTGGCCCGGCCTGGGAGCAGGACATGGGGGCGGAGCCTTGCCTGGGGGCGGGGTTAGGGGCGGGGCCCGGCCAGGGAGCAGGGCCTGGGGGCGGGGCCTGGCCTGGGGGCGGGGCCCGGGCCGGCCGGCCGTCTAGTCCGCGGCGCGTTTCTCCGCACCCCACCGCGTGCGTCTCGCCCCCCGCACTCCCGCTCCCTGGTGCGGGCCGGAGCACCCGTGGCCTGGCCTGGGGAGCCGTCCACCCGCCGCCCTCGCTAGGGACGACTTCCGGCCCGCCGCCGGAAGTGCCGCGCCGGCCGGAGCGCTCGGACGCACGCGGCGCCGCCCGGCCGTCCGGGGCTCCCCGCGGGTGCGGTCTCGCGGCCTCGCCCGCGGCTTCGTCCTCCAGCCCCTTTACTGTAGTCGGGGAAGGCCTGGCCGGCGCGGCCCGGGCCGGGTCGGGCGCAGCGGGGACGGGAGGGTCCGGGGCCGCCCGGGGAGCTGGGCGCGGGCCGGGAGCGGCGCGGGGAAGCTGGCGGCTCGCCCGGGCCCCGGGAGGACGGAGGAGCACAGGCCCTGGCAGGAAAGACCCGAGGCCGAGGGGAAGGCTGGGTGCGGAGGCGCCGGGCGGGGCCGGGGCGGGGGCCGGGGCCGGGGCTGGGGCCGGGGCCGGGGCCGGGTCTCGGGGAAGGGCGGGCCGGGGCTGGGCGGGGCCGGGGCCGGGGCTGGGGCCGGGGCTGGGTCTCGGGGAAGGGCGGGCCGGGGCTGGGCGGGGCCGGGGCCGGGGCTGGGGCTGGCGGCCCTGGGCCGGGTCTCGGGGAAGGGCGGGCCGGGGCCGGGGCCGGGGCCGGGGCCGGGTCTCGGGGAAGGAAGGGGGCCCCGGCCGACCTCGCAGAGCGGTAGGGGAGCAGCACCGCTCTGGGGCCTAAGCCTGTGTTTTGAGCAGCAGGACGGGTTAATGAGAAAATGGAAGGAGTAGAGTAGGAAAGCAATCTAGTTGGCACCGGGCGCCGGTGGCGCACGCCTGCCGTCCTAGCCGCTCGGGAGGCCGAGATCCGAGGACCATGGCGCAAAGCCGGCCGGTGCAGGAAAGTCGGGAGACCGTGATCTCCAGTTAACCACCAACGCGTTAGGAGTGGAGTGAGGCCCAAGTGGTATAGAAGGTTTGACTTGAGCAAAACATAAAAATATGCTCGGGGCACACATCCTGGCCGAGTTCAAGCCTCAAGATGGGCTCTAGGGAAAGAATTCTGTTTAATGTTGGGGTTTTGCGAGGGAGTGAGAAGTGAACTGAAGTGAAAAGACAAATACAGAAAGGGCAAAGCCAGAAAGCCAAACGAGTAAAAAATAAAGCTCAAAACAACTAACATGAAACAGCCCAAAAGCAAACAAGAAATCAAACCCCTAGATGACAGGTGAGCATGCAGATAAAGAGGAAGGAGCAGGCGGGGAGAGGGAGGAGAAGGTGAGGACAGAGTTCTGCAGGTAGAAGGAACATACATGGAGAAGGGCTGCAGAAAGAAGATGAAAGTCTCATTTAAAACCAACCACTGAGAAGCAGGTTGTGCTTCAGATATGAAGACTTCAGAGAGAAGGAAGAGGGAAAAGCAGAATGAAGAAGTAAATGGGGGGAGTTGTGGCTCAAGTGGCAGAGCACTAGCCTTGAGCCAAAGAACTCAGGGACAGCACCTAGGCCAAGTTCAAGCCCCACAAGTGACAAAAACCAACAACAATAACGAAGTCTTACCTAATGTAGGTGGTATCACCTTCATGAATTCTGGTCCCGCTAAATTTCTGTTATCAGTCCTGCCTCCTCATCTTCACCCTGTGTATGGAGCACGCTCCATTGTTCTCTGGGGTTGCAGCTTTCCAGTTTCACTCGGATTCCTCTCTGTGTACAATTCCCCCTGTGATGGTGACCGGAACTTCCCTTGCTTACCCGCTTACATAGATTTATTTTTATTTTTACTGGTCCTGGGGCTTGAAATCAAGGCTGAGTGCTGTCCCTGAGCTTCTTTTGCTCAAGATTTGTCTTGTACCTCTTGGGCCACAGCTCCACTTCTGGCTTTTTTGATAGTTTAGTGGGGACGAGAGTCTCATGGACTTACCTGCCTGGGCTGGTTTTGAACCTCTGTCCTCAGACCTCAGTCTCCTGAGTAGCTAGGATTACAGGTATGAGCCACCAGCCCCTGGCATGTTGATTAAAAAAATATTGTTATTATAAAGGTGATGTACAGAGGAATTACAATTACACGAGTCAGGTAATGAGTGCAGTTCCTTTCATACAGTGTCTTCTGTTCCCTCACTCTCTCCCAGTCTTGCTTTAAAAAAATTTTTTTTTTGTGATGATTCTGTTTTCCAGAGTGAGTTACAGACTTTGCAACGTTTCCGCCTTGTCCTGGTGTGGTATGGGCTGAGTTGTTAGCCTCTGGAGGAACATGTAATCGTCTTCTCCAAGGACAGGGCCACCAGTGTGAGGACAGTGGAGAATTGGTGCTCAGGGCACTGATGTTGGGATGGAAGGAACCGCTCCAGGCCCAATGACAGGATTCCATCCCACAATGCCTCCTCACCATTATACGGAACGCAGTGACAGCATTCCACCCACAGTGCCTCCTCACCATGACACAGATCACCAGAGAGAGCATTCCATCCCACAATGGCTCATCATTACACAGACCACAGTGACAGCATTCCATCCCACAGTGCCTCCTCACCATGACACACATCACAGTGACAGCATTCCATCCCACAATGCCTCCTCACCATGACACAGATCACAGTGACAGCATTCCATCCCACAATGCCTCATCATCACACAGATCACAGTGACAGCATTCCATCCCACAATGCCTCCTCACCATTACACAGAACAATGTGACAGCATTCCATCCCACAATGCCTCATCATCACACAGATCACAGTGACAGCATTACATCCCACAATGCCTCCTCACCATGACACACATCACAGTGACAGCATTCCATCCCACAATGCCTCCTCACCATGACACAGAACACAGTGACAGCATTCCATCACACAATGCCTCATCATCACACAGATCACAGTGACAGCATTCCATCCCACAATGCCTCCTCACCATGACACACATCACAGTGACAGCATTCCATCCCACAGTGCCTCCTCACCATGACACAGATCACAGTGACAGCATTCCATCACACAATGCCTCTTCAGGAGTACACAGATCACAGTGACAGCATTCCATCCCACAATGCCTCCTCACCATGACACAGAACACAGTGACAGCATTCCATCCCACAATGCCTCCTCACCATTACACAGATCACAGTGACAGCATTCCATCACACAATGCCTCTTCAGGAGTACACAGATCACAGTGACAGCATTCCATCCCACAATGCCTCCTCACCATGACACACATCACAGTGACAGCATTCCATCCCACAATGCCTCCTCACCATGACACAGATCACAGTGACAGCATTCCATCCCACAATGCCTCCTCACCATTACACAGATCACAGTGACAGCATTCCATCCCACAATGCCTCCTCACCATGACACAGATCACAGTGACAGCATTCCATCCCACAATGCCTCATCATCACACAGATCACAGTGACAGCATTCCATCCCACAATGCCTCCTCACCATGACACACATCACAGTGACAGCATTCCATCCCACAGTGCCTCCTCACCATGACACACATCACAGTGACAGCATTCCATCCCACAGTGCCTCCTCACCATGACACACATCACAGTGACAGCATTCCATCCCACAATGCCTCATCACCATGACACAGAACACAGTGACAGCATTCCATCACACAATGACTCCTCACCATGACACAGATCACCAGAGACAGCATTCCATCCCACAATGCCTCCTCACTATTACACAGATCACAGTGACAGCATTCCATCCCACAATGCCTCCTTACCATGACACACATCACAGTGACAGCATTCCATCCCACAATGCCTCCTCACCATGACACAGAACACAGTGACAGCATTCCATCACACAATGACTCCTCACCATGACACAGATCACCAGAGACAGCATTCCATCCCACAATGCCTCATCATTACACAGATCACAGTGACAGCATTCCATCCCACAATGCCTCATCATTACACAGAACAATGTGACAGCATTCCATCCCACAATGCCTCCTCACCATTACACAGAACAATGTGACAGCATTCCATCCCACAATGCCTCCTCACCATTACACAGAACAATGTGACAGCATTCCATCCCACAATGCCTCCTCACCATGACACAGAACACAGTGACAGCATTCCATCACACAATGACTCCTCACCATGACACAGATCACCAGAGACAGCATTCCATCCCACAGTGCCTCCTCACTATTACACAGATCACAGTGACAGCATTCCATCCCACAATGCCTCCTTACCATGACACACATCACAGTGACAGCATTCCATCCCACAATGCCTCCTCACCATGACACAGAACACAGTGACAGCATTCCATCACACAATGACTCCTCACCATGACACAGATCACCAGAGACAGCATTCCATCCCACAGTGCCTCCTCACTATTACACAGATCACAGTGACAGCATTCCATCCCACAATGCCTCCTTACCATGACACACATCACAGTGACAGCATTCCATCCCACAATGCTTCCTCACCATGACACAGAACACAGTGACAGCATTCCATCACACAATGACTCCTCACCATGACACAGATCACCAGAGACAGCATTCCATCCCACAATGCCTCATCATTACACAGATCACAGTGACAGCATTCCATCCCACAATGCCTCATCATTACACAGAACAATGTGACAGCATTCCATCCCACAATGCCTCCTCACCATTACACAGAACAATGTGACAGCATTCCATCCCACAATGCCTCCTCACCATTACACAGAACACAGTCACAGCATTCCATCCCACAATGCCTCCTCACCATGACACACATCACAGTGACAGCATTCCATCCCACAATGCCTCCTCACCAGGACACAGATCACCAGAGAGAGCATTCCATCCCACAATGCCTCCTCACCATTACACAGAACACAGTGACAGCATTCCATCCCACAATGCCTCATCATTATGCAGATCACAGTGACAGCATTCCATCCCACAATGCCTCATCGTTACGCAGATCACAGTGACAGCATTCCATCCCACAATGCCTCCTCACCATTACACAGAACACAGTGAGAGTAGCAAGTGTGTGTGTTCCTTTCACAGACTGGTGCTTCGTAGTGATGTTCATTCCAGTCTGGCTTCCTGCCTGCTGCTTGTTGGATCAGAGATAGATTCAGGGTGTTTGAGCTGCTACGTTCAGCCACACACACTTCCCGCATTCTTGTCCACACTGCTTCTTAGCAGGCGGTTTATGCTTATGTTTATGCTATATAATTTCAGAAAATTCAGATGAAGTTTTGTGTTCAATTTACCAATGAAGTTTAGGACTCTGGTAGCCCAGGACCCTCTTTCCCACAGACACACACACACACACACACACACACACACACACACACACACACACACACACACACACACACACACACACACACGGTCATAGGCACACGTGAAGAGCTTAGGAAGTGACAACTTAGTTTTCCAGCCCAAGAGAGAGTGTTCCTCTCTGCTCAGTGCTGTGGTCACAGAGCTGGGGCTTCTTTATTTCTATACTGAGGGGTCTGCTGGTCCCTCTATTTCCTTGCCGATGTAGAAACATCCATGGACACAGGCCCACAGGGACTTTCCCCCACACAGAGCTCAGACGCCCGAGCTTCCTGACTGCACACGCAGTATGAGGCTGAGCGCAAGGCTCCTTCTGTCCAGGAGGAAGGCTGGAAGGCCTTAGTAAAGTACCTTGGTCTTGCTCTGCCAGGTCTGGTCTGAGCTGGTGTGCATAGTGCAACACTGCAGGCACCACCCACGTGATGCCCACGTGACCCCACAGAAGCAGGTGCTGGAAAGGGCCCTCTGACAAGGGACCGACCGCACCCACCACGTGACCCCTCCCTGCCTCCAGCGTCCCCTCCCCCTTGCTCACCCCTTTGCTAAGAGTCTTTGTGGGGGCCGTTAATAAATACAAACTATGGGGGCTGGGAAGGTGGCTCAGTGGTAGAGTGCTTGCCTTGCATGCCTGAGGCCCTGGGTTCAATTCCTCAGCACCACATAAGAAAAAAGCGGGGAGTGGCACTGTGGTTCAAGTGGTAGAGTGCTAGCCTTGAGCTGAAGAGCTGAGGGACAGCGCCCAGGCCCAGAGTTCAGGCCCTGCACCGGACCCCCCCCCAAAAAATACAAACTATGGACTCTTCAGAAGCTCCTGGGGTATTGATTCCAGTCCTATGAGAAGACATCGTCATCCTCTCTGACTTTTCCAGGATTATATTTCACCTCTAATTAAAGTTCACCCAGAGAGTCTGCTTGGATACAAAGAACTCATGGATTCTGGCAGATTCCGGAAGCAGTGGTTTGCATGGAGAGCCGGGGCATCCTGCAGCTGGAGAAGTCTCCCGCACTGCATGTTGTTAAGCCGTGCTGTCACAACTGCACACCTCTGCTTTGTTTTGCTCCCAGATGTCCTCTGCTTTAACAGAACGGGCCCTGTGTCCTCAGTTGCTTGAGGTTGACTTCAGTGTTATAGGAAGCTGACCGCTGGGTATTTTTTCATTAATGGTGTTACAATCAAATCTGAATGGAAAACACGATGCAGTTAGCTGTAATTTGTGTCGACCGTAGACTGCCTCATTATTTGGAGGATAGATTGTCTCACAGAACTAGTCAGAGATGGCACGGCCCTGAGTTTTGTGATGTTGGTGATGTCGCCTTGATGAATTTTAATATCAGTTGGTGTAAAGGCAAATGTTAAATAATTGCTTCACTGTGGGCTGCAGTTGAGCATTCTGAGAATATCTTCTTATTAAGCGCATGGATGAGATGAATGTTTGAAAGGAAAAGCTTGGCATCTTATCAATTATTTCATGTAAGAGAATTAACAGGGAGAAAAGCTTGTTACCAAAAGTTCCTCATCTACCATGCGCGAAGAGGCGGCTGTTGGCTGGACTTGCAGTTTGTCCTCACTTCCCACACAGATGGGGCTACAGGGCTCTCTTGCTCACAGCCTTTTCTTAGGCAAAATGGTGTGGTGGTGGTGGTGGTGGTGGTGGTGGTGGTGGTGGTGGTGGTGGTGGGGTGTGTGTGTGTGTGTGTGTGTGTGTGTGTGTGTGTAGCTTCTCTTTTTCTTATGGACCCCACCTTCTTCTCAGTGAAATTGATTTCTGCTTTCCTCCTCTGTCTCTGCCCCAGGCCGCCCTGCCGGCGCAGCGCCCGTGGCGGTGGGCTTCTTCTCTGGAAGTTTTCTGCCACCACCTCCTGCCACTGCTCAATTCCGCCCAGCCTCCCGGTGGCCTCTCCACACTTGGCTTTAGCCCCTTGTGCCCCTGGCTCCAGCCAGGTGAAGAATGACGAGAGCCCCCAGCGGCTGCTCTGCGGGCCCCAAGCCCCTCTCCACCCCACACCCAGACATCGCGGCGCGGCTGGCCGCAGCACACATTTATCCAGCCTTGTCCTGGGTGTGCCTCACCTGAAGCCAGCTGTGTCCCTGGCTTCCTGTCTATTTATCACAGAATTGGGCAGCTCGTGTGAGTCAGGTGACAAAGTGGGAATGTGGACCCATGGGAGAGGTGGGGAGGAAACCTCCCCCCCCCATTCCCCCACGAACAGCCTGCTGCTCCCCAGAGTTCTGGAGAAAGATCAAACCTCAGCCTGCTGAGGGGAGAGCCAAGAATATTTCAGAGAAAGCAGGTGCTCGAGGCGTGTTGTGAGGGAGCAGAGGAGGTGAAGGCTGGCCGGCAGTGCTGGCCAGCCAGGGCAGGCGAGGCTGCACAGTGGCGTTAAGGCCTCTGCTGTAGGAGTTCTGTCCCGATTCTAAGAGCAATGAGGAGTGGTTGAAATACCTGATCAGAAGGTAGCATGCTCAGATGCGCTCTGGGAAACGTTTGCTTGTGTGCAGGGTGGATTGAGGCGGGGAGGGCTGCATGGAGCGGACACATCGGAAGGCTGTCGCTGAGAGAGGAGATGACTGGAACTAGGTGGGGGGAGGGGGGCAACAGAGATGGAGAAAACCCTGGATTCTAGAGACACTTACGGGGTTGAGGTCAGCGGAGGCTGATGATGAACAGTGTGGCTGTGGGAAGGAGGAGGTGTGATTGGCCGAGGGGAAACGGCTCTGGAGGCTCCTGCCCGAGGTCTGAGGATTGCGGCTCAAAGCTGGTATGTGCGGGGAAGTCTGTGAGACTCTGATCTCCCACAAACCACCTGTATTTGGGGTTTTGACCTTTTTTTCTTCTGTGGGTATCATTCATTTCCTTAAGTATCTTTTGCAGTACTGGTTTAATACGATCTCCTTTAGTGTTGGCTTATCATGGGAGGTTTTTAATTTCTTCTTCAATTGTCTTGGACACTTGGGGGCACCCAGAAAGTCCCCTGTGCCCCTGGGGACACCCAGAAAGTCCCTGTGCCCCTGGCGTAGGCCAGCACTCTTGCTTCCCATACAGGTTCCACCACAGGAAACTGGCCCTGTGGTCACAGGTCTCCAGTGAGACAGAACCAAGAAGGTTTGCATATAGATAGAGCGAGGTGGATGGATCGATGCGGGATGGGTAGATAGACGGAGGGAAAGAGCGGGTGTTGGTTGTCCCACACAGAGGCAGAGAAGCCCCGAGGCAGACCTCTGTAAGCTGAAGGATGGAGATGCCTGTGTTGGCAGGCAGTTCAGGGATACTACAGGAGCTGAGCCAGGGCCCCTGGCGTCTTGATACGCTCGTCTTTCTCTCAGGCAGGAGCTGTGAGCTGTGAGAAATGGATGGGTTGACATCAAGGGCTACTTCACAGCCAGTCAGAATTCTTGCTACCACTCGGTAGCACGGGTCTTGTTAATTTTAGCCATTCTGGTGGCGTGCGTTTTAGCTCAGTGTGGCTTCGATTTGCCTCTCTTTGGTGAGTGATGATGCTGACGACTTTGGGCTAATTGAATATTCTCTTTGGTGTTGCCTATTTAATACAGTTTATTTTTGTTCTTAGTGGCATTTGCACAGTTTGCACATCAGACTGATGTACCTTCTACACTGGGCCTTTCTTTTGACTGAATAAAAAGCCTTAAATTCAATGCCATCCAACTTATCAATATTTCCTCTAATACTTATAGTCTTTTATGTTCTGTGCAAGACATTTTACCTCTCCTGTACTTTCTCCTAAAACTTAGTTGTTTCACTTCTGACCGTTGGATGGACGGTCTGTTTTGAAGTGGTTGTGGTTCCTGGTTTTGCTCCTTTGCCTCACTGTGTGGTCTCCAGGCTCTATAGTGGTCCATTCACTGTGCCCATGTAACAAACTGCCCTCAAATATAGTGGCTAAAACCTGATCATGGGCTGCCTGTGATTCTTCGGTCTGCACAGGACTTGTGCAGATGTCTGTGCTCTGCTTAGCACCAGTGCAGAGGCTGGAATGTTCCCAAGGCTCCTCCCTCCCTCCCTTCTTCCCTCCCTCCCTCAGTCCTTACTCACTCGCTCCTTCTTGCTTGCTTGCTGCTGGTGGAAACCTCAGCAGGGATTCTCAGGTGGAACACACTTCCTGGGTCTGTGCCACTTACACTGAAAAAAGAGGCGGGGTGAGAAATTCTTGCTATCGGTTGGGGGTGTCCCCCGATGGTCTGTGTGTTGAAGTCACAGTGGGGGTGGTGGAGAACCTGAAGATCAGGGGTCAGATGGGAGATGCTCAGAGCATTGGCCTGGGCCTGGAAAATGATCCAGGAAGGGCTCATGGGATCCACGAGCTCTCAAGTTGATCTAAAAGCCAGAGCCTCGCTCCGCTCTGGTGACGTGCTGGGCCCCTTCTCGCTCGATGGTTCCCCTTCATGCTGTTGCCATGGTACCACGGTGAGCTCCCTTCCAGAGCCAAGCCCATGCGGATACCAAGTCCTTGAACCTCCTCACAGCTTATTTAGCTGTGAGTGGAAATAAGCCTCTTTTCTCCAAAAGTAGTCCACCTCAGGCATTTTGTTATGGTAATGATGAATGGGCCAAAACAGCCCAGCAGGCCCTGCAGCAGGGCTTCTCCTGGGTTTTATTTATGGAGGCAGTCACCAGTCTCTCCCCGTTCAAGGGATGCGATCAGGAGGACTGGGATGCTAAAGAGCAAGCAAGAAAATGCATTCTGCTCACCTGTACTTAAGGTGCAGATAAAACCCAGGCCAGCGGCCAGCCCTTCCACCCACCTCTCTTGGCTGCGCCCTCTCCTCTCTCTCAAGCATGGCTGGCCGTGGCCCCGATGCCAAGGAAGAATGGGGTACAAGCTGTACCCCTCTTCCTCTCTTTTATAGTCTTGTTTCCAAGCAAGTCAAGTGATCAAGATTGACAATATCAACTCGATGGGCCCTGGTGGGAATTGCCAAAGCTAGAAATAATGTCTTCAGTGTCCCGGCCTTCCAGATTTTCTTCCCTTGTCAGCAAAGAACAGTTAGATTTAGGGACTTGTAGTTAGCAATGAGATTTAAGATGTTTGGTCACACAAATCAAAAACCACATGGATCTTTTTGGGTTAACTAGGACAAATTTATGATGGAGAAATTGTGTGTGTGTGTGTGTGTGTGTGTGTGTGTGTAAGATTATTCTGTGAGACAAGTGGGGTTTCTCTGTAGGGCAATTTTTCTTTTAGAAATTTGAGTTTTTTGCCAAGGTGAAAGGCACTGGCATTGGTGACCTTGCTTGTGACGGAGGAAACAATATATTTGCCAAGCAAAGTTCTTCCCAGGAAGTTAGTCTGCCCCTGACTTTTGTTGCAAAGCTGCTTTGATTTACCCATAAGCCACACTTTCCTGACAGGAGAAATGATTAAACCAGCCGGCAACTGAATTATGACACAGGGCGGTTCTGATTGGTGAAGTCACATGACAGGAACAGAGATACTCCGCTGGCGCCTTGCGACCCTGGGCCGGATGCTTCCAGAAAATTGATGGGATGGATGAAAAAACAAGGAAGATCGATAGAAGAGAAAAAAAAAAAAAACCAACCCTGTTCTGAAACCACAGGAAGTCAGAGTTTGCAGAAAACTCTAGCATAAAAATAAGCCAGTATTGCTGGGTGCTGGTGGCTCACACCTATAATTCTAGCTACTCTGGAGGCTGAGATCTGAGGATCAGGGTCCAAAGCCAGCCTGGGCAGGAAAGTCCATGAGATTCTTTTTTTTTTTTTTTTTGTCAGTCAGGGGGCTTGAACTCGGCCTGGGCGCTGTCTCTCAGGTCTTCAGCTCAAGGCTAGCGTTCTACCACTCTCTACCACTCGAGCCACAGCGCCACTTCCAGTTTTCTGAGTGGTTCATTGGAGATAAGTGTCTTATAGACTTTACTGCCCAGGCAGGCTTTGAACGGCAATCCTCAGATCTCAGCCTCCTGAGTAGCTAGGATTACAGGCGTGAGCCACTGACGCCCAGCTTCTATGAGAGTCTTCTCTCCAATTAACCACTAAAAAAGCTGGAAGTGGAGCTGTGGCTCAAGTATAAGAATGCTATCCTTGAGTAGATAAAGCTTGGGGGCAGTGCCCATGCCCCAGGACTGGTACACACACACAAAGTCAATGCCAAACCAACACTTTTTAAAGTGTTTATGCAAAACACATGATTAAGCAAGTACTATATTTGCAAAATATGAAGTCTGCCCTGGGCCAGAGGCCCAGGGCAGACATCTCCCTCCCTCTTGGCTAAGTTTCCGCCCAGTATCTGTGTTACCTTGGTAACTGGCAGACCTGGAAGCAGCCACTTCCCTTCCTGCTAGGTCACATCCTGGGCCACCTCTGGTCACATGCCTCCCATCTGACCTTAGGGGGATCCCAGACCCTGGGGTCACATCCAAGTCCAGTGTGGCCATGCGTCTTCCCGTCCCTGGCCTAGATAAGTCCTGGCCCGGAAGTAGAACGCCCCTTTTTGGCCATGCCTCTCCACCATGCACCGTGGGGGCAGCGGTTCCGTAAATAAACTTCTTTTCCTGCCTGATCAGCGGGTGGCGCTCTCTTCATCGCTGCCTAATGAAACCTACCTACTTAATATACCTTACACTGAAGAATGAGTGGCAGTGGCCTGAAAGCGTAAGAGTAATGTCTGTGCCTGGAGGACATGTGTGGAGGTCAGCAAACGCACTCATGCAGCTGAGTTTGTTGCTACTTATTGACATTAGCAGACACTGTACAAGTCTCCTGAAAATAGTTGGAAAAGTAGTTCTTGCCCCTTCTGATCTCATGGACGAGTGTGGTTGTTTGAAAAACGCCTCCTTAAGATCTTCCGCTCCGCTTGCCTAACTGGTGAGTGTTACCTCAGGTGCAGAGGACGCTTTACAAATGCGATCAGCTTATGGGTCTCAAGGTGGAGAGATGAGCACAGATTTTATGGAGGGCTTTAATTGTGATCAAAAGTGCTTATTTATTTTTGGAGGTTCTAGGGCTTAAATTTCAGTGGTACTAGTGTTTGAACTCAGAGCTCAAACATGTGCCCCTGGAACCATGGTGACCTTAACGTGTTTTTATGAGATAAGCAGATTTGGCTTTAGTAGAAGGTCATATGAAAGGCAGGTCCAGATGGCTGGCTTTGAGGATAAAAGAGGTCACGAGTCAAGAACAGGCAAGAAATGAGGCTGTAGAAGCTGGAGAAGGGTACGTGGCTCTTAAGAGGGGTGCTGGCTCAATGGAACCCAGATCAGACTTCCAACCACTTGAGCTTTTATAAAATAAATGTTGTGCTGTTGCTAGGTTCTCGGATTCGTGATTGTATGGTATAGCATACATGGGAAATGAACCCAGGATTTAGCAGATAGCCTTATGGTATAATTTTAAGGATTGTCCAGCTGTCTTTCAGGAAAGAGTTGTCACATACTTTATAATAGAGTTGTATTAATTATTTACATAAGGCTTGTTGAATAGTCAGCAATGAAATGTGAGGTGTAATTATTTCAGTCTGCCACTGTTCTTGCTTGAAGACTTGCTTCAATAACAGTCAGAGAAAGAGAGGAGAGTTTGATGAGACACATTCACAGTTGTTCTCCATTGTGGAATACATGTTAGGTCTTGAATTGTCTTGCCAAAAAAAATGCCCAGATCAATTAAAGTTCATATACCCAAACACATTTTGTCTCCTTCAAATGGCCATTGGATAAATTGTGTGGTAACTCTAATGGCTTTGCCATGGCTTAGAAGTAAGTTAGATTCTTTCCCTCTTGTAGCTTTTGAACATCCTTAATGATGGCAATTTTATTCTCCAGTGGAGAATTTGATTTTCATCATAATCCCAAATTGTCTCCAAAGTTTAGTGATTAGGTAGAGCATGGTTACCATTACTGTTTTGAGCAAGACAAATGACATCGCACACACAGACTAATCCTTACTCTGAAGCGTGACCTAAATAAAAATGGAGTTTCATTTTTCTCTGTGTCTGAGTTGGCTTGTGTGATATTTCCTGGGATTCAAGTCACCTTATTCTATAAGAAGCTCGTTACTTCCTGTCTCACTAAGCAACAATCTGCCGACAAAAAGGTATGGTTCTTTACTGGAGTTTTATATTCAGTGAAAGAACCATTTTAGCCTAATTTATGTAGTAGGTACTTAATCGTTGCTTCTTGCTGGAGAGTACTGACTGTCGGGCCCATGAGATCAGGAGAAAAGCCCGTCATCCCTGCGTCTGCCTGTGGATCTGTCTTTGCTATTAGCCGTTCTCTGTGCAGTCATTCTGCCGTCACCTTGGGTCCCAGCAAGGACAGGACTGACTGATAACATCTTTGTGGCAAGGGACTGAAGCTCCTTCCAAAGAACACAGTGGCAGAGCTGCTACCCACCTGCCACCAGATGACTTGTTTACCCTGACCCGTGATGACAGAGATGACGACTTCACCAAACCTCTCCCTAAACAAGGAATGAATTAATCAGCCGGGAAGCACTGTTACTGAAATAAGGATACTGGGTCTAACTGTCACCATTTCGGCAATGTGGTGGATGATAGGGGATTGGGTTTCACTGGTGCCATCTTGTCTTCATGGTGGAGGAAGGTAAAATCCTATACCAAGGTGATGGGTGTGCCTGAATTCCTAGAGGCAGGGACTTGGACATAGGTTACTGGGCCTGCCAATCATGTGCCATGAACTCTAGAGACGCTCCAGCTCCCTGCGACCCCGCCCCCTGACTGGAACCTCCTTGAGGCCCCAACCAGCTCAGGGATCATTGTGCTATGCTCATGTCAGCCGACTCTCCTCAGGTTACCAGCGTCCCAGTTGGACTCTCCAGTGGAGTTGATCTGGTTTGTTGGTGGTGTTTTTATGCTCTTTCTTTGCTGTACTATCTTCATGGCTTAGTTTTTTTTTTAAACAATGTTAAGTGTATTTGAGGCTGCAAGTTTTCTAGGGACATTTGTCCGCCTGTGGTCACTGACTTTCTAATAAAGACTCCTGATTCGACCTCTCAAAATGTGGCTTCTCAGTTTCTCTTGATTTAATTCCTACATAATATGACCAGGGCTGTTTAATCATTGTGCCTACCTCTCTTCTTTAAAAAATTTTTTAATATATATTTTTTGTTGTAAAGATACCGTACAGAGGGGTTACAGTTACATGAATAAGGTAATGAGAACATTTCCTATAGAGCATTGTTACCCCCCCTTTTGTTTCTCTGCCTACCTCTCTTCTGTCTCCAGTTCTTTGTCTGTTTAAACCTGTAGCCCAGTGTCTGCATGGTGGAACTGGCTAATGATGAACTGAAGTGCTGTCTTCTGTGGCTGCCTGTGCCGGTGCATCTGGCTGAGTCTCACATGGAGAAAGGACACCCGGGGTGAACACTGGTCCTTGTGTGTCGGAGACAGACCTATGGGGTGGCCCTGAAGCCCCTTGGAAGGGCATGGTCCTGTCCGTGGTGCCAGATCCCTTGTGCTCAGTCACCTGCTGAAGGCCCCACTGTTAGCACCAGCACCCGGACCTCACACTCCAACAAGTGCATTTAGAAAACCCTGATTGCCAGGATGTTATCCGGTGAGAAGGGCATGCTTTGGAATCCCTGCAGTGTCTTGCCTATGTTTTGGATTGCAGCTTCCAATCTGAACAGAAGGTCTCTGTGAGCAGCCTGCTGTAGCCATCCTTGTATTGCTCTCGAATCACAAATACATTGCACCTCAGAAAGGACCAGGGACTTTCTCAAGGCCAGATGCAGTCAAGAACCTTGACCCTTTGGCCCTCAGAAGTCTCTTGGTGATGGCTTTCAGAAACAAAAACACATGCTTACATATGCAGTACAAGAAGGGTGCTGGCTTTCTCTGTTGATCCCCGTGTGGCTGATGATAACTATCAAGAAAGCATTTACTCATGTTCACTGGGATAGAAAATCATCTTTCCATATTCACTTTAGCATTTTCGAATGGTAATCGACTTTTCTAGACAATGGATGATGATTTCGTTTCTTTCTATTCCTTTCTTCTTGCTAATTTGTCCTCAAATGTTATCTCCCACAGGAATAAATTCCCGTTATATATTTTTTAAAAAAGTCTTTAAAAACCTAATTTGCAGGGACTATTGATTTAATTAGCCTGAGGTCATTTGTTGGATTACTAATATCTTGGTGTTCTGTTCTGGAAGTGGAGAAGTGGGAATTATGGTGGAAGAAGGGTTTATCAGCTTAGCTCTAAGAACTGTTCAGTCTGGGTCTCCTGGTAATGTCTCCTCTGCTTTTCCATCCTGTTTAACTACCACAGCCCCTCCATTGGCCCAACTCCTGCAGGAGCCACATAAATTACTGGTAATCACAGAATAAATGCTGGCTAGAAAACGAAGCATCATAAAAGCCAGATTTTTTCTCCACCATGGGTGGAGGGATTGTCTTGTCACAGGTGAGTGGCTGAGCTTCTGAAGGGTAGGCCTGGGGTGGGGATCTGAGATCAGACATTCCTGCAGACTCAGACCTGTCCATCAGGAGTTTATCCTTGAGGTGAGAGGCCGGGGGTCCTCCCCTCTCCCCCACTATTAACCTTAACCTTTGGCTCTCATGTGTTTTTCTTTGTTGCAGAGGTTTCCTCGCTCCCCTTAAAAATAATTTTCACCTCCACTCACCGAAGATATTGATGCAGAAATATTTCCTATGTGTGAAGCACTGAGAAGGTGAAGTCACCTCCAGCAGTGGTGAAAATGGATTTTCAGGGGACAGGAGTGTGTCTGATTGTCAGGCGTGCCCTCTGCCCTTCCAGAGTACTGACTTGTTTCTACCATTTTACCAAGCGACTTTCTGCCCGTGCTAATGATAGAAGATTCTAGAGGTGAGCCTTGTAGCATGGTAGACAGGCTCACACATCGGTTCTCATGGCTACCAGTGCTACCAAACGCATGACTGGTTTTGCTCAGTTCACTCATGTACTCAAATACTAAAAATCAAGACTGAGGTATTTTCCTTATTCTCTTCACTGTTCATCACAGAGGGTGTGAATGGCTTCACGTCGGTCAGTTGTGTGACACCGTTCTCGGCTGGCTTTCTTCCTGACTGTCTTGGGCATTTTTTTCTCTGCCTTTCCCTGAATATCAACACCTCTGCTTTCCCCAGTGATCCTCTTTTCCCGAAAGGTTGTCTTCTTTTTCATGGCTTCACTTAATGCTAATACATTGACATGTCCAGAAACTTAACATCTGTCGAATCAAACCTGTCACCACCTATAAAACCTAAGCTTAATGACGGTGGGATTCAGGTGAAGTTGCAGATGCACTGAAGACGCGCTCCTTGATACAGCTGACAGCCCTCAGCTCAGCCTGGCAGTGGTCCTGAGGACTCTTCCTTCATCTTGACCCTTAATGGTAGCTTAGGGGCAGGCATTGCTGGCTGGCTAGAATATTTTGGGAGATTTCAACTTTCTTGGAGGTAGCTAGCTGGTATGGAAGACCAATTGGCTGTGTGTGTGTGTGTGTGTGTGTGTGTGAGAGAGAGAGAGAGAGAGAGAGAGAGACAGAGACAGAGACAGAGACAGAGACAGAGAAGAGACAGAGACAGAGAGTGTGTCATGGGGCTTGAACTCAGGGTCTGGGCACTATTCCTAAACTTTTTTGCTCAAGGCCAGCCTCTACCATTTTGAGCCCCAGCTCCACTTCTGGTTTTCTGGTGGTTCATTGGAGATACGAGTCTCATGGACTTTCTTACCTGGGCTGGCTTTGAACCATCCTCAGATCTCAGCCTCCTGAATAGCTAGGATGACAGGTGTGAGCCACCAGCACCCAGCTACAAAATTATATTTAATGGCAACAAATAAAAGTTTTAATTTTTAAAAGTTAAGTAGTTGTACAAAGAGGTTTCAATTCCATGAATCAAGTTATGAGTCCTGTGCACCAATGTCACTCCATCTATCCTGCTCCCATTTCCCTCCTCCCATCCCCACCCTCAAGCCAATTTGAAGAAGTAGAGAAAAGGAGAAAGATGGCAGACTCATCATCAGATAGGAGAAGCAGGTAGCGTTTTTGCTGGGTTGACAGAAGGTTAGCTTTGTGTGTGTCGGCAACCATTCAGGGCTCCTGCCCTCCGGGTCGGCATTCCAACTATCAGCATACACGGAAAACTGATATGAAGATAGCTGTCAGGAGAAGGGATCTGACAGTACCCCTGTGAGAGGCCCAGATTAAGGAAGAATAGTGTGTGTTTAGTTTGATAGGGAAACTTTCTTAGCTAAGATGAGTAGATGGAATCATATGTTGTCATCAAGTGAATTACTGATCAAGAGAAAGAAATCCTTCTGAAACATTACTGGTGTCTGAAGAATTAGGATTTGTGTGGGGCTGGGCTGGGCAAGCATGAGCAGCCCCAGGAGGCAGGAAAGATGGAAGAGGCGGGAAAGATGGAGGAGGCCAGGGGCCCACCCCATCCCCGTCCCGCAGACTTGCAGACTTTCCCCCTGGCTCCTGCAACCCCGTGCTATCCCACTGTCCACCACACCGATTAAAATAGGGAGGGAAGGCTACAATGGTGAATCGGCAGACAAGGAGAGGGTAACTGTCAGATTCTCTGGAACCCAATCCAAGTCTGGCTGGGGGTGGGAATCAGGCAGACCCTGCCATGAGGAGTGAGATTCTAGACTTCTCCATCTCTGCTTGTGCTTCCTCTCCGCCTCTCACAACCTTTCTGGGAAAATGGGATACAAATCAGGACTAAATGGTGGCGTACGCATCATTTCCCTTTGGAGAAAGGCATGCTCACGGCCTGGCTTTAGAGATGGAGAAACTGAGGAGAGAGATATCAAAACACTGCCCGAGGCCACAGCTGGTGACAGACGAGCTTCACGGAGCTCTCAGTGCTGGGATCTGAGTGCCTGGTTCGTTGCAAGCCCAGTGTGCTGGTGCTGGGGGAGGGGTGTCGAGGCAGAGCCGTCGACTGGTTTCTGCATCATTAAGCTCCCGCCTATGAGAAGCTTGCTTTACTTCTGGTAAAGTAAGAAGGCCAATGTACGGATAGGGCAGGCATTTCCTAACAGTTAACATCCGTGCTATCAGATTAATATTGAATAGCTACAGGACAAAAATCATGACATCAGCATTCTCTAAGGCGTTTGGTGGTGAGCAGATGAGAAAGATCCTTAGAGGGGTGCTGACAAAGCTCCACGCCTCTGAGGCTTAGAACATTGATCCCTCACGGTTCTGGAGACCATGGACTCCAAAATCAAGTGTTAGTAGTAGCACGCTCTACCTGAAAGCCTCTTCCGCCTCTTCCGGCCTCCTCCAGGTGCTGCTCAGGGTGTCAGCCTTGGCATTCCTTGGCTTGTGGCCTCATCTGCCCAGTCTCGATGTCTGCTCCCACATGGCGATGGAGAATGGCCGAGGGGAAAAACCCAGGGACGATACCAGCGAAGGGAGAGCAGACAAGCCTGAGTGTGGGGACCAGAGACGGGGATCTGAGGAGATTAACCGTGATGCAAGTGACAATAGTACACATTATCATTCTTACCAGCATTGTGTTAACTGAGGTGTGTTATTACATTTAAATCCTGTGATGGTGAGGTAGGAATCATTCATATCTTCATGGTACAGATGAGGAAACTCAGGCAGGGAAAAATGAAGTAGCATGTCAAAGGTTAAGTAGCTGCAAGTGGCAGAGACAGGGTTTGACCTTTGGTCTTCCAATCCCAGGGTCCCTGTGGTGGACCCACTTTAACAGGCTTTGGCCACATCGCTGGTGCCCTGATGTGGGATTTATACCTGCTTTGCCCATGGGCAGGGACCTGGGAAACAAGCCTTAAGGAACTCGACCCAAGATGCCGATTTGCATTAATTCATGAACAACTAGCCGATGACACTCAGATCACTCCAAGAATCCTTTGCTTCAGATCGTAACGGGTCTTTTAATGTTGTTGCTGTTGTTATTTTCCATTGGCAAAAAAATGTCTCCTACGGTGCTACTTGCAGCTGAGATAAATCGATGACTTCTAAATTCAGTGCAGTCCAGGCTGGCGGTTATGAATTCTGCTGGAGCAGCCCATTGCATTTTGGCAAGAGCATCCAACTGGGGTGAGCCCTGTATTAGCATTTTAATTGCTGGCTGATGGCTTTCTTCTTGCTAGACTCAGCCCACAAAGGTATAGCAAGCAAGTTTCAATTAGTTCTTATCCTGTGATTTACTAGGTCTATAAAGAGCATCTCCCTGTAGCGCTTGAAAAGTAATACCCTTAATGTACTAAAAGCAATATAGAACATTAAAGAAAACAAATTGCCTTTACCGTGGTGTGGATATTCAGGGTCCCTAGAAAATTTCTGTTTGCATGATAGTAAATTTTCTTGGGTGGTTTCTCACTGAAACAAAGCAAAACAGGCAAAAAAAAAAAAAAAAAAAAAGAAATTCTAGGCTTCTCCAAATTCTGTGCTGGGCTTCATCATTAATGTGAAACTAGTAGCACAGGGTTTTCCTTGCTTGCTCTGTTTTGTAACGGGAGCTAGTTCATCAACATGACACTGGCTCCTGAGCTGGGCGAGTGTCTTACCTGTCTCCCACATTAGCTCCGTATCGGATGTATGGTTGACAAGTAGTATCTCTCACTCTGCAGGTTGCATTTTTATGTGTTGTTTCTCTTGTAGTGAAGTTTTTAATCTGATACATTCTTCTTATTTTTTTCTTTTATTGCCTGTGCTTTTCCTGTCATATACCCCAAAGTCAAATAACCCAATTAAGAAGTGGGCCAGAGACCTCAACAGATGCTTTTTTTTTTTTTTTTTGCCCCAGGAAGATACACAAGTGGCCAACAACTATATGAAAAGAGGCTCAAGGTCACTATTGATAGGGGAAATGCAGGTCACATCCAAAGGAATATCACCACCCTTGTTAGGGTGGCTGTTATCAGAATGATGAACGATAGTAAGTGTTGTCTGGGACGTGGAGGAGCCGGTGTTGCGGGAAAGGGAGCAGTGTTCTCTCGTGTGGGAATGTAAATTAGGACAGCGACTGAGGGGAGCAGTATGAACAGCAGTGAGCCTGGCATTGGTGGCTCACACCTGTATCTTAGTTACACAGGAGGCTGAGATCTGAGGATCGAGGTTTGAAGCCAGTCTGAGCAGGAAAGCCTGTGAGACTCTTACCTCCAATTAAATACCAAAAAATCCAGAAGTGGAGCTGTGGCTCACTTTCTGTTTCTTTCTCAAGGACTATTGCTTTCACCTTCCTTGTCAGGCCAGAAGGCCCTCATGCCATAGAGACCCCACCCTGTCTCCACCAGGAAGAGGCGCCACACCGGCCTGCCCACCTTCTGAGCAGACACACTGTCCTGAGTCCCCATCCGACCCCACTAGCTCAGACCAACCATCACTCACCAGTTGTCAGTTTCTGTACTTGACATTCCTGGCGACGCCAATGCCGGCACTTCAGCGGGGCCTCTGCTCAGCAGACTTCTTAAACCACGAGGCTTCTTGGCACATCTAGAATGATCTCTTGGTCTCCATGGGAGCTAGCACTTGTAATGACCTGATCTTAATGTAAACTGTTATTGCTGCTCCCAGAGTATCTACTGATTCCTATGGGTGTACCTACAGAACTAGTTCAGGGCTTGATGTTTATGCTAAACTGTAAGAGAGACTGAGGAAAACACTGCACATTTTGTATTTAAAGTGTTCAAGTGAATTAACACAGAGAGGCTGTGCTTAACATCACAGCACACACACACACACACACACACACACTCACACACACACACACACACACACACACACACACATACACACTACATGCACTTTCTTTTCAAAAGTTTCCTAGTCTACTGTGAAGTTAAAGACAAAGGTAGTGGTGGTAACAGTGATTTTACACAAATCAGTTTTATCCAAATGTCACAATGATTTTTTTTTTTTTTTGGTTGGTTGTGGGGCCTGAACTCTGGGCCTGGGCGCTGTCCCTCAGCTCTGCAGCTCAAGGCTAGCGCTCTACCACTTGAGCCACAGCGCCACTTCTGGCTTTTTCTGTTTATGTGGTGCTGAGGAATCGAACCCAGGGCCTCATGCATGCAAGGCAAGCACTCTCCCACTGAGCCACCTTCCCAGCCCCACAGTGATTTTCTGGTATGCTATTAGTGCTGTTATTGGGGCTCAGAAAACAAGGTGCTAAAGTGGAGGGCACAGAGGCGTCTGCGGAAGCAGAGTGAGTGTGGCCTCAGGCCCTGCTGTGTCCCGCCCTCATCCCCCAGGCAAACTAGAAAAACTAGATTCTTCATACGGATACTTAGAATCCACACCTTTTAATCCATTAGTTTATTTTTAAAATGTTATTGTAAAGGTGATGTACAGAGGGGTTACAGTTACGTAAATCAGGCAAAGAGCACATTTCCTTTTGAACAGTGTCACCCCTCCCTCATTCTCTGCCAATTTTTCCCCTCCCATCTTCCCTCCCCCAAACTGTATAGCTCATTTCCAACATAGTGTCTAGTAAGTATCGCTGCTGAATTGGTTCACTCTTTGTCACACCATTTCTGTACCTCCTCTTCCCCTCCCCAAATTAGATAGACTCACATACAAGACAAAGGGCACAGAAAACAAACATGGTGACAAAAGGGAATAAACCAAAGGAAGAAAGAAATAAGAAAAGAAAGAAAGGAAGAGAGAGAGAGAAAGAAAAAAGAACCACGAAGAGAACAATAAAAAACCTCTTGTTTCCATTTAATGGAGTTCATTTCGATAAGCATCATATTATATGGTCATATGCATGTAGTTATTGAGCTTTTGTGATCCTCTCCTAATAATATCTTCCTTTGGTTTCATTGTGTAAATGTTTAAAGTGCTGTTTAATTAATCATGTCCAAGAGTAATTGCTCATCTTTTACTATCCATTGGGTTTACTTGTAGATTTATAGGCATATTCTAATTATTACAAATGAAGGAAACCATGAAGCCTATGTTTCTTTGGGTCTGGCTTCACTTAGTATAATTTTTCCAAGTTTTTCCATTTCCTTATGAATGGGGCAATGGCATTCTTTCTGATGGAAGCATGGAATTCCATTGTGTACATATACCACACTTTCTGGATCCATTTTTGTTCACTGAGGAGCGTCTGGCTTGAGTTCATCTCTTGGTTATGGTAAGCAATGCTATAATGAACATGGTTGTGCTTGCTGGTAGCTTTAGTGTGGATTGAGTTGCGGTCAATTGGATACATGCCCAGGAGTGGGATTACTGGGTCATAGGGAAACTATGTCTAGACTTTGAGAAACTTCCATACTGCTTTCTAGAGTGATTGAACAGGTTTACATTCCCACCAACAGTATAATAGAGTTCCCTTTTGGCCATATCCCTGCCAGCATCTCTTATTGTTGTTTTTCTTGATAATGGCCATTCTAGCTAGGGTAAGGTGGAATCTCAGTGTTGTCTTGATTTGCATTTCTTTTATGGCCAGAGATGTTGAATGTCTCTTCATGTGTCTATTGACCATTCTTTTTTCTTCTTTAGATAAGTCTCTCTTTAGCCTATTTATTAATTGGGTTGTTGTTTCTTTGAGGATTAGTTTTTGGGAGGTTTAATTGTTTGAGTTCTAAATATATTTTAGATATGAGGCCATTGTCTGATGCATAGCTAGTAAAGATCTTCTATTCTGTGGGTTTCCTATTTATCTTGCTAGCTATGTCCTTTGTCATGCAGAAACTCTGCAGTTTCATGCAATCCCATTTAGCCAGACTTTCTTTGATTTGTTGTGATTCTGGATCTTTACTTAGGAAGTTTCTACCTATATCAAGAAGCCCTAGTGTTTCCCCTATGCCTTCTTGTAATATTTTCAGGGTATCTGTTTTTACATTGAGGTCTTTCGTCCATGTGGAATTGATTCTGGTGCAGGGTGATATATAAGCATCTAACTTCAATTTTCTGCATGTGTATTAGCTAATTCTGCCAGCACCATTTGTTGAAGAGGCTGTCTTTCTTCTATCCTGTGTTTTTGGCTCCTTTATCAAATATTAGTGGCTATAGTTCTGTGGGTTCATTTCTGGGTCTTCTATTCCATTGGCTCTCAGGCTTGTTCATGTGTCAGCAGCAAGCTGTTTTTATTATTACAGCTTTTAATAGAGTCTGAAGCTTGGAATTGGTATTCTTCCTGCACTGTTTTTCCTGATAAGGATTGTTTTTGCTATTCAGGGTATGCTTTTTTTTTTTTTTTTTGCTGTTGTTGTTGGTTGTGGGGCTTGAACTCTGAACCTGGGCCCTGTCCCTCAACTCTTCAGCTCAAGGTGAGGACTCTACCACTTGAGCCACAGCGCCACTTCTGGTTTTCTGGTGGTTTATTGGAGATAAGAGTCTCATGGACTTTCCTGCCTGGGCTGGCTTTGAATCACGATCCTCAGATCTCAGCCTCTTGAGTAGCTAGGATTACAGGTGTGAGCCACCAGCGTCTGGCTTTTCATACAAATTTTTGATTGCTTCATCTATATCATTGAAGAATGCTGTTGGGATTTTAATGGGGATTACATTGAATTTGTGGATAACTTTTGGCAGTATTGCCATTTCATGGTGTTAGTACTTCCAATCTAGGAGCATGGAAGGTTTTTCCATTTTCTTAAATCTGCTTTGATTTCCTTTTTCAGGTTTTTAAAGTTTTCATCATAGAGGTCCTTCACTTCTTTGTTTAATTCCTAGGTTTTTTTTTTTGGAGGAGATTACAAATGGAGTTGCTTTCCTGATTTCAGCCTCACTCTTTTCATTGTTGGTATACAGAAAAGCTGCTGATTTTTTGGGTTAAGTTTTTACACTGCTACTTTGTCAAAGTTTTGGATCAGCTCAAATAACTTGGGAGAAGAATAAAAAAAATGGGGTTCTTTAAGTAAAAGATCATGCCATTTGCAAAGAGGGAGCATTTTACTTCTTTCCTTATTTAAATTCCCTTTATGTTTGCATCTTGCCTTATTGCTCTAGCTAGGAATTCCAAAACTATATTAAAAAGGAGTGGAGAGAAACAACATACTTGTCTTGTTCCTGATTTTAGAGGAAATGGTTTTAACTTATCACTATTAAATATAATGCTGGCTATAGGTTTGTCATTTACATCCTTTATTATATTGAGGATGAGGAATGTTTCATGGATTTCTAGCTTCTCCAGAGCTTTTATTTTGGGTCCAGTAGTGGGGCCTGAACTCTGGGCCTGGGTGCTGTCCCTCAGCTCTTCAGCTCAAGGCTAGCACTCTACCACTTGAGTCACAGTGCCACTTCCGGGTTTTTTCTTTTTTGTTTGTGTGGTGTTGAGGAATCGAACCCAGGGTCTCAGGCATGCAAGGCAAGCACTCTACCACTGAGCCAACTTCCCAGCCCTCTCCAGAGCTTTTGTCATAAAGGGATGTTAGATATTATCAAATTCTTTTTCTGCATCTATTGAGATGATCATGTGGTTCTTGTCCTTGATCCTGTTGATGTGTTGAATTACATTGTCTTGTGTATGTTGAACCAGCTATGCATCCTTGTAATAAATCACATTTGATCATAGTATATGGTTTTTTTTTATTAGTTATTGAATTTGGTTGGCAAGAATTGTATTTAGAAGTTTCACATCAATGTTCATCAAAGAGATGGGTCTATATTTCTCTTTCTTTGGTGATTCCCTATTTGGTTTTTGGGATAAGGGTTATACTGGGTTCATAGTATGAGTTTGGAAGTGATCTTTCATTTTCAATTTTATTGAAAAGTTTGAGGAGTATGGGAATGATTTCTCTTTTTAAGGCCTTATAGAATTCAGCTGTGAATCCATCTGGGCTTTTCTTGGATGGGAGACCTTATTGCCATTTCTATTTCATTACTTCTTAGGGGTTTAAATCTTCTTGGTTTAGTTTGTGTATATCAGTATACCAATATTTGCTAGGAATTCTTCCATTTCTTCCAGATTCTCCAATTCATTAGCATAAAGGTTTGCAAAGTATTCCCTTATAGTGTTCTGGATTTTGCTTGTTTCTGTTGTGATGTTCCTGTTCTTATCTCTAATTTTATTTATTTGGGTGTGTTCTCTTCTTATTCTGGTCAGATTTGCTAAGGGTCTGTCAATTTTGTTAATTTTTTCAAAGAGCCAACTCTTTGTTTTATTGATTCTATGGTTGTTTTGGTCTCTAATTCATTTATTTCTGATTTAATTTTGATTATTTGTTTCTATCTAATGGCTAGGTATTTGGCTTGTTCCTCTTTTCCAAGGAGCTTAAAGTGCATCTTAAATGGTTGGTTTGGGATTTCTCCAATTTGTTGGTGTAGGCACTCAGAGCTGTAAATTTCCCTCTGAGTACTGCCTTTGCAATGTTCCAGAAGAGCTGATATTTTGTGTGTTCCTTTTGTTAAGTTCTGTAACACTTGAATTTTTGATCTCTTCAATGACCCACTGGTGATTAAAAAATGTGTTGTTCAATCTCCATGAGTTGGAGAAGTTTCTATGGTGGTTTTTGGTGGTGAACACTAATTTTATCCCTTTGTGGTCTGAGAGAATGCAGGAAATAACTTGAATATTTCTGAATTTTCACAGATTTGCTTTGTGGCCTAAAGTGTGATCTATTTTGGATAATGTATCTTGTCCTGCTAAAAAGAATATAAATTCTGATTCTGCTGGGCTGAAATATTCTTTAGGTGCTGTTAAGTCTAGTTGGTCAATGTAGTTATTTACATATGAGATTTCTCTGTTGAGTTTTTGTCAGGTTGATATATCCAGAAGTGACAATGATGTGTTTATGTCACCATCAATCAATGTGATTGGATCTATGTGTGCTTTTAGGTTAAGTAGTATTTGTTTGATGAAGTTGGGTACTCCAACATTTGGTATATAGATATTTAGAGTTGTTATAGCCTCCTGTAAGCAATATCCTTTTGTAAGTAATGTAATGTCTTTTTTTTGTCTCTTCTCAATAATTATAATTTGAAGTCAATTTTATCTGATACTAGTATTGCTACTTTGGCCTGTTTGTGGGGACCATTTGGTTCATAGATTTTTTTCCCCAGCTTTTCACTTCAGAATATGTTTGTTTTTGTGGGCAACTTGTGTCTCTTGAAGATGGAAGATGGATGTATCTTGCTTTTTGATCCATCTAGTCAATCTATGCCATTGAATTGGAGAGTTAAGTCCATTAATATTGAGGGTTAGGACTAAGAACTCTTTGGTAGATCCTGCCATTTTGTCCACCTTCTTAGGGAATGTGCCTCATCATTTTTTTTATTATATTTATCTGGTTTTCTGGTTCTCTGGGACTATTTCTTTGCTGACATCACATTCTTGTTGGTTTTCTATGTGTAGTCAGTCTTTAAGTATTTTTTGTAATAGTGGTTAAGTTTTTATTTATACCTTGGTTATGAAGGAGAACTTAGCTGGGTACACTATTCTTGGTTGGGAGTTGTTTGCCTTTAAGGCATAGCATACCTCATTCCAGGCTCTCCTTGGTTTATGGTCTCCACTGAGAAAGCTGTAGTTATTTGGATTGGTTTTCATTTATAAGTAATTAATCTTTTCTCTTTGACAGCGTTAAGGATCATTTCCTTGGTATCTATTGATTCTGTGTGGTGGGATGTCCTGGTCTGGTCAGTTTGTGGTTCTAAAGGCTTCTTGTATCTGAATGGGTCTATCATTTTGGATGTTTGGGAATTTCTCTGCTAGAATTCTGCTAAATATATTTCCTATTCCTTTAGCTTCCTTTTCTTAATCTTACTCAATACCTGTTAGCTTAAAGTAGTCATTCTGATGGAATCTTAAGCTCCTGTAAGGAACTTTCTTGTTTCTTGGCTTTGTTCTGAATAATAGTCTATTGTTTCTCAATAATACCTAGACTATCCTAGATTCCAGAGACTCTGTTTTCTGTTTCATCTAATCTGCTGTCAAGAATTTCTACTTGTTTTTTTTAATTTTTCTGCCTTTTAGTTGATTTTTGATGGCTTCAGTCTCTATTGAAACTTTGTTTTAGGTCTTATATGGACTTCCTTGACTTGATAGCTGAGTGACTATTTTTCTTGGACTCCCTTTTCTTTTCTTTTTATAAATTTATTTTTATTATTTATTTATTTAATACATTTTTTTAATTGTGAAATTACTCCCTTTCCTTTTCTTAGAATTCATTTAGCCTTTTTGTTTCTAGATTCCACGAATTCCTCTAACAGTCTTTGGTTAGTCTCATCACGCTCACACGTAGCCTTGTGCAGGCTTTCTATCTTTTCATTCAACATATTTATCATTTTTTAAAAAGCATTTTGAGAACTGTTTTCTAGATCCATCATTGACTGATGTGTTGCCTGGTTATTTTGTGTGGGAGATGAGGATCTTTGACTTGCCATTTTATCTTGTGTTTCTATGGTTTGTTCTGCCCATTTGGAAACAAAAGCAAATCCCAAACCACAACAGACCACAATTTAAAGTCATCAACCAACCCAGAGCCCTATAGTTGGATAGCCTTTAAATGACAGGTTTAAAATCATACATAAGTATTCACCTATCTAAATACTCCTTCAATTTTGTTGGGAGGGTATTGTGGTTCAGGAAAGGAGATTATATATAGTTGTAGCCATCGAGCTAATCTGTTGTTAGGGGTAAATCAATCTGAAACTGAAAGGTAACAAGATGAGCCAATTGGACATAGTCAAATGGAAACAAATACAGTCTAACTCACAGACAAACAATTAGGGATCAATGTAATATTGAAAAGGAAGAAGAGAAGGACCAAAACAAAGGAAAATAAGTTAAAGTGAAATTAACAGGAATAGAAAGAGATATACTGAAAAATAAAGGAAGGAGCAAATAAGAATAGAGGAGCAAAGTAAAGGAAAAGAACAGAAGAAAGAAAACTAAGACCTTAAATCTAAAAAATTAAAAAATAAAAAAAAGAAAAATAGAAAAATAAAAAATTGAGCAATCAAAAATATAGCCAGAATTAAGTATGCACACAACTAAGAAAGAGGCCCAGCAATCACCATAGACTGTATATCTAAGACTAAAAAAAACCTACAAAGAACAACAACAAAAAAACTCACCAAAAAATAGGTTCTCCAATTTGTTTGGGGGACTTTGTCTCCTGATGTTCTCTATGTAGTCCTTTTATTTTTATTTATTTTATTTTATTTATTTATTTTTATTGTGATAATACCATACAGAGGGGTTATAATTACATGAATAAGGTTATGAGTACATTTCTTTTTTTTTGCGGGGGGGGGGGGGGGGGGTTCCGGTCGTGGGGCCTGAATTCTGGGCCTGGGCGCTGTCCCTCAGCTCTTCAGCTCAAGGCTAGCACTCTACCACTTGAGCCACAGCACCACTCCGGTTTTTTTCTTATGTGGTGCTGAGGAATCGAACCCAGGGCCTTGAGCATGCAAGGCAAGTGCTCTACCACTGAGCCACCTTCCCAGCCCCATGAGTACATTTCTTATCAAGTATTGTTGCCTCCTCCTTTGTTTCCCCTTCCCATCCCTTCCCCATTCTTCCCCCCTCCCCTGCCACTATGTAGTCTTTTAGTGGAGTCTTTAAGGGAAGGGATGCTGTAGAGAGATGTGAACCAGGGTCTGGGCAGCAGGCCTTGTGTTTTTTCTCAGTCCACTAGTATTCCATCATGCCCCTTTTGTCCAATTATGGTCTCCACAGCTGTCTATGCTTCAGTGAATGTTTTTCATAGAAGTGAAAAGTTCACTCTGGGTCTCTGAGTCTTCATCCTGAAGGCTCCCGTGCACATAAAAGTATGATCAACTGAATTTGTTGTGCTTTCTCTTGTTAAACTGTTTCTTGTTAATAGAGGTTCTGCTGTGGCCCTGTATGATGGGCTTTCCACCCTTGCATTGTGGATGTTAAATAATAAATCCAGTGCCCTGTTCATGCCCTGCTGTCTGTCACTGATGGCTTAATTGGAGCACTCCAAATGTTTAAGCTCTTTCCTTCAAAGAGCACTAAAAACTGGATCAACTTGCCATGGCTCTGGGATAAACAGAATAAAGATCCTAGACTAGCCACACATAATGTAGGCTTACTTTTGAATAAATTATACAATGGCTTAGTAAAAGAACCTAAAAAAGATGAAATAAAGTTGCTATTTGGGGATGGTTTTGTGAAAAAGTTGGAATTCTATCTACCTAGCATCATCTATCTACCATCCACTCACCCACCCACCCATCCATCCATTCATCCATCCATCCATCTATCCATCTATCCATCCATCCATCCACCCACCCACCCACCCACCCATCCATCCATCCATCCATCTGTCTATCTTTCTGGGTGAAAGTGACACCAAAAAGGAAGGAAAATTGTGTACTCAGAAAAACCTGTTAAAGGGGGGTTGTGCAGTTGTGGAGATGGGAGGGAAGGGATGGTGGGGAAAACCAAAGGAGGAGGCAACAATGTTGATAAGAAATGTACTTATTACCTTGCTCATGTGACTGTAACCCTTCTATACAGCATTTTCACAATAAAAAACTTACTAAAACAAAGAAAAACCTGTTAAAAATTTCTGCATCATTTGTAGCAGTGGACTCCTGGGTTTGACCATGTATTTCAACCAAATGTGAATAAATAGTATTAAAATAGTTTTATCTATAATGGATATTTGTAAATGAGTGTGGTCATGTCTGCCCATAATCCCAGCACTCAGGAATTTGAGGCAGAGCAATGTGAGTTCAGCTTAGGTCATGTAGTAAGCTCCAGCCCAGTCTGGGCTATGTGGTGAGTCCCTATCTTAAAAAATTATTAGCTCTCTGAGGCTGGGAAGGTGGCTCAGTGGTAGAGCACTTGCCTTGCATGCATGAGGCCCTGGGTTCAATTCCTTAGCACCACATAAGCAAAAAAAGCTAGAAGTGGTGCTGTGGCTCAAGTGGTAGAGCGCTAGCCTTGAGCTGAAGAGCTGAGGGACAGCACCCAGGCCCAGAGTTCAAGCCCCAGGACACTCTCTCTCTCTCTCTCTCTCTCTCTCTCTCTCTCACACACACACACACACACACACACACACGAGTTGAAAAGGCCAATTAAAGCTTTGGAGAGAATATTTGTGAAATATATGTCAGGGCTTTTGTGCAGAATATATATAAAGTTAAAATTTCAATAATGAGAAGCCAAACAAATAAAATGGGACTCTCTCTCTCTCTCCCAAAGAAGATACAGGAATGTACACAAATACAAAGACACACAAAATCCCTGGAACTCTAGGAACAGTGATGAGGCAGGCCGCTAAGGGCAGGCTGGCTCCCTAAGAGAAGAGTGAGGATGTCAGGCGCTGAGCCACGAGTCCCAGAAGCCCGGGGCAGCGGCAGAGTCGCCCCTCTGCAGCCCCTGCGCATCACCAGGCTCCGATTCTCCAGCTCCATTCTCCCGTGTCATCTAAGGTCACTTTCTTGTCACTTCTACCACAAAGCTATTGCTGGCTTGCTATTCTTAAACTGTCACTGAAGAGCTGAAGTCTGTGGGGAAGGTGTCATCTCTGGCTCCACTCCATGGTCCTCTTCCACCATCCTGCTACTCCAGAGACAGGCTTGACCCACTCACGTGGCCCTCCGGACTCCTCTACGGTAAGCGTGTTTCCAGAGATCTTTTCCCTTAGCAGAGATCATTCCTTTCTTAACAGTATTTCTGGAGGTAGCTGCTGAAAGTATTAACATTTTCCCCACCTACCGATAAAGGTCAGCCAGAAGAGAGAAGCTATTTCCAGAAGGGATTGATTTAGGGAGCTGTCGGATTAAACTACCTTCAGAAGGCTGAGGGAGTGAAAACCAAGGAGATTATTTTTAGGAGATCTGGAAATGCAGAACTTTCTAGAAAACTCACCTCCCATGGAATTGTTGTGAAGATACCCAGAGATGCTTGGAGGGGCTGAGGATGGTAATACACCACCGAGAGGGCACACACCGGTCACTTGTTTGTCCAACCATGCCCGAACAACTGATGACAATGTCTCTCTTATTAAGCTGTCTGTGGACTTCTGCTGAAGTGACTCATTTCGGGGGTCAGGCTGTAGTCTCACTGACAAGGTTGGAAAATGTGGTTTTGGCACAGAGAAGGAGCTTCTAAGGAATTACGCACCGTGTTTATGCTTTCGGCCAGTTCTGTGGGGATCCTTGAGGTGGGGTGAGGGGCAGAAGGCCAGGCAGGCAGAGGGTGGGGAGCAGGTGGCGTGGGGCTCAGAGAAGAGGAAGGGTGATTGAAGAGTACTTGTCCCCTGTGGCTGAAGACAAAGCTGAACATTCTGCGGGAGACTGGGTTGCAGAACCCTTGCATGCCTCAGCAAAGGTGTGGAAGTGAAAATCCTTGAATTAGCTGTGGATTCAGAGAATTCTACTGGGACGATGCGTGTGAAACGGGGCCAGCTAAGACCCAAGGGCTACCCACTGGATAGAGACAGGTGGGTCTCAGCATCTCTGCTCCTGCGGCAAGCTCGGATCCCAGATTGCCACTGTCACCGAGGGGGTAATGACTTAAATGAAACGCCATCACCCTGACAGGTGCAGTCAGGCACTTCTAAACCCCCACACCTCAGTATCTGTGGACTTGCCACCAATCTAACAGGGTCTTGAACAAGGTCACAGTAAAATAGCATCCCTGATGGACTGCTGATGTCCAGTATCTGTTATCGTGGTTGACAAAACAAATCTGCTTTTATAGGCCATTTGCTTTTGAAGGTGAAAGCTCTTGGAAATTACATTTGGCTCTATTTTTCTGTCACCCTTTCAACAGTGACAAGGAGTATGCTTGAGATGGGCCATTTCCTCGTCAGCTCTCTGGTGCTAAGCGAACCAGTCATTCCATCAGTCAGCCTGTCTCCCAGAGCTCGGACGATGGTGTTGGGGTCACCAGGGTCAGTGTAGGAGGAAGTAAAGTGCGGGAGATCTGCGTGTCCCACTAGCGGGTGGGCTTGGCTTTGATGAAAGGGTGAGGCTCGGAGGGTTTGGAGTAGAAGATGGAAAGACAGGCTGGGTGCGGTTAGCTGTGGTGGGAAGTGCTTTGGAGAGGCTGGGAGCCGTCTGCACAGGTGAGCCTGTTTCCAAGCTCTGTTCACGGCAAAGCGCAGGGCGGGCGGGGCTGGCAGGGCTGGCAGGGCTGGCAGGGCGGGCAGGCCTCCCTGACCGCTCCGTGGTCTGAACTGATGCTGAATTGAAACAAAGGGATTTGGAGTTCTTCTCCAGTCGGTGCGCTTATTCACACATTGCTCCAGAGATTGCTAATTGAGGCTAAGCTGTGGAAGATGAGTTTTACTTTGTAAAACATGACCGCCCACCCACTGTGAGCTGGAGATTTGAAAAGGCTTTTTTCTTCCTGTTCACAGATTCAACGGTGGTTTCTATTTGTGAGAATGCTGTGTGACCTTTTGATCGGATTAAAGAAAAAGTTGATCCAGGGACTGCTAGCTGGATGTCAGAATCATTGTACAGGGTGCAGGAAGCTTTAGGCTTCACACAGACACTGTGTTTCAAAGGGCGCTAGTGATGGCCTCTATTCTTGGACTAGTACTTGGTAACCTAGTGCTGTAGCACAAGCGTGTGCACACACGTGCACACACACACATCAGCACAGCCCGAAGCAACCCTGCTCCAGAAGGAGGTATCATTCCCTAATATACATTGTTTTAAGGTTGAATGAGGTAAGGAATTTGCCCAAAATCACAACCAGATTGTTATCCCTGAAAAGTGTTTTGATAAAAAAAAATCCTTTGTTGGTACTAGGGCTTGAACTCAGGACTCTGAATCACATCCTGAGTCCTTTCTGCTTTAGGTGTGTGTGTGTGTGTTTGGTCCAGTCGTGGGGCCTGAACTCTGGGCCTGGGCGCTGTCCCTCAGCTCTTCAGCTCAAGGCTAGCGCTCTACCACTTGAGCCACAGTGCCACTTCTTGCTTTTTTCTTTTTGCTTATGTGGTGCTGAGGAATCGAACCCAGGGCCTCATGCATGCAAGGCAAGCTCTCTACCACTAAGCCACCTTCCCAGCCCAATGCTTTAGGTGTTTTTTAAAAATAAAATTTTGTTCCAGGCCCAAAGAAACATAGGTCTCATGGTTTCCCTTATTTGCAATATCTAGTATATGTATGAGTCAAGCGGAAAAGGTCAGATAATGTGATGTCAGGAAAATGAACCTTTAGATATGTATTTTAATGTTTTTTTCTTTCATGCATGTGTTTCTAATGCATTTATAAGATTATCTCTTTGTTGCTTTGTATGTCCCTCCCCCACAGTATAACCCCTGCTTTCACTATATTTGATGTCAGTATAACTTGTGGAGGAGATGGGGAAAAACCAGTTGTTTAAGGATACAGGTGGACCTGTTGCAACAATGAGAAGTACAAGTTGTCATGTCCAAAATGAGCTTTACAACGTCGGTGGGGGGGGGGGGGGAAGGAGGGGGAAGGAGAAGGATTGGGATTGGGGGGGAGGGGGGAGGCTGGGAAGGGAGGTGAAGGGTAAACAAAGGAGGAGGCTGCAATGCTTGGTAAGAAATGTACGCATTATCCTGCCCATGTAACTGTAACCCCTCTGTACAGTATGTTCACAAGTAAAATAAAATTAAATTTTAAAAAAAAATAAAAAATAAAATTTTGTTGTTTATTATTAGTGTTGTACGGGGGGGGGGGGGGGTAGCACATCCTAAGTTAGGTAATGAGTAGATTTATTCCTTTGCTTCCCCAAACTTCTTCCTCCTGTCCCTGCCTGAGAGTTTCACAGTTCATTTTCCACGGTGTCTACTGAATAGCATGATCACATTTGTTTATCCTTCCTCTCTCCCTTTTTGTGCCTCTCTTTTGTCCCCCATAAAATATAAAAACCCAAAGTATAAACAAACACCAGGGCTGGGAAAGTGACTCAGTGGTAGAGTGCTTGCCTTGCATGTATGAGGCCCTGGGTTCGATTCCTCAGCACCACATAAGCAGAAAAAGCTGGAAGTGGCGCTGTGGCTCAAGTGGTAGAGTGTTAGCCTTGAGCTGAAGAGCTGAGGGACAGCATCCAGGCCCAGAGTTCAGGCCCCATGAACAACCAAAATAACAACAACAAAACCAAAACCAAAAGAAAACATCACACTAACAGCAAAAACAAACAAACAACAAAACAAAAAACCTCTATGTTTGCTGGCTGGGCATCGATAGCTCATATCTATAATCCCAGCTACTCAGGAGGCTGAGAAACTATTGCAAAATTTACTTCATTATTTTTTGTTTTTTACTATGTCGTGTATGCATTGATGTCTTGTAAAGTTCTCAGACAAGATTTTTATTGGTTCACATACTGTGTTTGTAATGACTTCATATAATTCTCCAATCCTTTATGTCCTGGTTTCTCATTTACTTCTATCTCTATTCCCTTTCTATCAAATTCTAGGAAATACTATCTTTTCTTCTTTTTCTAGTAGTTATCTTTGCTCTTTGGCGTCTGGATCTGTTAGCTTCAACTGATGTATCGTGTTTCAGCTGGTACAAATGAGGGAGCACCCCGTCTCTGCCTTCCCATCTTTGCTCCTCCTGTCTTTCTGTTCATCATGTCATTTTTACATTGTTGGGCGCAGAATATTTATATTCTGCAGTCACTCACCCTCATGTTTGCTTTGGACTTGGTTCTACTGTTAGCTGCAGACAAGGCTCTGCCTCAGCTTGTTTGGTTTAGTTTTTCCTAATCAATTGAAAGGTGAGCTGAAAGTCAAACTCTAGAAATTTCTCCAAGGAAGATAGCTAAGAGTGATATTATTAAAGTTCTCTCTTGTTAAAAACTTTGCCTGTAGTCTTTATAAGTGAAGGCCCACTTGGGTAGCTACAAAGCCCTTGACTTTTTGTGAGCTCGACAGCCTTGTACCTACCTTTGATGTCTTCATGCTTGGAATTCAGCTGAGGCAGTCTGAGTCTCTCTCCCGGTCCCCCGACAAGTGGCTTTATCTTTGTGTCATGCTTACAAAAGATGCTTTTTGTATCTTTGGAGTTCAACAATTTCAATAGCATCTATCACAGGGTCAGTAATTCAGGCTAATGTCCCTTGGCGCACTGGATTTCTTATAACTTTATATACACATGTTTATTTCAAGGACGATTTCTTAGAGCATAAGTTTCATTTGTTTTGTTCTTTTTGATTTTTTTAAATTATGCAAGCCTTGGCTTGCTTTTCCTTTTAAAAAACATATATTACATTCTCTCTAGCTTTTGGAAATTTGGTCTTTATTTTCATTCTGCCTAGATGTGTAATTCCTATCCCTAGCCAGTGGCTCACCTGTACCCATCCCTAGTTCATCGTAACTTCTGTGGTGGCTTTAGAGTTTTCTCCAACGTATTTCCCAAGTTTGTCCATGAGCGTTTCATCTTTTCTTTAGCTAAGTTAACTGTCTGCCAAGTTAGTGCATGTCTGCTTGGTGTTCTTCCTTAATAGAGGCAATTTGTAAGACTAAGCAACGATCCTTGGGAAATATGAGGCTGCATTTTTAGCTGTTTCATGGTGGCACACTTGTGGGTAGGGTTACGTCTTGTTAATAGGCAGGGTGGCTTTTTTCTCTTCTCAGAGCATGTTTAAATGACTTGCATTGGTTGTCATTGAATGAGTTAAGACTTCCCTGGAGACACAAAGGGCTTTCTAGACTTTCTTTGATCATAAGGGCAAAGAGTTTCCTAAGAAGCTTTGGTCTCGATAATAGAACTCAATGTAGAGCTGTGAACTGAATGTATTCTACAGAAGAACTTGATACATGCATTCATATATGCAAATATGCATTAAGTTACACAGCTGGTACATGCATTCATATATGCAAATGTGTATTAAGTTACACAGCTGGATCGGAGCTTCCTTTTGGTTATGATTTAGACTCAGTGAATAAATAATTCTTTTTGTATCCAAGAGGCCAGTTTTGAAGTGTAGCTCCTGTGAAAGGTGCTGTTGCTTTAGACTCACTGAAGACACTAGAATGTTCAGCTAGAGCAATTTCAAGGAAAATTGGTATAAAACTTGAAAACAGGCAAACACTTGCTTCCATCCCCCCCTTTAATATCATGTTCAATCAGTTTCAGATGAGCCACCAGAGGATCATGGGACTCAATTGGGGAAAAATCATTGTATTTAATTAGCAATTGATTAAAATCCAGATGTTTTACACCCCTGAAAAATTAACTCATAGAAAATGGATGAAGTATTCTTTTTTTTTTTGGTCAAGTCGTGGGGCTTGAACTCTGGGCCTGGGCTCTGTCCCTCAGCTCTTCAGCTCAAGGCTAGCGCTCTACCACTTGAGCCACAGCACCACTTCCAGCTTTTTTCTTTTTGCTTATGTGGTGCTGAGGAATCAAACCCAGGGCCTCATGCATGCAAGGCAGGCACTCTACCACTGAGCCACCTTCCCAGCCCGGATGAAGTATACTTGTATGTGCTTTTCTTCTCTACCAAAGACAACTTTCAAAGACTGGTTTGATTACTCAGAGCATCTGGTAAGTTACTAGAAGATATGAGCTACAAAATCTCATTTCCCCTTGGATTCTGTACCTTCTGCTCTTTCCCTTTCCTTGGCTTCTCCCCTGGTTGCTTCTCTCTGCATTTGTCCTGGGCTCCCCACGGCGTTACCCACCTCTACTTCCCACAACTCTCTTCTTCTTAGGGACAGTCAAGTGGTGTGCACGACGCTTCCTTCCTATGAAGCCAGGTGGAGACTGCTTCCCAGGGCATAGGAGGCCCATGCAAACAGTGGTATGTCATTTCCGCAGTAGAGCCCAAATAATAATGACCTCTTCACAACCATTCCGCTGCATCCCTAGACAGTACGCCCTGATAGGGAGATCATGTATCTGTGTGTCCTTAACTGTTCCCGAGGACAAGGACAAAATAAAAGTCCAGCAGTGAGGGATCAATTATAGGGGGAATGGAAGTGCACACTGGACCTCTGCGATTTTCTCTGAATCCAGTGCTAGGTTCTAATCAATATAATGTATTTCTTTATTATTAAGTAGCCCATTATGATATAATAGGGCAATAAATACTGCTAAAAGTGTTCCCAGTGAGTAATTCCTTTTGGAATAATGACTATTTGATTAGAGAATGATTTGGCTTTTAATTTATACCAGCACTTAATGTGTTCCTGTTAACTTAACCTTCTTCCCGTGGCCGGTGTGGCCCCCTGCCGGTGGTGATGAGTGGAGCAGGAGGGGACTCTTCCAGAGCCACTCCAGTGTGAGCCACTCAGCACTCTTGACCATGGTGATGGCGACGGTGATGTTGGGGGCCCTGCTGGGTCTGGCCAGATCCAGAGGTGGACAGCAGGTCGGGGAGGGGTGCGTGGAGGGCAGGCTGCCTCGTTCTGCTCATCTTCTTTCTTCTGTCCATGTTTCTGTCTGTCTGTCCTACCTTTCTTGGCTCCACATACCTAAGATACTGAGTCATCAGAAGAACAAAAATTTTAGCTGGGAGAGAGCGAGGGAAGGGGTGACATTGTTCAAAAAGCAATGTACTCTTTACCTGACTTAGGTAACTCTAACCCCTTTGTACAGCACCTTTGTAACAATCAAAATAAAAAAAAGAACAAACGTCTTGACCCTGATCCAGGCACTGTCAGGGGGATACTGAAAAGAAAAAGTAACCCTCAAACCAGATCTTGAGGGAGAGGGGTCTTGGGAAACACAGGTGGGAGGCAGGTGCTGGCCTGGACCATACTCAGTGCGCACGGCTGCACGGAGCGAGTGCTGTGGCTGAGCTCGGCTCTGATCCCGGCAGAGGGCAAAGTGCGCTACAGGGAGAGGAGGCCAGGGAGCTGGGCTGTTACGTGCTGCTGATCTGAGCAGAGGAAAACCTCTGATGTGCCCAAAGGGAGGTTGGAGGCAAGTTGCAGGGCCATGCTGGCAGGGCTGGAAGGCCTAGCTGGATGTCCCTGGATGTCTGTGTTCCAAGGCTCTCAGGTATGAGAAGACATTCTGAGTGGAAAAGATGTTCCTCCCAAAGAGACACAGCTTTGCAGCTGAGACCTTCCTGAAGAGGTTCCTCTATGCAGAAGGGAGGCTCAGGCCTCAGAATGTCACCAGTGGCTGTAACCACTCCGAGCCGTGGAGGCAGGCAGGAGGAGGCAGGCTCCTTTCCCCTCCCCTCCCCTCCCTTCCCCTCCCCTCCCCACCCCTCTTCCCTCCCCACCCCTCTCCTCCTTTCTCCTCCCTTCTCCTTCCCTCCCCTCTCCTCCCCACCCCTCTCCTTCCTCTCCCTTCCTTTTCTGTCTCTTCTCTCCCCTTTCCTCTTTCTTTTTTCTCTCTGCCTGCCTTCTCTCCCTCCCCTCCCTTCCTCTTTCCCTCTCTCCCTCCCTCAGATTTACACAGATGAAAAACAGGAGGTATGTACAATTATTAGATGAAGCACAGGAGGTTTGCACACTTATTGGATGACGCTCAGGAGGTTTGCACACTTATCAGATGAAGCTCCGGAGGTGTGCACAATTATTAAACAGTTCTGGTGGAAGCGGTGTCTGCGAGGTCAGAAGTCACGCAGGAAGGTTGATAGTCCGTGGTGGCGGGCGGGGCCAAAATTTGGGTAGGCGTGGCTATGAGCCTGGTGGGCGGGGCCTGGCCCACCATGACCTCTGTCCTTCTGGAGATCTGGCTCGGTCACCCCGGCTCCCGGTGCGGGTGCGGCTCCACAGCAGCATTATGGTGGGGTGTGGGGAGCCCAGCTCGTCCTGCCCTGCGCTGTTGGTCCGTGCTCCCCGTGCTCCCCGTGCCCGTCCGCGCCTGCCCCGCGCGTGCTCCCTGTGCTCATCCGCCCCGCATGTGCTCCCCGTGCTCCCCGTGCCCTCCCGCCCCGCGCGTGCTCCCCGTGCTCCCCCGTCTGCGCCTGCCCCGCGCGTGTTCCCTGTGCTCTCCGTGCCCTCCCGCCCTGCGCGTGTTCCCCGTGCTCCCCGTGCCCTCCCGCCCTGCGCGTGTTCCCCGTGCTCCCCGTGCCCGTCCGCGCCTGCCCCGCGCGTGCTCCCCGTGCCCGTCCGCGCCTGCCCCGCGCGTGCTCCCCGTGCCCGTCCGCGCCTGCCCCGCGCGTGCTCCTCGTGCTCCCGCTGCCCTGCCCCGGGCGTGCTCCCCTGTGCTACCGCGCCGCCATTTGGTGTTGCTCTGGCTTCGCCGCTGTCCCCTCGCTGTGTTGCGTCCTGGACCCGGCGGTGGAGCCTGTGCGGCGGCCCAGGCCGTTCGGGTGGACAAGCCTTGCTGAGCGCTGTCCTCCTCCCCACGGGAACCGGTAGGCCACACGGCCACGCCCCCTGAGCCGCCACGGGGCCCAGCCACGCCCACCGGGCCGTGCCCAACCACGCCCACCGGGCCCCTAGAAGCCGGCCACGCCCCCTGGGCTGGCTGGGGTCCAGCCACGCCCACTGGGCCGCGCCCAACCACGCCCACCGAGGCCCTAGACAGCGGCCACGCTGCCTGGGCAGCCACGCCCATGGGCATCCATCGTGGAGCCCGGCTGACCCCGCAGTGAAGCTACTCGAACGTGTAAGGACTGCACGCTCCGTGGGCAGTGTGCCGCGCGGGAATCGCGCATGCGCATGTGCGACGGGCAGCTCGCGTGGCCGCAGTTGGTCTCGCGGGGCCGCAGGTCTGGAGCAGGGCGGGCGCGTGAGGAGGAGGGGAGCCCGGCCGGCGCGGGCCGCCCGGGCCGCCCCGGGGCAGGGGCGAAGGCCGCAGGGCAGCGCGCATGCCCAGTGCAAGTCCTGCCCTCACCCGGAGCCCCGCCCGCCCAGCCGGCCGCCTCTGAAGGAGGGTCTTGTGTGTCTTGTTGTCTCCCCGGGACCCCCGCGTCGTGTTTGGGAGGGTTGCACTCGGGCACTGAGTTCGAGTGCTCTGCCCCGTGAGCCAGGCCCCCGGTCCTTCTGAAGTCAGTCTCTCTAATGTAGCTCAGGCTGGCCCCGAACCAGGAGCTTTCCCCGCGGGAGTGTCTGGGGTTATAGGCGCGTCCCCTGTGTGGCTGCAGAGGGAGGCCTGGAGATCTGTGACCGCCGACGCTGCGGCGCGGAACCCGCAGCTCGGTACCCGCAGCTCGGCACCAGGCCCGACTTCACCCGCAGGCAGGAGCCGCAAGCCCCGTGGCTGCTGGGCGTAATTGCCTTGCAAGTGCAGGGTCCTGCCTTCAGAGCCTCTTTCCAGTTTGTTCTTTGGTTCTATCCTCACCATCCATCCGACTCGGCCAGGAAATGCTCCCGGAGTTAGTTTCCCCAAATCCTAATCTTGTCTCACAGATAGCGCATTCACAGGTTCCCGGTGTTGAGTGTAGGCCCGTTCTGGCCATCTCGGGAGCCAGGGGACCTGAGGAGCATGGAGCTCTCCACAGGTCACACCACCCCGCTGGGCTCCATGCTGCTTCCTTCTGTCCTCCATGTTGCCCTGAAACTTGAACACAGAATTTGTTGTTGTTTTTTAAAATTAATTAAGGTGTTACTGTTCTCCAATTTGGTTGAAGCATATGTATTTTAATTTAGAGGCAGTGTCTTAAATTTGGTGTTTGGGTGTGTATATATTTGTGTGTGTATGTGTGTGTGTGTAGAAGTCACCAGTGTTGGTGTGACTGGGAGAACTGTGGAAGGCTTTTCTCCTTCATGATCCACGACACCTAAAATTCTCTTATCTGAGGTTAATGGCATTATGGTTTCAGGAAATCTCTTGGAGCATGCAAATTATTCTTGGAAGGTCAGGGCTTATGTGAAAGCCACTAACAGAGCTTTGCTCCAGGGGGCGCTCTGAAGGGTCCCTGAGAGACTTCAAAGAGCTGAGGCTTAGGACAGGTTGGTTTGAAGTTAAGTTGATCCTGGAGAGCCATTAGCAGAGATGGTCTGAATTAGGTGTCAGGAAGGGCAGTGTTGGTCACATGAGGGCTATTTCCAAAGTAAATGAACGAACAGGTTCTAAGTCTGGACTTGATGCATCACCTTAGCTGTTCATGAGCTCTCTTGACTCAGATACATTTGGAAATGGTGTGTGTGTGTGTGTGTGTGTGTGTGTGTATGTGTTTTAATTGTATGTAATAAAGATAACAGTCATCTTCTGCATTGGCACAAAGTCTGAAGTCACTTAGTGACAAGTGCCATCCTTATCTGTTGAAATTCCTTTGCGATGGCTGGTGTATGGAAATTCGGATAGTTTGTCTGGGTCAGATTAGATTTGCTCAAGTTTCTATGGAATTTAAATTAGAAGTGGAATCCCATCACATCCTGACTTCCCACAGTCTCCTGCGAGGCATGGGCCAGCCTTTGCACGTACCCCTGCCTGATGGTCAGTGCTGTGTGCTGACTCCCTGCGCTGTGGTGCCCTGCTGTCTACCAAACATGAATCTCAGTGTTGCTGTGAGGGAATTTTGCGGATGTGGCTCACATCTGCAATCTGTGAAGGAGAGGACCCTGCGGGTGTGGGCACCCTCCAATCAGATGGAGGCCTTCAGAGTGTGTCCTATGACAGAGCATCATAGACTGGGTGACTTAAACAACAAGAATTGTACTTTCAAAATTCTGGCAATGCGCAGTACCAATGAGCAGGTCCTAGTGCTGGTTAGGCTGACTGCCCAGGGCTTCCCTCCTGGGCTGCGGATGGCAGTGCTCTCACCAGGCCCTCAGACGGTGGAGAAAGCCATCTTAAAGGACACCAATTCCATCACGAGGCCCCTCCTGTGACTGCATCTGACTGTAGCGGCCTCTCACAGGTCCAAATACCCTCACACTGGAGGTGAGAACTTTGAAGTACGGATTGTCTGAGAGGTGTGAAGTGCAGAATAAACATTCAGTCTATAACAGAACAAAAGCCCGTGTCACCAAGAAGGAATTCAGCCTCAAGACAACAGTTTTGACTCCTGTCTATATTTCCCATCCTACAGCTTTCAGACTTCATGGGACTCGGTTTAATCTCTCTCTTTCTCTCTGTCTGTCTCTCTCACATTGGCTCTGTTTCTCTGGAGAGTTATGCCTAGAAGGAGATTTTGAGTCCATAATTTCTGCTCTTCATAATCAGCCAAGAATGTTAAGTTAGCCAGACTCATGCAATTTCAAATGACTTATTCTTGGGGAAATCAGTGACCCTAGTTGCCAAAACTCATTTTCTTATGATGGGCTCTCAGCCTGAAGCAAGGCTGACGGATTTAGTTCTCACTAGCAAAGCTCGTGGAGAATTGCTCTTGTCAACAGGAATGGTCACTTAACACTTTAAGGACCAATCGAATCGCTCTGAGTCATCTCTTTTAAAAAAATTTAAAATTTATTTTAAAAATTTTAATTAATTTATTTTTAATTTTCTTTTTGTCAGTTGTACGGCTTGAACTCTGGCCTGGGCACTGTCCCCGAGCTCTTCAGCTCAAGGTGAGTGCTCTGCCACTTGAACCACAGCGCCACTTCCGGTTTTTTGGTGATTCATTGGAGTTATGCAAGTCTCGTGGACTTTTTCTGCGCAGGCTGGCATTGAACTGCAGTCCTCTGATCCCAGCCTCTTGAGTAGCTAGGACTACAGGTGTGAGCCACCAACGCCAGGTTCTTTTGATTGAGCCTTTTTCTCTGTGCTCAATCCTTGCATTATTGTAGAAATTGGGAACAAGTTAAAAAAAGAGGAAGAAGATGAAAGGCAAGCAGGAGGCACTTCCCCGGGACGCTTTCCCTGTCATGTCATCCAGTGTCCTTTGGGCATGCGTGCCGGCCTTCCTCAGGTTAGGGTGGCTGTCTTCTTCCTTCTTCTTTTTTTGAAGAGACAAAGCCAATCATTAATAATATTAATTCTTTAGATGGTAGTTTGGAAAGCTCATTTCTATAACTTATTTCAGGTCATGCTTGAAGTGTTCCTGTATTGTAGGGAAGACTGTAATAAACCTTTGACATTGATACGTGATCTTAACCAGAAGCCTCTTCACGCCAAGGTGTGTCACTTCCCTCAGAGCGTGGAGTAAAGTGCAGTGGGAATGTTTCAAGAACGTGGTGAGGCTCCCTGGGGCCCTGCCTGCCGCCGCCGCGGCCTGAGACCCAGGGCTCTTCTCGTGTCTCATTCCACGTGGCCGCTGCCGCCCCGGCGGTGTCTGGAGCACCCTGTGAGGGTGGCCACTGGAAAAGTTAATTTTCAAAAGTCATGGCCCCTATTTCCAGAGCTCCCTACTCCAGCCGCTTGAGCAAATGTCATTCATTATTTATCCAGCTGAGCTGTCTTTCTATCAGTAGTATTGGACCTGGCCTCAGGGTGCTTCTTTGACAAGGGGCTCTAAGCATTCGCTGACCATTGATTAGAATTGAAAGTAGACTTGGTTCTTCTTTGCTGCTGGTCTTTACTGTCTTCCTGGTCTAAGCGTCTATCCATTGCAACCACTGGTGGAATTCTTCCTGTCAGGGAATGCTTTGCCTTCCTTGTGTCCACCTTTGTGGTTCCTTGGGTTGGATTAAAATCTACCTCCTTAGTCAGGTGCTGGTGGCTCATGCCTGTAATCCTAACTAACTCAGGAGGCTGAGGTCTGAGGATTGCAGTTCAAAGCTAGCCCAGGCAGGAAAGTCCATGAGACTTGTATCTCCATTTAACCACCAAAAAGCAGAAAATGGAGCTGTGGCTCAAGTGGTAGAGCCCTAGCTTTGAGCCTTCAGACAGCACTCAGACCCTGAGTTCAAGGCCCAGGACTGGCACAGGTGTACTCCCTCACCCCCCACCCCAAGTCAAAATCTTCCTCCTTAGATTTCTCAATAATTGGATCTAGTTCTCTCTGTGCTCGAGCCCTACAAACTGGAAAAGGTATCTGCTTGAGAGACTGGAAGTTGAGTTAAATGCATCTCTCTCC